>NW_015090842.1:4871325-4876497 GCF_001431845.1 Calidris pugnax | reverse complement strand
TTAAAAGTCAGTCTAAGTTTTATGTACTATTGCAGCTGAAGGGAGAAAAAAAAAATAAAAGAAATTTCCTAACCTAGTTTATCCCAATTTTTTACATGTTAAACAGAAAAAAAAAAATTTAAAAACTTCTGCACAAAAGTAAAGGAAATTTAAAAAACACTTCCCTGGAGAAGTGAAGCAGAAGGGAGGCAGCAGTGGAAGGGAGTGCACTGCTCTGCTGAAGCTGCTTTATCTGTGAAGTGAGAGCTTAACACCCAGCACAGTCAAAGACAGTCCACACTCAAGTGTGTGCTGCTCAGCCCTTCGGTCTGGTGCTTCGTGGTTATGTTTGTTAGACTGAAAGTGGGTAAAGCTAAAACAAATAGTGGTATTCACCAGAGATTGATAAAATAGAGGTCACCTCTAGTAATATATAGTAGAATTATTCTCCAAAGAGCTCAATTTTAATTACATACTGGTTTAAGAGTATTACTTGCACAAAACCCTGCTACCTGTTTATGCTTCCAAAACCTAATGGAGTTATATTGAATAACTGAAAGGCCCCCAAATCACACTGACAACTTGTCTTCTAAACTCTGTTATGTTTTGTCTTAGCACAAGTGCCAGTGCTAAAGATTATTGATGCAACTGCTTGCTTTTAGATGCTGAATCACATTAGCCTCCCTCCTGCCCTCCTATTTCATTAAGAATCTGGCTGCAGATCAAAAAATGTAATGCCTTCTCCATGTAGGGCCCCATAACTTTCACAAGCCCTAAAAAACCCACTGGCAGTGCATTGATTTCTCTCTCTTTTCTTCATTTCTCCTGCTCACTCTTGCTTGCTTTTGTTCTGTTGCTCTCTCTTTCACTCTTTCTTTTTCCCTTCTTTCTCTTTCTTTTGCTGTCTTTACTTCTTTCTCATTATTTCTCTCTCCCCCCCCGCCTCTTTCCTTCTCTCTCTGTGTCTCCTTCTCTCTCTCTTTCTCCTCTCCCCTTTTTTTTTCTCATGGAAAGAGAGAGAAAAATAGAAGTAGGAGGAGGGCAAGAGGTCAGCATGTGAGGAATTCCAGTTTAGCAGACAAAGCCAAAACGCTAATGTATGTCCATATATTGCATCTGAGATTTTTATTATATCTGCTCAGAACAGAGTAATTGTAAGTTGTTATTTTGTTTTCCCAAAGGCTAATTTTTTGGTGCCTTTTTTTTTTCTTCACTGCTGTTGTCTTTGTTATAATTTGGACAAGTCAGTACTCAGTCAACTTAGTTTCATTCAGAAAAAAATTTCTGTATGGAAGGATCTCCCAAAAGCCCTGCTGGAGCAGAGACCAGAGGGTGACCTTACTAAAACCAGTGGGACTCTTGCCAGCAGTTTCAATGGGATCAGAATTCATCCCAAGATTCTGGATTCCAGCCAGGGGATTAGGTCCATCTGGCATGTAGGTGCTACAGGAGATGTCCAGATCTCTGCTCTGGCCTTCACAGCAGGCTTGGCTTTTACCCACAGATGGGAAATGCAGCAGGACTGCAAGAAATCAGGGTTTATCCAGTTTTGTAAGAAAACACTGATATTTCTAGAGTAACTCGTCCCCAGAAACTTGCAAAGTCCCTTTCCCAGTGTCCCCTGTCAGTGCCATGGGGAACTTCATCTTCTAATCTGTGAGCTCGTGTCCCTCAGTTGGCTGATGGAGCTGAGTTCTGCTGAGCCAGCACTACCTGACTGGGTGAAGGCACTGGTGCCCAAAGCCCTTCTGCCCACAGGCTGGTGATTCTTCCCCATGGCACTGCTGGGGGCTGATGTTTTGGATACAGCATTGGCCAACCAGGCTCTCTGCAAACAGCTGGGTGCAAGGGGTTGTACTGCAGGGAACAGAAATGTTATGTTGAGATTCATTTCCTTTTTCTTCTTCAGTTTCTAAGATATTACTATGTACACTGCCCTCAGTCCCCACGTGCCTGAGTCATACAGACGTGTGCACATACCTGGATGCACAAACAGGAGCTGTGCCAACACATGCACTGTTATAACTTATTCAATGATTTGCTGCACAAGTTTCTCCTGCTTGGGAATCTAGCTGCCTTCCCCAAACCAGAAGAAAATCCTTTTTAAGTTACCTAAAGATATAGTTTTAAGTTCTTGTTTTAATAGAATGACACATCATTTTCGACAAGGTCTTGAAATCAATACTTCCCCCCTAACAAAAGAGTCACTTGCATATTCTTGCTGTACTTCTGCTTCTCCCCCAGCATCTCTGTGTGGCACCAGTTAGAAAGAGAAACAGTCTCCAGCATCTATCATTTCACCACCAACAGTGGTGTTCGGAGCTAAAGCAAATAAAAATCTTTGCTGAAGCAAAGTCTTGCAGTCGCGTAATACCCATGTTAATATCTTGATTTGCTACTTGCTGATTTTAAGGAACATGTTTGTTTATTTATTGACTTATTTAGTGCTATAGAGCCCAAGGCATTTATTCGTATAACTTTTAAAGTTGCTTCATTTGGAACAAGTTTCACGTAAAGATCATATTAATTAGGTCCTACACCTAAAGTTCATCTTAATTAGCATTGTTTTTGTCCCTGAGGTTCTAGTAATTTGTTAGAATTCAACATGGATATTCTGGAGCACTAACGGAGTGATAATTAGTCAACTGTTCTTATTTCCATTGCCTTCAACATGAGCAGGATTAGGCCTGCAAACCACTGTGTGTAAGTTGATACAACCATGGCGATTTCATTAAACATTTTAATAAATCTCTCTCACATAAATACCCATAAATGCACACATGCATGTGCATATCCAATCCCATTTATTCTGAATAAGGAAAATAACTCTGCTGTGGCAGTTGTCTCTCATGTACCGTTTATTTTACCCATGTAAATTAATTTAGTTGTTTTTCATAACCATTCGCATATTCCACTTCATTTCACAACTAATTTCTGGGATTTGTTTGATAGTCAGCTATTATCTTTTTGGACATATGTACTTTCTTTGTATTTCTTGTTGCCATAGCTGAGCAAACAATTGCTTGGTTCTTTATGTAATATTAAAACAAGTTCCTATATCCTGAAACAGGACTGTACAAATAAAATAGGACCCTATTTTAATGGAACAAATGCTTCAGACTGAAGTTGTGAGAGGTTATGATTACAGCTGTATGAGAGTGGTTTTGTATCATTTGGAATTTATATTTGCTGAGTAGGGAAAATTAGTTAAAGTGGTGCAGAAACCCTGTAAAAGTAGTGTATGAAAAGGTTTCCTATGACAGAGCACAGATATTTAATACAGCAGCATATGGCATCACACCTTCCCTAGAATCACCTCAAGTGATTTCCAGACTGCTGTAGTACTGGGCTGCATAGAAAATATTAGGATTTTGTATTGATATACGGGAAGTACCACTAACTGGTATAACAAGTGCAGCAGCAACAGGACAGATTTCTCATGGGCTGCATAGAAAATATTAGGATTTTGTACTGACATACAGGAAGTGCCACTAACTGTTATAACAAGTGCAGCAGCAACAGGACCTTTGGACAGATTTCTCTAAGTGTCAGAGTATTTAAAATGCAGATGGATGCAGAGATGTCTTTCCGAAACCACTGCAGAAGTCTTAGTAAACTAAGTGACTTTTGCAGCTCTAGGGACCTTCTAGACATCTTCACAAAGCTGGGCCTTGTCGGCAGATGTGTAAAGTGTCCTGCTGATTAAGTGCAGTCTGCAAGAAAGGTCGGGTTTTTGGTTTGGGGGATTTTGATTTATTTATTTTTTTTTGCATGGCTTTGTTTTCAAGATGAATTTTATATCTTTTCCTAGGTAGGCACTCTGGAGAAGGCAGATGATTTTGCTAGGCTCATTTCCAAGTACCTGAGTTCTGTATCTCAAAGGGATTGAGGTGTCAAACTGAACTCTGAATGCAGGTACCCAAGTCAGATTTAGTTTTGTCAGTTGTGGCTGCTAAGAGAGGGTCAGATTTGGGATGACAGAATGAGACCAGATAAGGCTTCCTTCTGTGCGTGTGTGTCTGTACCGCAAGCAGGAGACGTATCGTCAGCCACCTGGAGATGTACTCAAGATTGCTTTGGTCTTGGTGCTCAAGTCACAATCGTGTTTAGGATGAAGTGAAATGCTGCTGATTAAGTGCAGTCTGCAAGAAAGGTCGGGTTTTTGGTTTGGGGGATTTTGATTTATTTATTTTTTTTTGCATGGCTTTGTTTTCAAGATGAATTTTATATCTTTTCCTAGGTAGGCACTCTGGAGAAGGCAGATGATTTTGCTAGGCTCATTTCCAAGTACCTGAGTTCTGTATCTCAAAGGGATTGAGGTGTCAAACTGAACTCTGAATGCAGGTACCCAAGTCAGATTTAGTTTTGTCAGTTGTGGCTGCTAAGAGAGGGTCAGATTTGGGATGACAGAATGAGACCAGATAAGGCTTCCTTCTGTGCGTGTGTGTCTGTACCGCAAGCAGGAGACGTATCGTCAGCCACCTGGAGATGTACTCAAGATTGCTTTGGTCTTGGTGCTCAAGTCACAATCGTGTTTAGGATGAAGTGAAATGAGCTTCATCCCAGGCTGACAACAGAAGAACGTAGCTGGGTTCTCCAGAGAGCTTGTGTAGCCCTTGCTGAAGGCCATGTTGCTGATGCCTTTTCCACGATGGCTAACAAAGCTGGCCACACTAGAGACTGTTAGCATGTATTTATCCATCTTGTCACCTCCCCTCCTGATGGCACCTCCAGTGTGTCCCACAGACCTGGGGAAGGAGTGCCCTGTCTCTTCCCCTGCTTCGGCGGAGCGTGACCACTGCTGCATGGGGAGAAGATGCTGCAGATGCACCGTGGTGCTCCCCCCCATGTCGCTCTGACCGAGGGCAACCACATGCTAACCACACTAACCACACCATCACTTTCCCACCCCTTTACACCCCGTGAGGTTTGAAATCGCTGTGTGTAGGAGGCTGCGCTTTTGTCCTTTGCTGGTTCTCCGTCTCAGAAATGCCCACCTTGACCATCCGTGCCGTGGAGCTGGCTTGTTGTCATGCAGCCTGTTGTAGATGAGTTAATGGGGATCTTGAGTTGGACTTTCCAGGTGAGCTGTTAAGAACATCGATATGACCTTCTGTAATGACCTTCAGGGCAGAGGATGGTGCCTGCAGCTCCCAAGGCACCGCTCACGTCTGCTGAGCCGTGTCGCTGGGG
>NW_015090842.1:4721971-4871183 GCF_001431845.1 Calidris pugnax | reverse complement strand
GGGGGGGGGGGGGGCAGATGCAAAAGGCTCTTTTCAAGTTTCACAGCTGTAGGCAGGTTAGGAAAAAGGGAGAGGCTGATGTAGAAAAAAAGAGCGAAGTGTGATCAAGGTGCAAACTTAAAAATATTTTTTCTTTTTATTCTAAATAGACTTGTACAGGTGTATAGTGAGATGGGAGCACAGAATGCTAAATATAAAACCTCTGGGCTGGTGTACAAACTGAGGTTCTCTCTGTGGTCTCAGCTATGTGATTTTGAGCAGGAAAATTTAAGGCACCAGGTAGATGTTTCTCCTTTGGTCATCAGAGAATTACCAGTTCTCTCACCATGAGGCATTTAGCTCCTTAGTTTATTGTGTCAAATTAGAAGAAAATTCTGTGGTTTATTTAGTGACACATAATTTTAAATGCATGGGCCAGTAGAGCTGTAAGCTAGGTGGGTTTTTTTCCCCCTATAATACAGTCTGAAAAGTCTCTTGACTGTGGTTAAAATATCTGAACTGGTTTAACGGAGCTTGGCACACATTTAAAAGAGAAGTGGGGGTGGCACCATTCCTGCTGTTCCCAATCAAAGGCCAAAAAAGATGTAGAAGAGTCCCAGTCTCCGTTCTGAAAGTGGGCAATTTGGAGGTGGCACTGCTCACATGTCCCAAGGTTTGCCTGAGACCTGGGGGGACACATGACCAGGGAAAGCTGCTTTTGGCAGTTGTAAACAAAATTAATAGATGACTTTCCATTCCCAGTGCTGGAAGTAGAGCTGGTGTGGGGCGCCTCGTGTTTTCCTCTGTGTGGGGAATAGTTATGGGTATTCTTGGCCCTTCCAGCCTGTTGGGGGGTGTTTTCTTGCTGGTGGGGAGCTGTAAGTTGTCACTGCTACCAGCCAAATACAATAAACCAGGATCTTGTGAAGACACAGTGGCCCACAATGCTTCTGAGGTACTTTGCAGATTGCAAAGCACTTGTCACCACAGAGAGTAAGAGGCTGGATAGTTATCCTCAGCTTTCATGGATTTTTTTCCTGTTTTAAACTATGATTTTCAGATGAATTATTGCTTCCCATAGTGCTTCATGGTAATCTATTCATGTGATGCTGGCTCAAGACACTCTAGAAATAATTTATTCCCAGACATATTAATTTAAGTCTGTCTCTGCATTCACCTCACTAAAGCACAATCTACGCATATTCCCTATGAGCTTCTGGAGAGAGAAAAGGAGTTTTCTGGCAGAGAGATTTGGACCCTTTCAGTAAGATTGCACTTAAACACATAATATGGATTTCAGACATGTGGACCTTTGAAGGCTGGAAATAATCAATTTGCATGACAAGACGGAGTCCTGGAGCTGGTACGCTGCTCCAGCACGAGCAGAGGTGCCGTCTCCTGTAACCTAGCAGACATCCTTGGATAGAAATACAGAGGAAAATTTTTGGCTAGAAAATATATGAGAATTGAATGGAGTTGTAGCCATTTGGTCTGGCAGAGAATTTGTGCCATAGTCATTTTCCAGAAGCCTAAAGAGAAATCTATTGCACAGCAACACTAAAATAAATACCCTGAGGGTAAAGGTGGCCAGAAAAAGGGACAATCTTGTCATCCCAGTTTAACTGAAAAGTGACAAAGTTGTCATTTCATTTCATTGTCATTTCATTTCGCCTGTTTACTAATTCCTTCCTTGAGCATGGCTTTATTCTGCCTAGGCTTCTCCGTGGCAAGCAATATCCACAGAAAAATTTATCTTCTGTTTATTTCCTTTTACTTGTCTTGGTAATATAAATTTTAACTCTCAAAAATTTTCGGATGATATTAAGCATGTCAGCGTGGTACGTGAAGATATAACTAAGAGTAATGGGATGAAACTGAGCCAAAGCAAATGTTGGCGGAATAGCAGGAGAGGGTCTGTTACTGAGGGCTGTTAGAGGAAGGTAGAGTTTCCCAAGGGAAGTGATGGAAAAACCATCACTTGAGACATTTACAGCCAAACTGGACAAAACCTTTGAAAAGATATTTGAGGGGGCGAAAGTTTTCTTAAAGGATGTGGGGACTAAATGATCTAACAGGTCCTGCCTCAGGGCTGCCCGGCCGAGCTCGCAGAGCCCGATCTCATACCTCCATGCACGCTAATGCAGCAGGAGGCTGTTATCAGGGTCTCTTGCCCTCTTTGCCCCAAGGGAGGTTGTTATGGCATTTGTCTATGGGTTTTGTTGGTGAACGCTGTGGCAGCAGGAGCTCGGTGTGTAACCTCTGGATTTGCCTAGCTCCCCACACCTCTGATGGGGCAGAGGGACCTCATGGGACTGCTGCCCCTGGGCAGGCAAGATGGACACCCCCAGGCAATACAACTTGCCCTCTTTGCCCCAAGGGAGGTTGTTATGGCATTTGTCTATGGGTTTTGTTGGTGAACGCTGTGGCAGCAGGAGCTCGGTGTGTAACCTCTGGATTTGCCTAGCTCCCCACACCTCTGATGGGGCAGAGGGACCTCATGGGACTGCTGCCCCTGGGCAGGCAAGATGGACACCCCCAGGCAGTACAAGAAATCTGGGAGCATCCTGAGCTGAGAGCTGGGTTTCAAAGCTCAAGACAAGCAACCCATCCCATGCTTCCTCCACCAAGCAACACATCCCATGCTTCCTCCACTGCTGTCCCTCCTAACACCATGGCAGGACAGACAGTCAGAGCTGGTGTATGCCTAGCTCTGAATGTTTTTTCGGAAACAGCATATGTGAATCACTGCTAGACTCTTGCATTTTAAACAACTTTCCAATTGAAATTATAGCAGAGATGAAAGCATTAAGTATACATCGGTAGAGTGGGTCCCGAATAATGAAAAATGCATAAGCCTAAGTCTTTTTTCCCCCCCTTTCCTTTTAATACAGAGCAGGTAAATTCCTAAATTCCATTTTTCTTCTCTGGAGATTTACATACTGAATTTGCTTTAAGACAGAAGAGCGAGCTCTTCTGTAGTGGGTGGGTTTTGTGCTGAATGCAGCTATGTGATGCTTCCCTCCCACCCACCCCCCTAAAAAAAATAATCTAGCATTGCTCCAGTGTAACAGCAGATAAGGAACCAGCCTCGGAGAGGTAAAAGCAAATACACGCCCCCCCCCAGATTCCCTTAGGAAAGGTAACCCCTTTGGAGGGCATTTTGCTGAGCTGCCTGGTTAAAATCCCTCTCAGCAGCCAGCCGTGCTGCTGACACAGAGAGCTGGAGCAGTAACAGCTCATCTACTCAGCACCTGCCAGTGAACACTTGTTTCTGCCAAGAGTAACTTGGTACCAACTTCAATAATATCACAATGCGGTATTTAAATAATTTGACAAGGCTATTTGGATAACTACCAGGAGTTGCTCAAGTCAGTAATTTTCCTTTTGGGAGACTAAGTTAGGATCTGCATTTTCTCAAAGATAATATTGCCTCGTCCCGTCGCTGAAAGAATTTTAAAGCATGAGTACATGTATATACATATATTAAATGGTGGGTTATAATGTTGTGGAAAATAAAAGGCTGATAGTGAAGCCCAGAGCAAGTAGGTCTGCTGATATGCCCTTCTACCCGCCAGACCCTGGAGCCGTTCTCTCCTGCTGTCCTCCACCAGACCTAAAAAGAGGTTATTTGGGCTTTGTGTGGACTGGTTGAGGCTTTTTCTCTCTTTGGAGCCAAGGCAATGGCTCTCTAGGCCATGCCTTGCTTTAATTCCTTCATAATCTGTTCCTGCGTCACCTTGGGAAGGAGCTCCCAGGGCAGAAGGTTGCTCTGTGCCCCGTGCTATTCACACCACCTCCAGGTGACTTGCACCTTGCGGGCTGAAAAATGCAGGTCTAGACCAGAAACTAGAGAAATCCATTTAATCCAAACACCACGTCTTGGTATTCTCCAAAGGTTACTTTGCTCTGAGTTTGCAGTGTGTATGGATGTGTTTGTAGAGGGGGGTATTAAATTTCCCTGTGTGTTTAAATCCAGGTGATTAATTACCCGAATCTTGGAGAAAATCTCTCTCAAAACGTGAAAGTCGAACTCTGCAAAAAGGCTGCTGGGGCCTGATCCCCCCCTCACCACTTCCACCCAGCTGAATACCTGGTTTTCCAAATTACCAGGCACGGTTTTGCAGTTGGGACTGAGGAGTATTTCATAACCTGTTAACAAAAAGGTTGGTCTCATCTGCATTAGGCTGGCAGAAGCCAGCCCAAATGAGAGTACGACGTCAGGATTCTGATTATGTTGAAAGAAATTTTCCTGATTTGAGTGTGTAGGCACCGATGGGGTTCAGAGCACCCCGGTCCGTAGCCCCACGTTCCCCAACTGCCCAGATACACACGGGTGATGGATCTCCTGGGTGTGCGTCCCAGCTATGGCACCAGGCTGCTAACCTCTGGGTATTTGCATTGTTAGTCAGTTTTCTAAATCCTTGGACATAAATATATATAGAGAAAAGTTTTTCCATTTTGTTGGAGCTTGAAGTTGTCTGGTATGAACTCTACAAAGCACTCAAAATGCTTTGCTTTCAACCAGTTTGCTACTCCAGCTATATTCTGTCTCGTATCTTCACAGAAAATTACTTGCTGCCAGCTAAATACAGTACGTTGATGACCTATTAATTTATGACATGCATTTGGAGCTGGGAACAAATTTATAAACAAACTTTAAGTTCTTTTCCCCCTGTGAATTGTACCAGCATTTGTTTTAATTTCCCAGTAGTCGTGCTTAATGTGTCAGAAGCTATGTTCGACTTCTTGTTTTCCTCCAAAAAGAAGGAAAAAAAAGGAGAAATAGCTAACTAAAGTTCAGCTCCTGTCAGGTATTATGAGCCACACTTTGAAATGAGGTATGAATCCAAATAAAATATTTTAACTATGTAGTATTTTACAAAAATCTGGAGGAGAAAAGGTTTACTTACTAAACAATCATTTGAGCTGTAAACCTTAAAGTATTCACCAAGGTCCCTTGAAGTTAAACAGAAAAGAAATATCTATCAGCACATTTTAACAGAAAGCAGAGGTCCTTACTAGATAGTACACACACAAAAAAAAAGCACAGCTTTTAAAGGTACTTTGCTCAAGTGATGGAGGAAAAATTCTTCGAGCCAGTATGGAAATTTGTATAGCTGAAGGTAATCTAAATTGTTGGCATTCATTTGATGCTACAGCAACCCTGGGACCAATCCTGGAAACTCTTCTTCAATTAATATTACTACAGTCAACAAAATTCAATGCAAGAGCATAGCTCTGTGCCGGCAGTGGGATGGCACAGTGGGGTGACCAGGGGGGCTGCTGCTGGGGCTTGGGCTGGTGCGTCCACCATGGTCCTGGTCCTGTCCCGGTTCCCCTGCTCCTCCTGCTTCCAGCTCTGTTAAAGATGTTTTTCTTCTGGTCCTTATTGTTTGCTCATGGGCCATGTTGTCCATCAGCTTTCCAGGAGGCAGATTTGTCATGTGAGGAAAAATGTCTGGAGAGAAGAGTTTTTCCAGGTGGTTCAGTGACTGAGGGTTGTTCCCTTGCTGGACCCACCAGCGAGTCGGGGCAGCTGTTTCACAACTGGAGATGAAATGATGTTTAGATGAAGACTGGTATCTGGGGGACATGGGGCATGAATAGGTATTTGGGATCCTTTAAGTGGATTTTGGTGCTGGGGTTTATGTAGTGCAAGAAGTGCTTAGGGTCAGTCAAACCTCTAGGGAGATTGACCCTTTTGTCCAAACTGTGCTTCTGCCAGAGGAGCACCATTAACAAAACATAGTAGGTATGTTGTAAAAGAAAGAAAGGCTCTCTTTTGTTCATGTTTTAATGAAAAAAGTATGTACTCTCTGACATCCACTCAAGGGATTCATGACTCTTGGGGGAAATATGCCTTTTTCTTGCAATTTGTCACAGGCCTCGAAGTCCCTGGTGGGGCTGAGCTAAGCCCTGCATATCTCTAAGGCGTTTCACACCCGGCAGTCCACATCGTGTCCTGGCCCATTCCATGGGACCTCTCTGTAGGTCCAAACCCATGCACAGAGCTGGCCATACAAAAATTCAAAGGGAAGGGGTAAAGACAAACACTGGTTGCAGTGATGCCTAAGTTTCTATCTCATAACTCCAAGAGCCACAACTGTGGTTCAGAGCCATGTTGGCCATTTTCTGGCTGGCTGCAGCCACGTTGATCAGCAGAGGCCAAACCTTGGTGTTTCTGGACCAGCTTTTGTCCACCAGGCTGTTTCCCAGAGTAAAGGAAATATTCCTCTCGCAGCAGAGCTCGCAGCATGTCCGCACTGCGTTGCTCTAGCTACACAATGAACTGTCATGAGGGCCTAAGATTTAGCCAGCAGAGTTGATTTTTTATGAGTTTGTCAAACTGTTTGTTGTGAATTGTATTTGTTAGGCAATTAGCTCTGGTTGCCACCCTCTCCGGGCTTCTCAGTGTTGCCCGGATGGTTGTGATAAGCAATTTCCAGCCTATGAATTGTTTTGGGAGGGGATCACTTTGAATAGCCCTGTGTTGTCTGAATGGTTTTTTTAAAAGTCAAGTAGTATCACTGAAAAACCCTCTGTGTTTAAGTGTGAAATTTTAGCACATTTAGGGGGAAGCAAATAAGTCTTCTTTCAGTTTTTTAAAAGCACTAGGAGGTCTTGTGGGGATTGTCAGAAACTTGTTTTTAACAGCCAGACACTGAAAAACCCTCTGTGTTTAAGTGTGAAATCTTAGCACATTTGGGGGAAAGAAAATAAGTCTTCCTTCAGTTTTTTAAAAGCACTGGGAGGTCTTGTGAGGATTGTCAGAAACTGTTTTTAACAGCCAGACGCCTACCCACTTACTGTACCAAAAAAAATTGCAGATCATTTCTTTATTTCCTCTCTTGACCATATTCTCCATCCTCTCTTAGGAATTAATAGGGCTGATCTGTACAAAGCAGAAAACTCTCCAGGCAGTTCATTCTGCTCTGCTGCCGCTCACTCGACTGCATTTCACACTACAGGCTCCCGTTGCTCTCCTGTTTCTATTTATCAACTTTTGTCCTTTGTTACAACTTGTCGTGAGTCCATCCTCCGTTCTCAAACCACTGAATCGTTCCCTCTATATGTTAATACCAAACTATCTGAAAGGATATTAAAAAAAACAAAAAAAGCCAGTAGCGCACGATCCGTCCTTCGAGGCTTTGTTAGTTATGGGTGAAAACAAACCCCGTCCCAGCCTAACCTTTGTGCTCTTGAAAACCATCCCCGTATTCCCCGAGCTGCCTACGCCACTGCTGCACCACCACCGTCCTCCGGGGACCTGTCAGCCTCCTTATTCATCCAGAAGCCCAACTAATAGGAACCATCCACCTGCTCCAGGGTGACTCCGTCTCTCCCCACTGCGATGCTTGCCGGGATGTGATCCTTGCCTGTTGTCATGACCTTGTTTTATTGGATGTTCTAATAGAAGCTGAAATGGATATTAGCTGTAATTACTCATTCCGCAAGATTCTGTAGGTCACTCTTTGTACCAGAGTTGAGAACCTTCATTGTCTACATTGCTTAAATTACTGAACATTGTGCCATCAGTTCTGAATTAGTGCTCATTAATGAGCCTGTGGTTCGAAAAATTCCCTATTTATTATTCAGAGGCCAAGTATAATTCAGGCAGCTGCAATGCAACACTACTTGCTTGACTTTTGATCTGTGATGGAAAGGCCTGGTTTTGGTTTTATGTAGGGTTTGGGTTATTTTTATGCAGGAAGGAGGCATATAGCAAGCAAAGAGGAATGGATTTTTTTCTCTCCTAGCCTGGAATCTCTCTCTTAGGTACCAGACAAAGCAACCCTTTTTTTTTTTTTTTGGATGTACTAATATCTACTTGGTTACTGAGTGGATAATTCCAAGATCATATTAAATTTCTCTATAATCCTGGAGATGACTGGCCGCCGTATTAACCCCCTGCATGAAATATGCTCTTCCTCTGTCTTTCACTTTTGCACCTGCTCCTTCCCTGCTCTTTCCCTCTCTCTTTCTCTCCCGAGCCCACAAACCCCAAGCGTTGACACATTGTCGCAGACTGCTAGTCCCCACTATTTTAAGCTATAATTATCTCCTTTATGTTTTCTAACACTTCCCCAAGAGGTTAAGTAGCAATGAATTCGGTGTGCAGCACGGCTGGGTGGTACCCTGTGAAGCTGATGCTGACAGTGGGGTGGTCCCATCCCTGGTGGTCAGAGGATGGGCTTCACCTGCATCAGAATCCCTGGCCAGTCCTCCCCGGGGACACTTTGGTCCCTTCACTTTGCACCCTCTGCCCCCACCACGTTAGGCTGAAAACAACCTTATGGGGAAAAAATAACGTCATGTATTTTGGGGGGGGGCAGGGGGTGGAAAGGAATCCAGATGAGTAGGATCTTATTTTCTGCAGGGGAAAAAGGGAGTGCCTGAAGATGTTGAGTGCTGTTTTGGGGTTTGCTAATCGATGCTGGCAGCACCCCGAGGGCGAGGGAGCCGGGAGGGAGCAGGCACCCTCCCAGCATCGCCGCTCGGCTCGGCGCGGCACAGCGTTCCCAGGGATCCGCCGTTTACGACCGAGCATTTCTTGTGTCAATAATTAACAAAAAATATCATTGTGATAACAGCAGGAGCAGAGATAAAGCTGAGTCTAAGACTATAATGGCTTAAAGGAGCGCGTCCTGTGAGTATGCCAACAGACCGTGGGGCTGTCGTGTTTTCCAAGGAGACAGCAAAACCAGCACTGGCTGGTATCATGCTGCCTCTGAAGAGACTAAATGTTGTAGCTTTTTAGAAAAAAACCACCCTACTTCTGTGGGTTTTGAAACCAGACCCATGAAATTTCCACTATCCAACTCCCAAGAATATTTAATAGAATGGCCAAGATATCCCAAGTTCCTTCTCGCTCTGCTCTGGCACGACTAGCATTATTTTTCACTGGTTTTTGACTTGAAAATGGAGCACGCTTGTTTTCTTGGCCAAATCACCGTTTTGTTTAGGCAACATTTCACACATAATTATCTGTGGGGAATGGGGAACTTTCAGAGGAAAAGTCAAATTAGCAATTTTAATGCTAGAAAATTCCTGAAGAAGTGCAGCTTGCGTAATTGATAGAGACCTAATCTTTACAAGTTATAGCAGTCTTTGAAGAGTCCCCAGCATATTTAACTTTATTCTGTAATTGTATGCTCGGGCTCTGAAGATATCTTAAGACTTGCTATTTATCTGCCTGGTGAGGCGCAACACTTTCTTATTAAAAACATATCTATCATGGTTAATGACTTGATTTTTTTCCTTTAATACAGTACAATGACAGGTGTAAAGAGAAGATGAGCATCAGATGCTTGAGCAATATGCTCACTGTTTCAAGACGCCTTGAACATCAGCATTCCTTCATGGTGCCAGAGGAAAAAAAAAATACGCTACACAGATTACACGCTTGTGTTAGATAGAAAATAGTACCATTTGCAGTTTCAGTTAAAAGCATGTTGAAGTGCATATGGAAAATACCATTAGGAGGAACTCCAGAGCGCCTGAGTAAAATGGGTCATTAGGCTTTCGTTTGTTGGAGAGTGTCTCCCATCTGACAGTGCAGAATGGTAGCATTTTTAGCAGCTTATGTTCCCAGTTACATTAAACAGACAAACAGATTGACTATTTTGCATTTCTCATTTGACAACAGCTTGTCTTCATTTGCAGCACACTGGTGGCTGAGCTGAAAGCATGGCGGATGAGTGTATCCAAGGTCCTGGTTTTGAATAACAGCAGATGCCAACGTTTAACTTCAAAATCAATCAATTCTTTTTCCTGCGTGCGGATAAAAGGTCTAGTGAAGTGCCTGAAGGGGGTTTTCTGCTGTTTACAGCTGAAAATATATTTAAAAAAAAAAAATTCATTACAAAACTTTCTGCTAGAGATGCGGACTCTGGTGGTTTTATGGAAGTAGGTATGGGAGAAAGTGTTTCTAATTGAGGGGTACCGAAAACATTATGCAAGGCCTAGTGGAGCTTCATCTTTTTAGACTTATCTCTGGAAAAGGTGCTTGACTGCTGTCAGATCTTGGGTCAGGCAACACTGAGAGCTAACTCTGGGTGATCACCCACTTTCCTGCCCATGCTTCTCCACACCACCAGCAGCAAGTGCAGGAACTCCTGATCTCCAACCACAGGAGGTTATAAATGAAGTGTTGAGATTCCTGGAATATTTGGCCTGAAACCACTGTGGCCTATAAATGCTTCTCCTCTGTGGGGGTGGTTGAGTGGAGAAGACTGTGGTAAAATGCACATGGGGTCAAAATGGTTGAAAATATCTCACCCTAAAGGCAGCTGAAGCAGGCTTGGAGCCTCAGCTTCTTGGGACAGTTTTGCTGTCCTACCCCCCGTGTAAATGCAAAGCGATGTGATCTTTGGAGGTGCCAAGAAGCTTAGTGTCTGTTTATTTTCCAGTGATGCACAACAAAAATAGAGAAATAGAGGATGACATTTACTAAGTATCCGTGGTTGGGTTCCTGGTAGAGATGTGATGGGACTCTGCATTTTCTTTGGAAACAGAGGGGTGGGATTGTCTCCCCATTCACGTACCTGGTGATAGGACTCCCTGATGAAACTGTAGGATGTTCTCGAGTGGGAGCAACATCCATCCCTTATCGGCAAGATTTAGGGCTGTCCAGATAGTATGAAAGATTCACGAGGTAGTAAAATGTGAGCGGTATAAAGCTAATCCTGGTGTCTGGAGCATTTGGCAGGGAGGATGTAGGTCCAATTACAATGTGAATTGTAAATCCTTCTTCCTTTAAGACAAATTCTCCTCCAATAAGAGAAGCATTATTTTCTGTCCTATAGCAGAAAAGACAACCAAACTGAGCACCCTGTGAGGTGTCATTGTCTTGAGAAAGCAAGGGAGCGGCTTCTCTTGCTCCTTTTTGACAGGTTTTGAAGGCACTACTGTAGGTGCCCATCTTCAGGTGATGGCTGGGGACATGAAGCCTGAGCTGGAGAGGTCCAGCCCAACCTGCTCAAAGCAAAATGGTTAAGGCAAAGCTCTCTTTAGCCTTTCTTAAGCCGCTGGCTGAGTAGCACAGGGTCTGGATCCCAGGTCTCCCAAATCGCTGTGTGCGAGCCTAGGGGCTCGACTCCAGCTTCTGATTTCAGGGAGTAAAAGCAAGCTAGACATGATGATGTGCAGCACTGAGCTGCTGCTTCTTTTTTTTTTTTTCTTTTTTTGGATTTTAGCCTGAGGTCAATGATTTTCTGCAGCCTGAGGGTGACAGGGAGAGTCTCCAGGGACTGATAGTACAGGGGCATGCAAAGTGCACCGGTGACATCCCCCCATGCTCCTGCTGAAACCGTGTCCTTCTCCTGTTAGAAGTTCAAAGGTTTTGGCAGCTGCAAACAGCCACCATTTCAGAAGCAACCCAAAAGGTGGTGGGGGAAAAACCTTTACCACTGAAATATTTATTTCCTTCTCTCACCCATCCTCCCTGAAGATTTGCCTCTTTAGCAGCTCTGATCACATACACAGAGCAAATACTGTTCAGGACCCTGAAATAACACCTGCAGCCAGAAATCCCTCATTAGAATAAATGGTAGGTTTTCATCCAGGTTTTTCTAGCCATTGTGGAGAAACAATTTCTTGATTTTCTTTTTATATAAATATGCTGATGTAGAGCGTTTTAAAATCCTTTGGATAATGTTTATTTTGATGCCAGGTCAGTTATGTTAGACTCATATTTGAAGATCTGGCTTGGCAGTGCAGGGAATGCAACAAGAAAAGCTGATTTTGAATCTGAAATAATATTAGGAGAACACATCTGGGAAAAGAACTGTTGGTACCTAAAGCATACAGACAAGCCCTTCTGCAGAGTAGCTAGCATTCGCCATACAGGCGCATCTGGCACCTATAATGAGATGAAAAGTCGATCCTACCTTGTAATTTTCTAAAGCAGTTTCCTTTTTTTGCAGTTTAGTTCATCACATTTAAGCATGAACTAAGGCTTATTGGATTGATCTCACCTAATGCTACCACTTCACATCCACATGGGCTTTTTCTGTGCTACCTGTGATGATCACACAGGCTGCCACGTGCACCTCGGATACCCTGGCTCAGGTCTAGGCTTCCTTGGGGTCCCCCACCCGCACAGGGTCTGAGCAGTGATGCCAAGGGGTCTGCCAATAACACAACTTGTGCTGATTTTCTTGGGCTTTCACTTGAGAAGGTAAATGCTATGGATGCTTGATGGCCTGTAAGAGGTTGAGATATGGCTTAGTGATGGTGTTGCTTTTTGTTTGTTGTGTGGGTGTTTATTTTTGTCAAAATTAGGTTGACAGTTGGACAAGATGATCTTTAAGGTCCCTTCCAACCTAGAAGATTCTGTGACAGTTGCTAACTAGCCCAATAGGCTTGGGAATTATTGCAATGAGAGGTTTTCCAAATGTCTGATTGCTCTAAACTGCCAGAACAAGGCCCAGCATCAAAAAAAGGGCCCCTTATCCTTCTCCTGCAGCAGAGTTTTGCTTAATATACTCTATTATAGGCTCCCTGATAACCCAGTCTCCCTGCCCATTCTGCCAGGTTCATTTTGGCCAGCCTAACAAGCCCCCAGCACACAGTCAGCACGTGGCTGTGTAATGGGCTGGAGAATCATTCCCGTTCGACTTCTGTGCACAGAGGGGCACGCACGGGGTTTAGTCTCGCTCTCTGGAAAGTGAGACTTCCTCTGCCCCTCTCCGCTGGAACATGTTTCGTTCCGTCTGCTTCAAATATCTTGAGGTTCCTGCAGAATTGTCTCTTGTTGTGACTGCGTTTAATCCTCCGCCTTTCTGCCCGTTCACAATTTGATGCTGGTGTCTGCGGTCCATCCTTATTAAGCATATGTAGTGATTAGAAGCACAGGACGAGAGATTAGAGGAAGCCAAGAGCTGTCTGAGGCACACAAAAAGGAAAAAAAAAAAGGGGGGGGGGAAACACTTTCAAGGCCACTGGTTTAGGAGAGGTCTCAGCATGTGGGTAAAAGACATAAGCAAGTAAAAAATTTGACAAAGGCCATTGCTTGGGCTGCTTGTATGATCGTTTCACAGTAGAAAGAGCCTAATATTGATTCCAAAAGTGCTGTCTGTCCTTTTACCTAGAGCTATGTATTTTGATAGTCAAAAGCCTATAGCTTTTTTGACAAAAGCATTAAGGAATAGCTATGGAAAGTACCACCGCTCAAATGACCATGTTTTCTTTCTTCTCACTCTTTAAAAAAAAATTGTTGCCGTTGCTAGGACATGCATTTAGAGCTCTTTGTTGTCTTAATGGAGACTGAAACATGTGTAGAGTTTGGCGTTTGCTTTTTTTATTCATCAGCTGAATAAAAAAAGCCAAGCAGACAAAGCATTTGTAGTGCAAGAGTGGAGTGCAAATCCCTCCCTGTAAGCTGAACAAAAAAGCTCATTAAGAGGAGGTGGGATTTCCTGGTCACAGCTTTTAACTAAAGGGCAAAGGTCTCCTGTTAAGTACCATACAGTCTAAACAGGGCTGCGTAAAATTATAGGGGGGGGGGGGGGGTGGGGAAGTCAAATATTTGTTCTTAATTCTCAAGTTAGTTTATCCAGAGTGGCAACCAGGGAAGTGTTGGGAATGATTGGGGGGGGGGGTGGTGGTGAAGTCAAATATTTGTTCTTAATTCTCAAGTTAGTTTATCCAGAGTGGCAACCAGGGAAGTGTTGGGAATGATTAAATGGCTGCATTGAGGCTACAAATTGCTGCTACTTGCTTTTGTAGCTGGACTTGTTGCAGTTGAGTGATGTCGCCCATCAGTGCATTGTGTGCACAGTAAAACAGTCGAGCAGTGACAGATAGACTGAAACTCGGAGCTACTCCATCACCGCTGAAGGATCCTGCTCGCTGGGAATTGAGAATGAGCACCAGCCACGCACGCTGCTCAGAAACAGCTGCTTTCACTCCAGCCCAGCTCCTCAGCTGACCGGGGCAAGCAGCAACTAGTAAATATGCTTTATCTCTGATCTCACCGGGGAAGGAGAGCCAAACAAAACCCAAGCAAAATAAATAATTTGGCAAAACGCTCTACTGATGGGTCTAGATGCTCAGATTGTGAGCTTCCCAGCCGGCAGCAGGCAATGGCAAGTGAGAGGATGAGTGGGGAGGAGAGCCTGAGGTAGCGGTGCTGGACCCTGGCTGGAAACGTGCACAAACCCCCTTGATAGATGGGTGCTGGGGCAGCAGCTCAGCCCGTCCTCACCTTGGCTGCCTGAGCAGAGCAGAACCTGTGCCACCAGGAGCAGTTTGTACACTGGTTTACAAATCCACATGCAAATGTCCCCACAAAAAGGGAAAAGGTGGTCTCAGAGATACGGCCCAAAGCAAGGGCAGCAAGAGCCCAAGGAAGCATGAGCATCCTTTGGGATAAACATAAGGTGGTGGCCAAAGCCCTTGGTCTGGTGGGAGTGACTCCCTGCTGAGCTGGAGCCTGTGCAGCCTCCTCAGTGCCAAGGGCTCCATCAGTGGGATGGCTTGGGTGCTAGGCTGCATTTCCCACCAAGTCATCTAGCAACAGCCAAAAGTGCCTTTTAAGAGGGGCTCCGCACAAAAATTTGTTCACTTCTGTGTTTTGCGATCTCACCCTGCCTGTCCACAAAAGGACAGATCCCTCTGCCGTGCCGAAGGAGAGGGGGGGAACCGTCCCCAGCATCTTCTCCCCACTCTATTTCTGCCCGTTTCCTTCTGCGGTTTCACACCTCTCTTCGCCGGCGGACTGTTTGCAAGTACATTTGGGTTGCTGTTTTGCTTGCTTTGTTGATCGGAAAAGACGACAGACAAACGTAGCCATGTAGTTACGAAGGTGCAGAAGACTCAGTTCTGGGAACAGGTTTATTTCGGGCTGGAAAATAAATGGAAATTTAGTTTATACAGATTGTTCTCACTAACTGTAGAATCAGCAGATTTTGTGTATGGGTTCATCATGAAATTGAAATGGCCGAGGCTTAATATACATTGTGAGCTCTAATTGAAGGCATTAATTAACATTAAAGCCAAATTCTTCCAATCGCGTGCTAAACAGAAATCAGGGAGAAGCAGGTAAGCAGCGTGTGGATATCATTTGGCATTCTTTCTGAAACACAGATTAGCATTTAGAGTCCAATCCTTTGCAAAAACTCATTAATGGGCAATTAATTATGCTTCATAATTTGCGCCTACACTTAACTATGTGCAGAACGGTAGCAGCTGCATTGGTACAAAATCAAAATAAAATGAAACCACACCAAAGACAACAGTTGTGCCAAACAGAGCTTCAACCTAGGTCTCTGTACTGATGTTGGCTCCCTGTTTATTAGGATAATGAAATGTCTCCCGTGGAAGGCCTAGAAGTACCTCAGCACAAAGTTATGAACTCTCCCCTGTAATTGTTTCATTATGAGAATGGATTTTGGTGCTTCTATTTTTGTACTTGTTCTGTTTTTAGTGATAAGCAGAGATGGTTGATGACAGGCAGGTACATGCAATAATATCCTTGTGCTCTGCGAATAGCTGCTTTCAGTAGGAACAGCCCAGTATCAGGATATTGAGTACTGAAAAAAAACAAGAAACTGTCAAGTTAGAAATGGTCCCATTCTAGAATCAAGGGGTTTATTAACTTCAAAAAAATGGTGTGAGTTTTGAGCAAACCTGGCTTTTTCTTTGCGCCTTTTTTTTTGGCTTCAGGTGGAAAAAAAAGGCAGAAACCTGATCGTCAAAGAGAAACTCAGAAGGTAAAAGAACTCATGTGAACTGAAACCAGAAACAGCTCACACAAACCTGCTGAGAAACAAAACTGCCTTTGCTTAGCCATATACCAACTCATTGTCAATTTTTTTGTTATTTGTGTATATCTCAGGAGCTTTAGGAAGCCCAAACCTGCGTGGAAGTCAGATTACAGAGGAGAGAGGGAAAGGGGAGGATGAATATCAAGGAGAGCTAGGGAGAAGTTGCAATGCAGCAGGCAAGGTGGAACAAATCTTGTGTTATGCTGTTGTAAACAGGAGGAGGCTGAGAGTGGCTGCACGACCTGAGGGCACACAGGATGTCTGTTAGGGTTGGAAAACAAACATGGGTCTCCTGTGTCACCCTGCTGAAAGTGGCTTTGGAACCCCGGTGCTGAAGAGAAGAGGTGTGGATGTTAGCATAGTAGACCACATAGAAAGAAGAGTTGGTGCAACCAGCTCACCAAGGAAATAATACAGTTTTGACGTGAACTAGTAAGAGAACGTGGGTTTTTGAGGAGAAGGACTCTGGTCAAAAGCCTCCAGTCCTGGGTAGCTGAATGAATCACATTGAAGGTGCAGCACAAGTGTCGTGGCAGTGGGGAAGGAGGGATGAGTGTTTACTAGCAGTAACGTGGAGGCTGGGGGTGCACAACTGGATGGCAAGAAAGGTCCTCCAAACCTTGAACTGATGTTGAAGGCTTCCTCTTTTGTGTCCTCTGTCTTGAAATAGGAAGGTACAAATGTCTGACCGTCATTTATCATGATCATTCTATGGGCATTAGAAAAAAACATCTAATAATCCCTCTCTTTGGGTCTAATGTGGTTGTACTGCTGAAGCAACATGTTTGTGAGGAGCTGGATGTGCCCACTGGTGCCAAGCAGAAGGCTCAGCCCTGGAGGCTTTGGCCCCAGGAAATAATAAACCTGTGTTGAGTGAAGTGCCCTGACCACACTAGGATCTATTTCAAGAACCTTTGCAGAAGTTCTTGAGCCTTCTGAAGGTGTTAGGTGGATGAGTTGAAGGGCTGGAGGAGCCACATATCTTACCTTGCTGTGTTCTACCACCATCTGAGGAACTGCAGTGCACCAGTTTGGGGTTAGTACCCGAGTCTCTCCAAGTGCAAGGGGCAGCAGGAGCTTTCATCTCTGGTGTGTGTTACCCAGCAGGAGATGCACATTTTGAACACCTTGCAAGGTTGTGAGCTGACATAGCTCAGGGAAACCAAACCATGTAGTGCCAGTGATTCTTCTTAACAAATATGAATAATTCTGAAAACTAATTCACTGAATAAAGAAATCCAAGAAGATAGGCTAGATAATTTTTGGACATGAGAGAGAGTTCCTGATGGCTCCCTCAGGTAATAGTGAATGAACTGAGATGATCAAAGGCTGTGCTGTCTTCTAGAGCCAGAGCCAGTTACATCAACCTGCTGGAAAAACACAAAGTAGGTAATCAGCGACCCTTAAAGAAAAATTTCATTTTTACAGCATTCAGCTACTGACTTATTTGTAAGAAAAAAGATTAAAAATTGAAAGAGGGGAAAGATTTTGAAAATATTTTCATTATTTATTAATTAATCATTACTTCACTAATGCCTGCTCTCTTGACCTATAACTGATGGATCATGCACAGCGTGTGCTCGGGCACACTTGTTTTTGCACCCATGTTGGTTCTGTGGGAAAGCAGGTAGTAACTTTCACCCTAACACCTTTTCATAAGCTGCAAGTGAGATCATCCTCTCATGGAAACCAAAGGGACTTCCACAGAGAGTGTTTTTCACTACATATGTATTTCCCTCTTTAAACTGGAGTCACAATGTTAAATTTTCAGCTTTTCATTGGTGGTAGGGGGCTGCCATGGGTGGACATCTGTGTCTTGGCCATATTTACCCATCACCCTTCTACAGCTGCACACCTCTAGTTGACACCTCCACCGCCTCTGTGAGCCCACCCTCACTGACTGGCTCACATCCTGGACAGGCATTGCAGGGAGAGCCTGACCTGGTAATGGTAATACGTGTGGTTTCATGCTACCTTTCTGTCTGGGCTGCAGAACAGGTCCGAGCAGCTACTGAGGGCTGCCTGTAGGCTCCTCCAAAAGCAAAAGTCTGAGGAGCTAGAGAAGCACCTGCCAGCTCCTCCTCCTTTCTTGTTCACCCAAGAAAGTCATAGAATCATAGAATGGTTAGAGTTGGAAGGGACCTTAGACATTACTGAGTTCCAACCTCCCTGCCATGGGACACCTCCCACCAGACCAGGTTGCTCAAAGCCCCATCCAGCCTGATCTTGAACACCTCCAGGGATGGGGCAGCCACAGCTTCTCTGGGAAACCTATTCCAATGTCTCACCAGCCTCACAGTAAAGAATTTTTCCTAATATCTAACCTAAATCTCCCCTCTTCCAATTTAAAACCATTACCCCTTGTCCTGTCACTGCACTTCCTGACAAAGAGTCCCTCTCCAGCTCCCTTCAGATATTGGAAGGCTGCTATGAGGTCTCCCCAGAGCCTTCTCTTCTCCAGGCTGAACAACCCCAGCTCTCTCAGTCTGTCTTCACAGGGGAGGTGCTCCAGCCCTCTGCCTCTCCATGGTGACTTCACATGGTGCCTTTGCAGGGTAGGTGCTTCCTCAGCCCTTGTTGAATAACTTTGGCATCTAGCAGTTAACCCAGGGGCCGTGTAGGAGCCAGACTATGCAATCATACTCCTGTTTCCACAAGAACGCCGCTTCTTTCAGTACAGAATCATCTCCCCCATCACCCAAGTGCCGTCGTTTCTGTCCCGTTTTGCCTCGTAGCAGTTTAGGATTGGAAGTAAAAAAATAATACAGCATCTTAGTGAAACTGCAGTCGCACGGGCTTTTAGCGCTCAATTAACCACCATCACAGATTTCTCAGTATACAAGGGAAGAAATAAATACCTTGAACTTTAGTGCCTTGAAGGGACAAGGGGAAAGAAATGGTTATTCTAGGTTTCATTCTCATTCTTTCTTAAAAGTCTTCTCCAGTAAGCTCAAATTGTGCAGCTGATGAAGTGATTTTCTGTGCTGCAAGTATTAAAGGTACTGGCTAATTTAGCTATCATGATAAATGCCTGCTAGGAGCCTATTTTCTTGAAAGAGCAAAGGAAAAAGGAAACCTTTTGTGAAAATGGGTAAAAATAACTGTATTTTTCTTTGTATGGAAAATATTTTGAGGGAAAATAACCTCAGATAATGTGGGACGACATGGGCTAACGTGCTATTTAGGGAAAGGACATGAGATTCAACTTCTAAGATATGGACAAGGGAGGAGAGTGGCAATACTGTGTCCTTGTAAATCTGTCCAGTTGCTGGCACTTGGCTGCAGTAATTAGTGGAGCTGTTGTAAAAGACAGTATGATCTTACTGAGAAAACTATATTAAGATACACCAAGCTGCTTGAGGTGTCCCAGGCTACCTATGGCCCAGATGGGCCATACAGAAGTCAGGGATTTGCCAGACATTAGAGACCATTTCGCCCAGCACTAACGCCTTGGTCCAGGGGATAACAGGAGGAGTGACAAGCCCATTGCCCAGCTGTCCCACCTGAGGTATGGGAAACTCAGAGTGGTTATATAGTAGAAGATAGCAGGACTGACCTTGCCTACTGTGAGGCCAAGAGCCTGGTCCTTTATGTGATTCCACATTTCAAGGGCTTCCATTTACGTCCAAAGATTTATTATGGAAAATTTTGGCACAGCTCTGCCTGAAGAGTTCCCTCTTAGAGTTGGGAGAGAAATTGGTTGGGAGAGAAATAATTTTAGCCATTTGTTGTACCCTCTCCTATGTGTATGAAGACAACACACATTGGGTATAGGCAATTGGGATAACTCCATGGTGCAAAAGCAGAACATACCTTGGTTCCTCAGGCAAGTTCTATCCTAGGCTGCCATCTAAGTAGTAAAGAAGCCTGGGTTTAGCCTTTTTTTGCCCCTAGGCAGCAGTGTCGTTGGCCCTGGGGATGCCAAGTCCCGCTTACACCAGCCAGTTGGAGACCCCAAGCCTCTTGTCTGACCTCTCTCTAGCAGCAGCACCAGGCGGCTGGGCACGAGGCTTTGCACCACCACAGCTCCCTCTTTCACCACACCAGGACTATATATAGGTCTGTACGAGAATTATCATTAATCGCCACTCTGAAAATGGATGCGTCTAAAAAGAAAAGTTAAACTCTTCGGCTGAGCCGCTGAATCACAAGTTTTTGCCTCAAGCACATTTTTACAGCCCCGGCAAAAAAAACAGAGGCATTAATGGAAAGTCTGACGCAGCGTTAACTCCCGCGGCGCTGGGAGTGGCTGAGTTTAAAATGGTCACCCCGGTATTTTTCTTCATCTCCCGCGCGAAGCCTCGTGCCCGAAAAACCTGCACATGACATTGGCGTTGCAGGCTGCTCCCCTCCTTTTTCCTTGACAAATTGCTGCTTGAACTAACAGCACCGCAGTGCCAGGCCCCCTGCTTTTAGCAGCGCAGCTGCCCACAAGCCCTTTTTGTGGTTCCCTTGTCTGGCTCGATTTAAACCCAATGTGACTCCGGCTGAGAGGCGTTTTGCAATTGCCTACCACAAAGCGATAAGGGGCTGCTGCAGCAGAGGGCTCGTGCGCTTCCCCAAACGAGCCCTTCACATTTAGGAAGGTCGGCCGTGTCATTTCTCTAATTTTCTAACCGCAGAATTGTATATTTAGAAAAGAGCAAGGAAACTTCCTTTACCCTAAGCAATATTGCATAATGATGGAGGAGGAGGAGGATTAGTGCAAAGGTTTTTCTTTGAGCAGAATTCTGAGAGATTGGGAGCTGGAAAGCCTGAATAATGACTTATTTCAAATATGCAAAGCCAGGGCTTTTTGTGTGTTTCGGATCCCTTTTTGTTTCAGGTTGGTGTTTGGTACGGTAGATGCTGTAGCCCATGCCTTGGACAGCCTGTGTGTTTTCTCTGGAGCCACCCTCTTGGAGAGCCATGGTCCCTCCAGGATGCTCCTGCCCGGGGCCTCAGCATTTGCCAGCACAGCCTTCTTTGTGCCCAAGCCCCTCCCAGGCTTGTCCAACCGCTCCTTCCCTCTCCATCTTCCCCATCTCCTGCCCCTCGCTAGGTTTTAAAGAGATTTAGGCGTTGCTGTTATTACAGTTGCACTACTGGGCTCAGGAGTCTGAAGTGTTTAGACACAAATGCCAAGAATAATAATGAACGGTCCTCAGTGCCCTTGGGCTGAAGCCACAGCTCGGCGATGAGTTTCCAGACCCTGTGTGATAGGTGGGGGAGAAACCAAAGAGGGGATCTCCGAGGTCCTGGGCAGGAGGTGTTGCCTGAGTGGGGACAGCGGGTGGCAGGTGAGGTGCAGTGCGTCGAGGTCTTTGTGGGGGGTTTGCAGCCATCGCTCTTCTCCCATGGGCTCATGCCTGTGAGATATTAAAAGAGCCACATGGCTGGTTCTGGAGCTTGTGATGCTGGTGTGAGGTCACCAGGGCCTCCAGCGGGGACAGGCACTGCCTTGGGAGGGTTTGTGGCTCCCCAGGGATGCTGAGGAGCACACTGCCACTGTTATTTCAGATACAGAAGCTCTCCTAGACCCCTTCAACACAGCAAGACAGGTCATTCTGGCCATTTTTCAGTGTTTTCTAGCAAGTCCTTTCTCAGGGACCTCGCTCTCCTCATTAAGTGCCCATGAAGCCCATCACTTTGGGGGTGGAGAGTATGTTGGGTGGTAGCTACCTAGCATTCAGTGTTGAATGATATAATTAACCTCAGCAATCTGTCTCTCTGGGCCTGTGATGCTTCAAGAAATGCATCTGAATCTCCCTGAAATCTGTGATTTCAGCACGCACATGGGGCTGATGAAGTTCACCCATGTCTCTCCTGATGGTGTTTTTCAAACTTGACCCTGCAAAGTCCACCTCTAGCAAAAGGAAGACTTTTACTATGGTGCTCATCCAAACCTGAGAAACTTCTGTTAGGTGAAAGGCTGTGGCAATAAACAAATAATCATATTGTACTGAACACATGAAGGCTGGGGATTTAGAAGAAATATATGGTGATTAGGCCTGGTTGGGAATTGAACCATCTTTCTGTCAAGAAAATTAAAATGGCTTGGAAGTTATCTATTTTGCCTGGCCTGGCTCAGGGTATGAAGCAATTGTTGGAGCAAAGCGGACACGGACAGCTCTGTTCATTAAACTTTTAGGAAAGGATGTTACCAGTGCCTTGCACAATAGTCACAAAAAAAGTTAGTTTGAGGATGACTAATTGTGGCAGTGGGATTGTGATACGTGAGAGCAGAGCCTTGGATCGGGAACCTTGTTCCCAGCCTTTCTGATGGAAGTTTGCATTTAAACAGTAATACTGGCATCTCATTTCCAAACGAGATTTTGGAAAAATACTGTGAAACTTTTCTATTTGGAAGCCTGACTTTCTCACAGTAACTCAGCAGCAGTTTGTCCCTATGCACAGCCTAATGGATCAAAAGTTCAATTTCTGCATAGTCTATTACTTGCATACTCAATAAAATAGGATGCACGAATGGCTTAGCTTTTTTTTTTTTTTACTTTTTTTCCCCACTAAATGCAATTTTTCCCCTCAAAGATTACTGAAAATTACTTTTGCAAGTCGGTATGAAGGCTTATCAGTCCAGTGGTGTTCAGATCCCATATTAACTGCCTCACATTACTGTGAACAAGAACTGCTGTAGAAACCAATGGACTAAGAATGTAAAGTACATACTGCTGATGTATGTCCCTGTAGTAACCCTTTCCCATTGTAGGCACCTGATAGGCTCTTCTTCCACAAACAATTGTATCGTATTTTTAAAAAATGTTATATTATAGAACTTAAACTTTCCTGATGCTTTGGGGCCGTATCAGTGTAGTGTTTGTGACTGATGAGCACAGAGAGCAAACGCTCCCCACTAAGGAAACATGTAGAAAGATTGCTTTCACAGCATGCTCAGGGCATATTAAAAAAATTATGTTTCAGCACAAAAGGAAAAGAACTTAGCCTGTGCATGTCAGGCTGCTTTAAATATTTTATTTTGCCTGTCTTCAGAATCAGTGAAACCCAGAAGAAGCCATCCCTTGGGGCCCAGCCCTTCAAGGATGTGGCATTCTTCAATCCCATTGATTTTAGTGGACCTTGAAGGCACTTAATACTTCATAGGCTCAGTCCCATGCTGTAGAAAGGTTACCCTGTGCATGCTCACCTACTGCAGCTGCCAGGAAATTTAGTACCATTTGGGTTAGCTGACAAAGGGAAGCTAGGCAAGTTCAAAATAAAACCGAGGAAAAGGTTTTTAATAAAGAAGTCAGTCTTCTATGGGTTAAGTTACCAAGGGATGGGATCTCTCATCTTGCAGAGACTGTATAAGGACTCTACCTTCATTTCCAAAAAAGAAGGCTATGGTTCTTGAAGACATTATGGGTTGCATGCAGGGACTCCAAAGCCAAAGTCTCCTGTCTGCAGTATTGGGATGGACAGGGAGATGAGATGGTTACTAGAAGATACCTTTGCCCTTAAGAAGTCTGCACCCATTTCATGTACGATGAAGTATCTAAACTGAAAAAAGCCCAAACTCAAACATGTCAAAAGAACATCGGTGTCGAAAACTGAAGGGGAGCTTAAATGCGTCAGTTTTGCTTTCTTATAGGACTGTAAGTTGTCTGTCTGGTGTGCATCAGGCTGTGTTTGCATCATCACCAGTCATGGGTTTATTGTTTCATGTGGGTCAAATGCAGTCACTCAATATTTCTTTTAATCCTTATCACTCAACAAGTAGCCGCAGACCTTATATAGAAAGGCTTCAGATGCTGGAGTGCTCTCTGCACGACGTGCTTCCTCCCCAGCGTTGCTGCCCTGCCCTCTCCCCATCGTGCACGAGCTCCGCAGACACTAATGAACATCACTGTAGAGATGAGGAAATGAGACACATAACAGCGAAGGTCAAAAGTTTCCATTTACTTTTGGTGCCCAGTTTGAGACAGCTAAGCACGGTTTCTCAGAGCTTGGTGGCACCTTCTGCAGGTGGCAAAGGGCAATGTGTCTCTGGTGGGCTCCTACCTCCCTGTCCCCAGTGCCAGGGAGCTGGGCTTGGCTATTTCTACCCCCCGTAAGAGCATTGCTTCATGACAATGGCCACACGCTGCAGGAAAATAGCTGAAAAAATGCCACAGCACCACTAAAATAGCCCTGCTGTGTTGACCTGGCAGAGCGTGTATGGGGTCTGCCTTCATGGCTCGTTCACCTGCGCTACAGGCACTCCAGCAGCTTTCACACCCAGGGACTTCTTCTCTTTGGTGTGATCTGAGGAAGAGAAATCAAGTTTCTAAAGAGATGGGTACATTTTTTGAGTAAAAATGCCCTTTATTATAACCCAGTCCCTTTGGATGTCCTGCCTCTGGTTTTGTTCATCTTAGCATTTAGGCTGGAGAAGATCCTCTTGCTCTTGCACATTAATTATCACTCCAAACCTTCTATACTATTAATTTTATATTAGAGTTCCATGTTTAGCATGCACTATTGTAAATACTCTTTCAGATTAGCTTGCTGAATGGAAAAAAAAAAACCAAAACAGTCTATTCTTAAAAGGTTCCTCAAGGCATGTTTCCCTAATGGACTAACTGCGTGGCACATGGTTTCAGGGGAGTTACTCCAGTTCAGTTCACTTCCTAACACGAACTAGAATTTTTTTAACCTTTTGCAGAACATATACAGAGAAAGCCTTGGCTTTTCCCCACGCTTGTGCTGGTGCTGAATGTTTGCGTATTTGAAATAAACATCATTAGAAAATGCTGCTGGGTTGAAAGGGGTGTTTTACACTCACTTAGCTTAAAGATAAGCTTAGAGGACAGAGAAGGGACAGATTGAGGCCTCTCTTTAAACCATGTAGAGTCAACCTTTACATGTCAGTCAGTTCCTAACTAGTGACCTATAAGGTGGTGGTCTCAGCCAACTGCCTGCGGCTTGCCATTTGCGGTGAGGGTACGGGTATTTTGCAAGTGTGGGCACGTTACAGGTTGCTGGTGCGTCATCATCACGGACACTCTCACCAACAGGCAGAAGGTAGACATTTAGAATGTCAGACCTTTAGAAATACCCACAGGTACTGCCGTGGCAGCACTGGGAAGAAGGCTCCTGGAGAACAGGGAGCTCTCCTTTTGTGTGGCCCCTGCCTCCAAGCTCAGAGGAGCAAGAGCTGCCAGACCTTCTGCTGGAGCTGTAGAATTATTAGGAGAGGAACTGAAAGCAAACCAAAACACTCCATCCTTCCCCCATCCCCCACCAAAAAAAAAAAAAAGAAAGAAGAGGAAGCAATATTAACCTGTGCATTGGCACAGCAGGTCATGCAAGCCAAAAGTATATACAGGTTCAAAACCTAATTGATTAAGTTCATGAAAGATAATAAATGCAGTGTTTGGGATGCAGTCTCCAACCTGGGACATCCCAGAAGGGCTCATCTCCACAAGACCAGGAGATTTTTAGAGGAAGGGTTGTTCCCTCCAGCACGGCTCCTTGTCCCTCCTCCCTCCACACCCCACCAGGGATTTTGCACATGGCCCAGTCAGAAACCAGTGGCCGGACTGGATGAACCATTAGTCTGATCCACTCTTGCGGTTCCCATGGTCTTAAATTTGCCTGCAACAAAAGTGCACGTATATCAGTTTGATAATGTTAGCTGCAGCCTGGACGAAAATACAAATAAGCCACACGGAGCGAGGCATTGTGTATGCAAAGTAAATCAGTGTGCAGAGGCAAAAAAAAAAAAAATCAAAGACATGCTGCTGACTGACAATAGTTTGCCCTAAAATAAAAAGTAGGTCTGTCCGTGGGCACAAGGAACATGCTTATTACCTTCCCTCCATCCTGCAGAGGCTTTTAGGTGAGCGAGTGCGGGTCTCGCTCAGGCAATTTACATAAGCGGAAGTGTGACAAACGGGGACAGTCCCTACCTTGAAGTAACAGGCCACAGAAGGGAAGTTTAGCAAAAATAGGATCCATTAATAGTCATTCCATCTCGCTCTGTGAAGTTCACTGAGGTTTAATTAAAGCACTGATATGTTTTCGACTGACCTTATTTTCATACCTGGTAATCAGTAAACTCATTATCATTTTTTTTAAAGCTTGGTTTTGAATCTAGCTAATTAGCACTCTATGGGTCAGCATCTAAGTTAAATAAATACAAGGAGGAAAACTCCAAGATCTGCATATTTTAGATGCTCCCTGCAAAGGCTTGTGGTCACCAGGTAACGCCACCAGCAGAAGGCTGAGCTGGCAGGGCTGGTGGGTGGTGTTTTGAGGTGCTGGGTGAGCACCAGACACGCAGCGGGGACAGGACCTAGCTGAGCCTCCAGCTTTGACAATCAGGGCATCAAAAATGGCTCAAATGTTCAGCTTTCTTCAGCTGAACCCTTTGAACCCCTAACTTGTACCGAGCAGGTCTGGAGAAGAGCTGGGCACAGATTTCACTTAATAATTCACTCCTTATTGCACCAAGCAGTTAGTATGTAGGGAATGAATGAAAGGACAAGAAGAGCAGTGGTTTGCAGGAGGGAAAAGTGATCTCAGTGTTCAATGTGGTGCTTAGCTGCTCCTGGTACAGGCCCCAGCCCAGGCTGGATGGACTTTTCTCTCGTGCTCAGCATCCTTCCACCAGTTGACCCTCCTGGGCTTCTCCTTGGGCTCTGAGCTTCCCAAAAGTCACAGCTTGCAAAGCACTCACTGGGCAGGAGAGGTCTAGGGGGGGTCATACTTCAATAAACTCCAGCAGCTCTTGGAGACACAGGGGTGGGCTGGGGAGTGCAAAACTGCTGTGGTTACCTGGAATTTCCAACAAGAAAGCTGGCAGGAGGAGAGGTGGACAGGCAGTACCAGGCAGGATTCAGAGGGGAGTATTGAAGGGGGGGGGTCCCTTCTCTTAGAGGAGGGCAAAGAGTATGAACCCCATTGGCCAGCAAGTGGGGAAGAGGGGTTTGGGCCACACGTGATGCTCCGGTTGTGGCTATATCTGTCCCCACCATTCCTATGGAAAGCAAACTGCTTCCATCTCCAGCAGTCAGGGATCTCCAATGGTTTAAATGCTGGGGAGGCAACAAATAATTATAATACTTAGCACCTGGCTTGCACTTTGCACATTGACAGCACTGCGCAGCCATCAGCTAATGAACTGAACGAGGTGTTCAATTACACAATGATTGTTAACGCTCAGTTAAAACCTACAAAACTGAGCACCAAATGGTAGAGCTGCAATTTCAGCTGCCGGCTTGTAGGCACTTCCTTCGTAATCGCGGATGGCGCTTAGCAATACTTAAAACAAACTATTTCTCCTCTTCTTCCAGCTTTTCCTGATGTTTGTGTGTAATGGCCTGTTCTTAAATGAGCCTCTCCCTTTCTGGGAGCTTGTAAATCTTATGTTGTAAGACTCTGGGTGCAGTATATGTGAGGTATGCTAGACAGGCTGTTGATGTTCTTAGGAGAAGGCTCTGTTGCAAGGCTTTGCCAAACCCATGATCCACACCAAAAAAAAAAAAAACCAACAAAAAAACCCCAAAACAACAAAAAGGAAGAGAAAAATCCAGTCTGTAAAGTAATGAAAACATTCAGCAAACTCTTTATATCTACCATAATTGAAACCTGACCAAGTCTTGAGTTTCTTTATAATTCAGAATGTGACAAAACCTTCAGCACCTCTTTCATACATGCAGACATGCAAACACATGGTTGTAACAGCCACATGATCAACTGTAAAACTAATGGCTGAAGCACGTGATAAATTGCATTTGTTCTTCACCTTTTAGCTGCTTCACCCGTATGTTGGCCATCTCCTCTGCCCCGCACGCAGTGATCCATCGCCGTGGGGCTACCTTTCCCCTCCTGCTTCTCCCTGCAAGAGCTGCTTTGTGCCTTTCAACAGCCACCCATAAATCTGCTGCTTCCTTTTCCTCCTGGCAAAACGACAGGAGCCCTCCACCTCCAAAGGCAGAGTGTTCCCACTGCTGAGGAGCCCTGCCCCACCGATTCCCTCTGCGCCCCAGCTCTTCCCAGCACCAAGCTTTGATTTCATTACTCTCAGGGGGTGGGCAGGGCTGTGCCCATCCCCATGGCTTTAGGGAGTACATGGGGCTCTGGGGAATTCCTCCTCGGCAGGAGGAATTTGGCAGCTCCCCCGGCTGCCATCATCCCGGGGTGGAGGGGCTGGCCAGGCGTGTGATTCACCATGAGTGTGCTGAGACAAATCACACTGATGCACTTTCTCCAGATACTGCTGCTTAAAGAAACTCACACTTCTGTCTCTGTGAGCATCATTTTATCCTCACTTTTATGACCCCAGATGATAAAACTGTACAGAGGCGTAGCTTGCTCTTATTTCCTTCCCCTGATCTAGTTGGCTCCGAACTGACACCACTTTCCCCTCTCTTTTGCTCTTGCTGCAGAGCACCCACAATACAAGGTCACTGGGGGGAAAGCGTACTGTTTTCTGGTTATGTGAAGAGGCTTTTTGATGCCTTAAGAAGCAGAATAAGATGGGCTGACGTTATGAAGGTTAACAGGGGGCTCCACATCGGGGTGAAGGAGAGCTCACAGGCAGAGGCTTGATGCCTCCAGCCAGGGCAGCATCTCGCTGCTGCGGGCGGTGTGGGCACCACTACCTGTCTCCTATTAAATGACCTTTATTCAGAGAAGCCGTTGCATTGCACCATCCCTCCGTCCCCTCTTTCTTTCTGGACACGGTGTGGAATTTGTTAGAGGTTGTTTCAGCAGGTATCCGTAAGGGATTGAACAAATTTGACAGTCGTGGGAAGGGGAAGTAGTAGGAGCTGCCAGGTTAGAGGAAGAAAAGAATTCTTTCTAAACTTGGACTACCAAATTTGATGGCAGAGGTAGTGAAGTGCCAGTACCCTCTGCCTTGCAGAGAGGCATTAGCAATGTTTGCGTATCCCTAATTTTGCAGAGCCTGAAGACACACGGTGCTGCAGTCTGAGGTATCTGCATGCACCAGAGCCCTGCAAGGCTTCAGAATATTGCTGCTGTAGTGAAGCATTTATGGCGTTGGGACAAAGAGGCTGGGACTAAAAACTCTGTGGGTCTAATCCTGGCCCTGATGATGATGATGAATTAGTGTGACTTTGGGCAAAGCTTTTACCATGCGTTTCTGTGGTAGTTCAGCTCATGTGTGTGTGAAACAGGTACTGCAGGACTTACCTGCTGCCCAGGGATGATGAATTCATCCCCAGGCTTTGCGGCTGCCTCGTGGTCCCTGGTCCCCTTCATGGTGTCCCCAGAGCTCCAACCCCACACATGGGCAATACCCTCCTGTCCACCTCCCTCCCAGGCTCCCTGCCACCCCCAGGCATTCCTGGGGTTTCCTTTGCTCCCCTGGATTAAGTTTCCTTCCCACACTTTCCATACTTGCCTGGCACCAGGCTTCTCCCACCAAGTCAGACCGGACGATGTTCCCACTCTTGTGACTTCTCTGGTCACAAGAAGCTGCAAGGTGAATGGTGTTTTGCCCTGCTGCTGTGCGTGCTCGCCAGGGATTATAAATATAACTCTGGAAAATCATTCATTAATTAGTTGAAATTGCATTAATATAATAATGGAAGTGGTGTTTTTTTTTTTTCCTTTTGGCTGAGGGAATAAACAAGAATACTTGTGAGGGTCTTTTACAGAACAAAGCAACGGAAGCAGAGGAGGAGATGGTGCTTTTAATGAAATGTGTGTATTTACTTGTAAAAATGCGCTATGGGTGCATATGCCAGGTAATAAACAAAGGGCTGGAAATCTGTCTGATCAGCAAGTCTATGACTAGCTACTAATTAGGTGTATCTCATTTAGGAAAACCCACTCAGCTGCCTGAGTTTTGTCTGGGGGGGGGACGGGACGGGACACAAGGAGAAGGAGGTGGCTGTGCTGGAGGAGCAGCAACAGCGAGGAGACAAAGCAAGTTTGAAGCAAATCTCTCTCCTCCTCTATCCCAGATATGAAGGCGAGACCCGTTAGCATCCATTCCAAAAAACTCTGGTTTTTAAGCTTTCCCCTTCTCCATCCCGGAGTTTTCTCACCGTCTGCTAGTGCAGTGCAGGGAGAAATCACCCCCAGAGAGGGGTGTGGGACCAGGGACCCGGCTGGGGTCCCAAACACAAACGCTGTGGGGCCAAGGTCCAACCCTCTCTGCAGGTCCAGGCACTGGCATGTGTTTTACACATGCTGTAGGGAAAGCAGCCCTGCTCTTGGCAGTTGTGAAGAAAAAGAGCAGAGTGTGGGTTTCAACTGCGGCATAAAGTAGTTCTTTTAAAAAAAAGAAAAAAAAAAGTGGTCTTCATAAATGAGACTTTCTTGGCTATGATCATTAAAATAAATGGAAGCAAAGAGATTAATAATGAAGTAACCCAAGCAAATCAGACAACGTAGCCTGTCTCCCATCCATTTCAATCTGAAGTTCATTTTGGCTCATGCATCTGAGTCTGAGTGAGTTTTCCTGATTGATGGATGATAGCTCACATCCAGGTATTATTTCTTTCTTCTTCTTTTTACACTCAGAGGGTTTTAAAAGGCATGGTTTTGGAAATACCCATTGTGTGAGCCCAAAAATATATAGGTAGTTTCTAAATTGATTTTTGTAGACAGATGCTATTTCCATTTCATTTCACTTGAGAAGAAGATATCTGTTCAGTTACCTTGCTGGCTGTGACAAACAACAGTAAAATACCAGAGCAAAAAAAAAAAGAGCGGATGACAATCTTATACCTAGACAGACAGATAAAAATAAAGGTGTCCACTTCCTCTTACACACCAAATTCAGTGTGAGACATCAAAGTCTCAGTCCGTGCTGAGCATTGTGGCAGTAACCTAGAAAAGCATCTTCCCGTGTGCTTAGTTTGAGGACATAAATAATCCTGGTCAGAGCATACCCTCTCTTGCCCATGGTTAAACTCATGCTGAAGTGCTTTGCTGGAGGAGGGGGGGTGTCGGGGCAGTCCTGCACCCTACCCCTATGCAATCTGGAAGCCTCGAAGGCTTTTCAGAGGTGAGATGAGATGCCCACGTGCCGGCTGTGTGCTCGTAGGCTGCAGGGCACAGCCCGGTCCTGGGGCTGGAAATGCTGCACCGCGGCTGGGCGAGCAGAGCTGGCCCTCAGCAGAGCCTCAGAGGCGGCCCTGATAGAGACATAAGTGTGAATAAATTAAATAAATAAGCTCTCATTAAGTGCTACGTGGTCAGGGGACAGTGACTGCTGGGAGTGACTATGTGACCCTTCTGCTGTGATGAGCAGCGGTGCCCGGCAACCCACCCCCCCCCACCCCACTGGGTCTGGGTCAGAAATAACCCACCCTGGGCATCTTCCAGCCCTTCCAGAAAAAAAATGTGAGGATCAGAGAGGGCTGCAGGGCTGCTTCCCCGCTCCTGGAGGTGACTTCTTGGCTGAATTCCTGCCCAAAGGATTACGCTAATGCGGCTGGGATCGCCTGGCGTTATTAATGGTGCGGGAGGGCTCCTGCAGCCTTGCGCAGCAGTCCTTTTATTTATTATTTAATTCTAAATAAACAAAATAAATAAATCATATCACTTACATGCTGCACTGGTAGGTGCAATGGAAAAAGCAAAGATGGATGGGTAACGTCACATTTTAGCCTAATAGCTGTACAGTTTCATGTTATATTTACGCTGTTTGATGTTTAGCTGCATCAGTATCAGAATATTAAAAGCATTTTTTTAAAAAAATCAATAATTAAACCTGGATTTCATTATTATTCAGAGCATACACACTCACAGACCAGTTGTATTAAACACGATACAAATATCATACCATATGTAATTGTACTCACACTAATTGCACATTCTGGCACATTACGGGGTAATGATGCTTGAAGTTACCAAACAGTTCAAAGATCAAAGGCCATGCAGTCAAAGATTTTAAAATAAAGCTCCTGATTTGTGAATTTATGATAATGTGCTAAGTTTGACCTCTTCCCCTCATATAAATAGCTATCTATAAGTATATAATTATATAATAATTAGCCTGTAGTCCCACAGCAATTACAGAGTGAGTTCCTCCATGGGTATCTGAGCCCGGATAAGGACGGTGATACCTGGCGTCCCCCCCCGCCTCCCCCTCTGCATCTCTGACTTCCCATCAGTTGCCTTTGAGAAAATATCCTGGGCTTTCCGAGTCCGTTTTGCTGTGGATTTCGCCAAGGCTAGACTTTTATCTCTGGTTGCTGGTTCTGTTTAATTGGTAGTTTGCAGATAATAGAAACTCCGAGGAATATTATTCATTCATCTTCAAAGCGCCGGAAGCCAGGAGGGTCTGGTGGGGCACCCAGGAAGCCTGAAATGGGAAGGCAGCGGTTTTATCACCTTCCTCATTCAGAAAAGAGAGAGAGCGAGCAAGAACGAGCAAAGCAGCCTGACCAGGAGCCAAAAGGAGATGATTATGTGGTTATCCAGAGGGATTCTTTCTATTACTTGAAAAATCAGAGTGCAGATTTAGAGAGACAGGTTGATGTGCTCAGGAAGATCAATGAATATGAGAGGTTCATTGATGGCATATGCTTGGGTTTAGGTGTAAGTGGCAGCTTCAGAGGCAGTGACAGCAGGAGGGAAGGAAAAAAGCCAGTTGTGAGTGGTGTGCTTTGGGGTCTGCACTGGCAAAGGCAGTACCCTTCCCACTAAGAAGAGGCAGCACCAGGGCCTTGAGGCAGCAAAGCTGGATGAGATCTCAGCCATAGATATCAAAGAGTGGTATTTTGAGTCAAGCACAGGAAGCAAGCACCTCTGAGAGAAGCTCTGGTGGAGTGTGAGGTGTGATGGTGGTGGGAGATGGTGAGGGAGGGGCTCGGTGGTGCCCTTGGAAACATCTGCAAAGTCAAACAAAAAAACTCACCCAACAAAATACTCACAGCTTCCAGAGGAGCAAGAGGTTTTTCAAGTGTAAATATTTGCTCACGTGGTTCTTTTCCTAAAACCTTCTTGCAAGCCCTTTTCATGAATAGTTTTAAGGTGCTCTCCTGCTCTCTGCAACTCTCTTGTTTATCCTGGTCTGCAATCACTTCAGCACACTCATCCAGCCCTTTGTCCACGGGCAAAAGCACTTGGTCCTGCTCTTCTGCAGAAAAGACTCTCCATCTGTTACGCATTGATAGAGGGAGCTGCTGAAGACAGAAATATTTTTGTTGGCACGGAGGAAGAGGCTTGGAGAGAAAGTGAGTTAGGGACAATAAAGATAGCCAGGAACTCTGGAGCACTGACCTCCAGACGCATCCAGGGTCATTGGGGAAAGTATATCAAATATGTTAACAGATACTGGGAGCCAAGAACTAATTTTAAGGAGGACTGGGAGATATTCTAGCTAGTTCAGTGAACATTTTAAAGCAACCGAAGTAGCTTCTAACATTATAGAGCTGTTTGTTTGTTTGTTTGTTTCAGCAACTGTCTTTTGCAGATGCGTTCAGATTTCCAAAATTTGGAAAGACATTGAGTCTTAACTTAGGGCAGGCAAGAAATTCTGACAACTTAATTTTCATAATGGTTAGTGGTGTATAGGAGTATATATTTGTACATATATATGTATTTATATATTTTCATGGGAGTGTGTCTGTGAATGTGTATCTGTACAAAAGATGCCATTAACCTTACATTCAGGAGTAATGACATCCTTGTGAATAACTGCTCTGCCATTGAGAAAATATTTTCGTATTGTCAACTGCCAAAGGGTTCAAAACCAGGGGACTACTATAAAAATTAGGAAATTAAGACTAATCAGGTTATTCAGATGGAACTATTGTATTTTGTTTGAAGTGCAGTAAACATATGGATTAATCAGCCAATAAGACCACTGAGGCAAAGACTGTGGCTTGTGCTCTGGAAAAAATGATTTAATTTTTTTGTTATTTCTAATTGTTCATGGAATGAAAACAAGTATTTAGATGACTGACCAATTTGCCTGCAAAAGTTGTTTGACGTGTGGTTCAATTGATCATCATGGATGTGCTTTTCATTATTTTATTTTTTTTTAATTTCTTTTAAAGACAAATTGAGGTAGCTATTTTCTGTGGTTTTTAAAGTTTGCCTGATTCAAGTGCCCCATATGCAATTTACACAGTGAAATAGTAAACTCATGTAAAGACTTATTTTAAATCCTAAGCCTTGCTCAGCTCTCGCCGTGGGACGCCACTCAGCCCGTGCAGGAGTTGTGGGGGGAGCGTGGTCAGTGCCTTCCGTAGGGCTTCAGTCAAGTGCCTATTTGTGTGGTGGCATTTTTAGCTCAGGCTTTGGGGACCTCAGCTGCTTTAGCACTTCAACAACCGGGTCACCATCCTGGTTTTGGCTTTTGGAGGGTTTTTCAAACCCAGAGTAAAGTAGACACGGATGAGAACAAGGTGATTGTTTCCATAAACTATTGGTAGCTCCCAAGAACGTTTGGTGAACCAGATCAGAGAGGTGGTGGTGTGACCCACCATTTACCTTACACCTTGCTCTGTTGACCCACGAGAAGGAGTAGGGGACACGCAGGAGTGCAGGTAGGGTTGTGCCTCACCTGCTGTCAGTCACAGGTGTCCTCAGGCTCTTGGTGATGAGGGGAAACTGCCCACCATCACCTGTAGAAAGGGAGGACATCCTCAGCCAAATGGGGGGAGTCCTCTTTGGGATTATCCTGCAAGGGATTTAGTGCAGGGTGGGCAAACCCAGGGTAACTGTGAAGGGGGGAAGGTGGCGTAGGGGTGCTGGGAAAAGGATAAAAAACCCCGTTCTTGGGCTCACCTGCGGAGGTGTACCTATGCTCACACACGTGTAAAAATGTTGGTGAGGAGACAGCAAAGTGACATTTGTTGGCACTGACGTGTCCCTGTTTGTTTGGGATGGTGCTGGCACAGGGGCGATGGCAGAAAATGCGGGTCACTCGGCGTTGCTGGTATTTACATAAAGAAATTTCACTTCTGTTACAGCTTCCTTGGGGATACATGATGGGGGGGGGAGGAGAGGGGATGGCTCTTCAGCTGAGGCTGCTGTCTCAGCCTTATATAAATACCTGTAGAATTGCTCAAATAGTTCATTAGTAGCTTATGAGTTTGTGTGCTTGCATTCCTCGCTAGCTCTAATTGCAAGGATGTTGATTCCTGCTGCATCCGAGCGGAGCCGGGCTAACAGATTCTCTGCTCTAGTGCCCCATTAAATGAGGTGTTACTGGGTTTGACTCCAGCTGAAAAGGATCCCATCCCATTTAGTAAAGAGACCGGCTAGGGCTGACCTAGCTGGGGACAGATTTCCTTCCAAATCTCAGAGAAGTCCTCCTGAATATGAGATGTTAATTGTGGCAGGAATTAAGGATTAAACAGTCATGGCTTCAGGTTACTATTGGGAACTGAAATCAGGATTACAAAGGAAACTGGGCCATGCCCTCACAATGCTATTACCCCAGTTCTTGAATCTAAAAAACCTTAGAAACTCATCCTCGGTGACCAATAAAAACTAGCCTAAATTGTGCTTACTGAGGCCTGAGGAAAAGAGTCATAATTGTGCAGCCATGGTTTGGACACCTTTCAAAGCAGACGATAACGTCAGGTACGAGGGAGTGAAATTCAGCCCTGGTTTATACCCTCTGCAACCTTTACTAGGGCCAGAGCGTGGCCACCCACCAGGCCACCACCTCCTCTCCTGCCCGGGGAGACAGACCCCACACTGGAGGCCACTGGAGTCACTGCAGAGGGAGCAAATACATGGCAAGGGCAATTCCCCTGGGGCAGAGACTGGGGTGAGGTCCCTGTGTAAGCTCAGCCTCCACCCCGGGGTACCCCTTCACCTCAGGGTAGGACCTCAGACACCCCCCGTGGGCAGGTGGGAGGTTGGATTCTGCCCCCGGGGTGGGGGGTGGAAGCCATCTCCCCTATAGCACACACTGAAGGGCTCAGCCTCAGGGCGATGCTCCTCATTCAAGTCAAGTCCTTGGAGGGGGGGGGATGCTCAGATGGGCTCAGTATTTATGATGCTGCAAAACCCCGTACCTGACCCCAGAACACAAAGCCATCCACACGAACGGGGAAGAAAAAGAAATCCTGTGGTTGAAATTTATGACACGGTAGCACATACTTAATAACCAATTAAAGGCAAGATTTATTGAGAGCTAAATTACATTTGTATTATAAATAGAACTAGAATATACTGTTACAGAACAAAAGCAAAACATCTTAGCATTTAATATTGTAAAAGACAAAGTAATCTAATGGACCCTAAATGTTAATGGGTGTAAAGATTTACACTTTAATTGCATTTTTAAGTCATCTTATTTTACAGTGCTCTTTTTTCTGTGTACATAGAAATCAACAATGTGCTGCAACATTATACTTAGTAGTGGCAAGACCGACTTAAGGAAATCTGTTATTATAGGCAAGATCAGTTTATTACTTATAAATCCTTGCAAACATTTTAATTGAAATGAGCAGTGGACTCTCACTGACCTTGGCTGTATGTATGTGAGACCTTCATAGCAAATTAAGCCGGTGAAAAGTGTGTGTGGGGGGGAAGCCAAGAAGGGAGGGAGTGGTAACATGACGATTTCTGTTTGTAAAGCTAACAAATAAACTATATTAGATTTGGGGATTTGCTTTATGGCAGGGAAAAGAAAACCCTAGCAAATGATGAAACATGAAATTACATCTGAATAAATTATCGAATAATAATATGGTATTTATTAAAGTATTATCGGCTATAATCCAACTTTGGGGCGATATCTGAGCTTGGCAATTTAGGACTTGCTTTCAGAGAATACAGAAATGTTACAAACTTCCCAGAAACTGATTCCTGCGCTCGTAAAATTTCTCTTCCAGTTTGTGTTACCGCTTCAAGATTCATAAGCTGAGTTACAGTTATAGAGGAATCTAACTCATATTACATTTGAAAAAATAAATGTGCACTAAAAGTAATTAAAGCATGTTGGTTCATGAATAATACACCATTTTACTACTATTTGCAGAGTATAATGAGACAAGCTACTAAATTGACAATGAATGCTCTGTTATGTGATTGCCAACTGTTTTATAAGATATTGAACAGATTCATTTATTCTATCATCGTGTGCATTATCAAGCCATTGCTTTTTAATAAATTAATTTCTCCTACGTCTCCAGAGCCTTACTTTGAAATCTGGCTGAAGGCATAAAATGAAATTAATTTTGTGGTGGGAGTTTAACTACCAGGGCCGGGTGAGTTACAAACACGGGGTGGCAGTTGGCAGCTCCCACCGAGGGGGATTTCTGCCCGGTGGCTGCGCTGGCCCCGGCGCAGGGGCTTAATTGCCACCATGAAGGATGCCTTTTAATAGCCAGCTGACAGAATTAGTCGCCACCGCGGTACAGGGCTCTCTGACTTCTTTGCCAGGGGGGTGCCAGGCATTCCCCCCCCACAACCACCATTAATTGACCCTTTAATTGTTCCAGCAGCCTAAACCTGGTTGATGAATGAAGCAGCGCTTCATCCCTGGCGGGGTGAGGGTGTGATTAGGGGAGTAATGGGATTGTGGGGAAGAATCTCAGACCTGTGTTGGAGGGAGGGGATTATCTGTGAGCCCTGGGCTGGGGCTGAAACAACACGTGCCGTCCGTGCAGCCCCAGCACTGCAGAGCTGTTCCACTCCTCGGTAAACAACTTCTAATTGCGGCTGTTGACAGGACTCACCGTGTTATAACTAACCTTGCTGCAATGTTATTATTTCTGAAGGGAGCCTTTCGCCGGATTTTTAACAATAAGAAGTCTGACAGGTGTCATATTAAAAACAGGGCTTAATTCTAATGCAACTATTCCCACCTGCCCTTCCCTTTTCATTTTTGTGCCTCTGTAATGCATGAATTTCTGCTGCTCATAAAGATTAAAGGAACAGCTTTGCTGGAAGGGAAAATACTTCTGGTTTGTTTGTAGTCCAGGTACACTCGAGATGGTCTCAGCGCCGGCTCCCTCTCTCCCCTCTGCTCCAACCACGCCGGCTCAACGCTGGGAGGGGAAGAGAGGGAGAGAAATAAAGCTTTCCCTGGGATGAGAGGTAGTTCAGGAGCCATTGAAGCAAAATTTCAGGCTTCTTTTGAACTGTGACCTGCGGCCGCCGGCCAGGGGCTGCACAGCCTGTGATGCATTGCTGACTGCCGTCCACCAGAGACCCAGCCCAGGCCAGCAGTTCACTTACAAGTTTACACTGGATTTAAGTCAAAATGCTAAAACGCTGGTGTTCAATCACCGCTAACTGTGTGCTCGGCAGACAGCTCCCAGCAGACTCCCTGCTTGTAAAATCCAATACGCCGCATAAAGGAAGGGTTTATGGAGGTGCGAGGGGTTCAGAAGAGGTGGGTTGTTTGTTGTTTTTTTTCCATTTCCCTCCTGCTTGGTTTCTTGTGACTGATTTTAGGCACTGGGATGGCTTCAGCTGCATCCCACACAAACCAGGCACAGAACACAGGGGGTTCCATACAGAAAGACCTTACCCATTGCTATAAGCTTTCTCCATCTCTCCTGCCCCTTCCTTTCAGGCCACCTGCAGAAGGCAAGGACCATTTTAGGGCCACTACTTACCTGTTGAGGTGATGCTCGGAGCTGGGACCGGCGTGGTGCCCAGGCACTCGCTTTCTCTCACCTCACTTTGCTAAAAAAAAAGCTTACACATTTCCCACCCGCGAGCATCGCGCGCTGTCAGGTCTCCACTAAGAAGGTTATAGAGCTGCTCAAACCGCTGCTGTTCCAGGCTAACACCAGCCCGAGGAACAGGGTGCCTGGTTTGCCAGGAGGGAGGGTGTAAATCCAGTGTACAAAGCCCCCAGTTTAGACCCCGCTCGTGTATCCGCGGGCGCTGCACCAGACCCGCGTAAGGTTTCCATCCAAACAATGCGCACGGCGCAGATTTCATTCCCAAAGTGCTGGCTAATGGTCAATTTTATAACACTTCTTTTAACAGAATAAAGATAACCAGCCAAAATAGCCTCAGCAGGCATTTGGCCATCTCTTCTGTACTCCCTTAAGGTAGATGATTTTCTGGGATTCAAAAAAATATATATTATTTCTTCCTCTCTTTTTTTTTTTTTTTTGCGTAAGCAACTGCCCAGCAAATTGATAAGAGCCTTTTTTAATTAGATAGTGAAGTTGTATGGGTAATGTTCCATATAAAAGGTCTATAAACCACAGCAGAATTAATAAAATGACTGCTTCTCATTTAATTCAGGTCCTTCAAAGGGATCCGTATGTCTTGCTTTGGTCTGTTTGTAGTCCTTCTCTCCACCACCCAGCCATGAATTGATTAAAATCACATCCCTCACTTAAAACTGGAGCCCAGTTGGTAAGAGATACTGGATAGTAATTAAGGTCTGAGCACAGACACATGAACACCCCCCCATTAAGAAAAAAAAAAAATACCAAAAGGAATCATTGTGCGTCGCTTGGATTATATGCAAACACAGCTCATGTTGACAGCTACCTCTGGATGACTCCATCAGTACACACTTTATCTCCAGCTGTCCAAGTAATTTTCCCAGGATTTTGCCCCTCTTTTTCACTCCTCTCCACACAGATGGATTAGAGCAACAAACGGTTTACATGCTGCACATCATTAGCTATCCTCCCTCACTACCCAGCAGATAACAACTGGGCTCTATCATCAGGACATTCATAACACCTTGACACTTTTACAACTATGCTGTTCTCTGCCAGAGCAATCTTCTCTTTTAAAGCATGAAGCTAATTCACCAAACACCCGTTGGAAAGTACTCTGCAAACGCAACAGGGGTGGGGAAGAGCAGAAAAAGCACAGCCCAGAAAAGGCATCTAGTAAATAACATAGTTAGCACTGGGAAAAAAAAAAAGAAAATCAAGAGAAAAGCATCACATGCTTTCTCTCCAGGATACCTCTCTGTTTTCCCGTTGCCTCCATCCCATGGCGAAGGGCATCAGCAAAGAGCCATGCTCTGCTGGCCATATTTCAGCTCTTCCATCCCCGTGTGGTCCAGGCACCTTCCACACCTGGCATCAGTGCAGCTCTGTGATTGCTGATGGTCAAGCTGTGAGGGTCCCCGTTGGGGTGCTGGGCTCCTGGTGACATCTTGGCAGCATCCTCTGGGGATGGGGTTCACTAAGGGACCTCTTTGTCAAGGGCTGGGTTGAGGGATTCAGCCAATAGTGTGTTTACTGTAGCCATTACCACTGGCTATTCTGGTTTTCCTAAACTGCCACCAGTCTCAGGCATCCTCCCCCTCAAAGATTTGTTAATAAACCAGTGTATTCCCTGCGTAGGTTGGGATCCTGCTTCAGAGCACATGGATGCTCAGCCATGGGCTTATATTTAGAACAAAATACAAGCCTACATCTGTGGACGGCAAGAAAATACATTTTAGCAGCATTTTTCCAAGCTTCTCAGCATGCCCCCCTGCCGCCCCAACCATACATTTTAATGTATAGTACACGCTTGTTTAAAAAAGAAATACATAAGGAGAAAGAGTAATTACCGTAGCTTAAATGCAGCCTGATAAGAAGGGCTTGCACAGTCTGAGCAGCTGTTCCACTGCCATTCAGATTATGAAAATATAATCCTAGAGAACCTTGTCAAGATAAATACAGAGCATGAAATGTATAGGCAATTTTTCCCCAGCCACATATAATGATCAATTCCAAAGCCACAAGTGATACCAAAGGACAAAATAAGATCTGTCTAGACTTTCTCACTTACAAGATATTGATCATTCCAATGGTAAACTGGTTAGTATAAGTGTGTTTGGCTTGAAAGGTCATGAGCTTAACACCTGACAAGGAGTTATTCAACCTTGATAGAAGTCAAATTATTGCAGTGTTGCTGGAAAGACTTTCTCTAATAAAAATCCCTACTTGGTCTGAGAGTATCTGAAATTTGTCTTCCAGATGTCAAAAAAAAAGTTGGGGGAGGGGACAGACAGGCGGGAAAGAAGTCAAGACTTGGCATGGGTTTCTGTTGGTTCACCTCTATCTGGTTTTGCAAGCAGAGGTCCCAGCAGTCAGATACTTTTCTGAGCAGACCACGGGCAACATCTGCTGCATGGACAGCAGTGGAAGCTGTCGCTGATAGAAACGGCACCTCCATTCCCCTCAGGGCTTCTGGTGGCTCTTCGTTCCTGGCCAGGGAGTCTGCTTGCTCACCTACTTGACAGACCCAGAGCACCCATAGAGACAGGGCAAAAAAAACCACAACCCAAATGGGAAATGTTGACTTTAGAAGGGAAGTAGAGGGGAAAGGGTCAAGGAACACCCTTTGGCACGTGGGTGGGAAATGCTCTGAGGCATCACCCTCCAACACCTCCCCTTCAGAAAGTCCTGTGGGGCTCGAGTGGTGCATCAGGGACACCGTCCTTACCCAGCCTCCTCCTTTTTTTATGGGCATAACTAGCAAGTGCTTATTAGGACAATTAGGAGCTTGATGTAAGTTTGCTGGATCTTTTCCAAGAACTATAAATACCCCATCTATTTTGCTTTATTCAGTTCTTTTTGTTTTGCTGATATGATACTAGTTAAGGTTAATGGGGTTTGCTTTAATATTAGACACAGGATCACTTAACTACCTTTAATGAACACTGGAGTCAATGCATTGTGGAGTAATTCATACAGACATTGCCTCAGGTAAATCAACCGGAAAAATGTAAGCCACTCAAATAAATAAATCTGACCGGCTGTAAATGTGCCAAACTTTACACCAAAATATATTTGAAAGCCAATGACTTAGGCACATCTAAGATATTAAAATGGAGGGTTTGGAGTCTGTTTCTTTTCAATTGCTTTTCCTTTTTAATGTCCCCTGCACATCCCTCCTGTGCTGACACCAAGCTGAGAGTGCAAGAAAAAATTATTTTCACAAGTGTTTCTAATAGAAGCAAATGCTCTGCAGCTCTGTGCCATTTTTCTATTTGGAATGAAAAGGATAGAAAAAAAAGAGCTTTTTTTACGCTTGGCTATCTTAACACTGGAGAGTAAGCAACAACAAGGAGGACAGAGAGAGGGAGAGAAAGAGAAAAAGACAAAGGATAGAAAGAGAAAAAATAAAAGAAAGAAAAAGTGAGAAAGAAACAGAGAGAGAAAGTAATTTCATCTCAGTTGGAGAAAACAGTGACAGTGAAATTCTAGACAGGGTAATACACTAGTGCCAATAAATATTTATTAACCAGAGGAACCCAACCAACTCAACGAAGTTTGGGGGGTAGCTCACTTCATACTAACACAAAACCATGCAAACATTAAAAATGCTTTTACCTCGTAACGTTGAAATGGTGAGTTGTGTACGGAGGAAAAACACCTCCCAGATACACTGTGAAGGAAGGCAGGCAATCTCTTTAAGTACTGAATTCTCATAAAAGCATGCAATATTTCAGCAATAAGGAATGACAGGGTGTTCATTATCGGTTATTAATGTTTGCCTAAATGGAGCATAAGGTCCAGGCCTTCGGGGGAGTGCAGAGCTCCCAGCATTGCTTAATTACTGCCTCTTCTTACCCCAGCAATGCCAAGCTCCAACGCGAAGCTCCGCTGTCATAGTCCAGCTGTATTACTATTCATTCTGTTTGGCTGTGAAAAGGAAAAATAATGCAGTTGAGAAGGCTGTTGCACAGGTGACAGAAGTTAATCAGTTTTTATTCCCCAGACAAACTCCAGACAATACAATGAATTTGACTGTAACCATCACCTCAACTTGCAAACACTTTGACCCTCACCACTACAGTTCTCAGCAGCATCTGGCACAAACCAGACCAAACTTACAGGAGAAAAGAAAAAACTTTTTTTCTTTTTCCTTTTTCTTTTCTTTCTTCACCAGAAAGGCTGAAAAGAGCTGCTGCTCTTTCTGGAATAGCCGCTTTTATTTCTTTATTCCACCAAGCATTTCAGTGCAGGAGAGAGCTCATTAGGATGTGCTGGCCTTGGGGAAAGGGCTCGCTGGAGATAGCAGAGGAAGATGCCTGGGCAGGATTGCTTATTTACTGATGGTTCTTGCTACACAGGTGGTACAGCAGGTATAAGCAAGGCCATCTATTCTTTACTACTGCTTTAGGAAAGACTCTGGTGCCAGGTAAGGAAGTGGCCAACTAGGGAGCGGCTGAGGCTGCTCTTGGGCAGAAGCTTGAAGGATGCCAAGGGCTTTGGAAGAAAGAAAAAGCCCTAATTTCCTCTGTACAAGCCATCTCAGCTGATTCAGCCTAGATCTGAGAGCAGTGGCTCCCAGGTTCCCCCTGTCCACTGAGAAGACATTTCATTTCACAGACTGAGCCTCTACTTGCAGAGATTTCAACCCTTATGTACATAGAAGGCTGAATAACACTTACCTGAGAAGAACTCACACTGAACTAGAATTAGCCATAAAATAAAAAAAACAGAGAGTAAAAAAAAATACTCACACTGAACTAGAATTAGCCATAAAATCAAAAAAACAGAGAGTTAAAAAAAAAAAAGTAATATATAAGTGTAAAGTATAGCTGTTACACTGTAATATCTAATTACTTACAGACGTCTGGTGGGGTTTTTCATGGGAGGATGCTGTGGCTGCTTCTTCCAGGTGAATCTATGTCTCCTTTTAAGACCTATTCAAGAGCTAATCAAACACATTATGATTACAGACAAGAACAATCATGGAAGGCAGACTGTTAGCAATAAATTATAAAAAACAAAGGGAGGGGTCAAATAAGCTTCTATTAACAATGTGTCCTTCTATTTATTTGTTTATATTCTGTCTACAGAAAATGTGATGCTGGACTGGGGATGGCTTAGGACAACCTTCCGGCATGAAGACAGCTACAAAGCACAAAATACAAAACATGAACTCAGAAAGAAACAAGAAAAAAACAGCATTTTCTTGGCACCGACAAGAAGCTCTTTATTTTTCCTCAAGTTTTCTTTTCTAAAAAAAAAAAAAAAAGTTGGAACTAAGACATTTGCAGAAATGAGACAAACTTTCTCTTCAGGTGACAATATTCAAGCAAGCATGTTGTTTTATTGAATTTAAATTGAAAGGAAAAAAAAGAGAGATTTGGAATGGGATACAGTATCAGGAGAACTGAGAAACTGTGAACTTTGAAAGAAAAAAAACTCCTTAAAACTGTGAACTGAGAAGTGGATGGAAATACCATTTAAACCCCTGATTACACCCTGTGTGTTCTTAAGGAGACAACATCATCTTTGCTAACTCGACGGTATTTAGTGAATGGTTTACAACATATCTTTTAAGAAAAAAATCAGAAATATTTAATTAGCTGTGACTTTACCATTTCTGTTCAGTTGTCTTACTGCACCTTCTTTTTCTAGACAGCGCAGATGTATTTGCAGCCAGCAGTCAAGGGCAGGAAAGATTTCTTTCCTCAATAATCTTTTTATTTGCCACACCCAATAAAATCCTTGTAGGGAAAAAAGAATCAACACAAGTCCCGATCGATACCTAACGCCTAACAGACAGTAATTATCAAAATAAAGAGGAAATCCCATATTGGGCTACATACCTACCCATTAATCAAAACAAGAGAAAATATCTGCAGCATTGCTTTTCTAAAATAAGACAAAAGATGCCTCCTTGGGTTACACTTTGAACAGGCTATAATCAAAAGAAAGAGAACCAAGACTGAGCCCCGGGAAGCCGCATTGTCCCTTTAACCCGCACTATTCCCCACTTCCCATTAGTACTTAACATTTTTCACGATGTTGTGACTGCTATTATTTCATTTAACACCGATTAATCTGTATCTGAGGTACACGGAAACCCTCTAGATGATAAGATTGGACAGGTTCCAGGGTTGGCAGTTTTCGAGCGGGGGCTCGGTGGTGTGTTTTGATCCTTCGGAGGAGCTCCCTGCTATTTGGAGTGCCTGCCAATTCCTTCCTGGAGCAGCCTCTCGCTCAGCTCCCAGAGGGCTGCGGCCGTCGCGCCGCCCTGCGCCTCCTCCGAGGGCAGGCAGCGGCAGCAGTTGTTGAAGTACATCCCTCCCAGCCCCTCCAGCTCCGCCGCCGTGGCGCAGTAGACGGTCGTGGCAGCTCCTTGTTGCTGGAATTAGAAGAAGAAAAGAAAAAAAGAAAAAAAAAAGAAAAAAAAAGTCAAAAAGAGACGAAAAAAACTCTATATAAATATATCGAGATATTTTGCGGTTGTAATTTGGAGGGTGGTCCTTTGGAGCCGTGCATCCTGTGGGTGGAAAGGATGGCAGTTGACCATCCAAGGTAACCTGCATGACATCCAAGGTAACCTGGTGACAAGGCTGAAACACTGCTGCCCGCCGGCTGGGCACCTATTTATAAAACACCTTAGTGAGGATTTGGGGTTTTTTTCTTTTCCTTTCCTCTTAGAGCAAAAAGAAAAGCAAAAGACACTTCTGAACACCAGCCGTGGTCTCGGGTGTTTGCCCCCCTTGGCTGGCTGGCAGGGAGCATCAGCAGATGCAGAGGGGTAGGGTCTGCCCAGGAGGTGTTTGAGCCCGGGACAGTTGAGGAAGGTTTAAAATCAGCATCTCAAAACTTCCCAGTTTCCCTTTGCAACCCAGCAAAGACTCACCCCGCTCCTCGGGCACCCCCGTGCCCTCCTCCTGCCCAGCAGTGCAGGCTGAGACGGAGCTGCTCGGCTTGGGTTTGTGAACCTCCTGTACAAAATTAACCTGGGCACTCCAATTAAGACCTATCATGTGAAGTGGGATGATCGGGATTGGTGCCAAACCTGCCCATACATCTCTGATCAACAGTTCCACTGTGGCAGTTGTCACCGCTGCCTTGTAGGAGTGTTTATCTGCTGCAGGCAGAGAGGGGCTGTGATTTTGCATAACTTTCCAGCAGTTTGGAGTTTTTTTGTTCTGTAACAGCCATTTCTCATGTCTTCTACCACTTTAAGAAATGAAGCGGGTAGATTAGAGGCTCACGGTTTCTTTTTCTTTTCCTTTTAAATACCAAGTGAACTTATGTTCAAACGGGAGTACTGGGTTTCTCTGAATTTCTCTAACGGAAACCTGGAGATTGAGGCCACGGAGGGGCCAAGCACCCCAGCATCAGCCATGGGCTTCTCCCTGGCACAGGCTAAAAGTGCAGTGCCAGAAGAGCTGTAAAGAGGATCAGCAGCTAGTTTGCTTTGTGAACTATAATTAAAAACAATAGGTGAGAGCGCATAGCGAGACAAAACACTAATTTAAAACCAATACAGTTTATCTGGCATCTTATGATTATTTATGTACATCTTAGTCCTTTCTGTGGTAACTAATTAAGAGCTGATAGGCATCAGAATAAAGAAGCTGCCAAGTATGATTGAAAAAGTAAGCAAAGAGAAATTAGATGTTGCCACATTAGGATAATTTAACGGCAAAAGAGAATAGGCTTCAATCTCTTGTGATTTTCCTCCAGTTCTTTTTTTCTGGCCTTTCATTGTCACAGCCAAGGAAACTCAGGGTGCTGTTTGGGGGTCACCCTGCAAGAGACCTCTGCTTTACTTTCTCACCCTCCAAGGGCAGCAAGCAGTCTTAAAAGCCCCAATTCTCCTTAAATGAGGTGTCTCAATTTTCTAACTGCCAAGAAAGGCATATTTGTTTGCAAGACATGCATTTTTCTCAGAAGATGGGATTAAACTGATGACTCCACAGCTTAGAAATGATCTCCCATCACAAGGTAAACCAAAACTGTCTGTAGTAAGTATCTAGAAAGGCATATATTTATCAACAGACCAAAATATTTTTAAAGTTAGTATAATACATAGTAATCCTCTTATTAAACCAATATCTTTTTTAAAAAAGAGAAAGTATCTTAAAGGCGGTAGCAGAAATGGAAGAGAGTTCTACTAAAAGTAATATTAATAGAGAACAATAAAATTCCTATGCTCATTTGAACTATCCTATAAAGCTCCACAGCACAGGTATGATCGCTGTATTCAGCTGTTTAGAATGATTCAAAGCCCCTGAAAAGTACTATTAGTTTTTTGCAAGCAATTCAACTGGACTTTTATTAGAAAGGTAAAATTAAACTAAAATGTTCAATGCAGAGTGAAAGCCCTTAAGCTATTGCTGAAAAGCATCCGTCCAGCCAAGCTAAACTAGGCCTAGCTCTAATAGAATTCAGCCAATTCATAAAATGGAAGTTTATCAGAGCAGCTTAAAATCCAAACCAAACAATAATTTATCTTTTCAAATGAGTCAAATTTGACGACTTTTAAACAAAATTCTCAGCAGGCAGAAAATCACCCCGTAGTATAAGAGCAGTGCTTTATACCTCGAACATTGACACAAGCTAGACTCCAAGAAGAGAGAATAGTTTTCCCTGTGTGAGCGTAGGATATTTACTTTAAGTGATAAAAGATTATGTGGCTGGAAGCCCGAAGCACTTTATCTTGCAATGCCTCCAGTGTTTCACTGAGAGCTGGATGTAAGCAATGTGCCATTTGCTTTTTGGCTGTGTATATCTTTACTTCTTTCTAAACGTTTCAATCATGTTGGCTGTTTTGGAAGAAGAAAGTTCAATGGTTCTATCATTGAAAGAAAAGTACCTTTCTTATTACTTAAGAGAAATGCAGTCATATTTATCCCTCTGTTGACAGAGGGTAAAGCTTTAATATCTCAAAATAATGGACAAACATGAACTCATCAAGCCTAGGAGGTTCCTTCAGACGGCAAAACTACGAAACAGAAGGTAAATCCCCGTTTTTCAAAGCCATTTAAGCATCTAGTTTCCTTTGGTGAATGTGAGCTGGTTGCATTCAGACATGGGAGGATCTAAGTGACTTGCCCAAGGGCAGAGGGGAAGGAGTATCACAGAATGACGGGAATCAAATCACACTTTGGGTTGGGAGGGACGTCAGGAGGTCTCTAGCCCAACCTCCTGCCCAAAGCGGGACGCCTGGCAGTCCCCTATATGCCATGCTGAACTGGAAGGTCCTCAAGGGACAAACTCCTCCTTTCCATCTGCAGCTCACATACCACAAAGTGCCGGGAAGAGCCAGAGCTGCAGATAACTGCAAAATGCCTGCACTGCCAGCCGTGCCAAGCCAGGCTCAGAAACCGCTTAGTTTCTCAGTAAATATTGTTTATCCCTTACGAACACAGTCTTTTGAATGACATCTTTATATGTTGGGCCTTATGACAGTTTAATAACAAGTTTTAATTTTTTTGCTCATCAGCTTTCCTGTTCACATATCATCAGCATACGACAGCAGAGGATGTTAGGGAATCTAATTAGTAAACAATTCCATACTGCTGATACAAGATGAAACATTCTTAAACCGATAAAAAGAGCACTTTAATCACTGTTGAATGACTTTCAATGCCAAGCGGTTTGTGCCATGTCAGAACATAATTTGAAGAAGATTAGAGTACTATATAAAAGAATTAATGTTAACAACTTCGTTAAAAAACGTCTTAAACAATGAGCCTGTCAGTTGTCACAGACTCTCCCTGATCTATTGTGATTAACGCTCCCCCCCCAACAATTTCAACCGATAAACAATGCTCAAAGCTCTGGGCAACCTAAACATATTTTTTTTTTCCATCCGTCCGTCAGTTGTACGGGGTGCTAATCACCAGGGCTGGGGGTCAGCCTTCTTTAACCTGCAACAAAGGCGGCGGGTTGCGATGATGAATACACAGGATAAAGAATTTGTGAGAAGCCCAACTGAATCTTTAATCATGCCTCAATGCCATTTCCGATCCAGTCAAACATTTGAAAGCTGCTAAGGCAAGCCCCACGCTATCAATCTTCCTAGCGTACGTAGAATTACCCGGGAATCTTGTTTTGGATTAAGTTGAAGAGTGTCTTAGTAATAAGGGTTCATCATTCTCTTCCGCAAATCATTTGTCAGTTTTGTAATACAATCTTCAACTGCAGCAGGGTGGGATTTATACAGCAGTTGCTGTTTATTTATAGTTGAGGCTCAAAGATCTAAATTATCCATCCTTCCCAAATCCTTTGTTGAGATGAAAATACTAAGTAGCTACTAGTTCATAGGCATTTATTTCATAACTGCTAGCTGTCAATTTGTAACTGATGGCACTGAATACAAATGAATATTGAATATCTTAACAGTAAAAGAAAAGGGGTTCTTGATATACAGCATACGGTAAACCCCTCATTAATATATGCAATGCATCCGTTAGTGTTCTAAGACACCATTTATGTTCCTGGTAAGAAAACGTATTACACATTTAATGTTTAGTTTTCAGATTTGTCTACTTTCAAATGCATGTTTATTTTCTAAAATTAGATTCCTGTTCTGAAGCAGGTTTGCATATCAAGCATATAAATAATAGAAACAATGCCATAATTTCTCTGTGTACTTATCAACTACAAATGAGTAAGATCCACTCTGAGCCCTGCTAAGGGCACACAGGTAGCATCAAACATTGCCTGCCAGTGAGATGCAATCAGCTTCTTTGAAAAGGAGGTTTTTATTTTCTTATGGAAAATTAAGGATAAAGGCCAGTTATCTTGGTGTCCTGAGGTTAAGTTTAGCACAGAGCATTTTAAACCATGGCCAGTGGGAAGAGGTGAATTCAAAATGACAAGAGAGGCGAATATTTGTGACAAGGGCCAGATTCAAAGCAAGCAGCTCAAGTGAAACAAAAAGGCAAGTGCTTCCCTTAAAACTCTTCAGGCTGCTCCTCTTATTCATCTCAGGATTACGAGAGAAAGCCAACGCATCCCTAACACAAAAACACCCTAACAACTGCACTGTGAACGTACCATTTACAGTGGAATAACTCACACACAGCAGTAAGAAGATGAGGTAGTCTGAATGTATTCCAGATCATGAAACCAACGGGGTCCCCCATACCTTCTTTGTGTCCCTGAAAAGCACCCTGAAGACTTCAAATCCATTCTGCTAGAGAGAGAATACTCTCCACCAGCTAGCCTCAGCAATGGTCCTTTCCTGATTTGGTGGGAAATATAAAATCTCCTTGGAATAACAAACATAATAAATGGAGCCTATTTCCACAATGATCAGTTCCAAATTGCCCAAACCAAACCCTAAAGTTACAGCAGCAATTCTACATTCCTCCAGCCCTATCTTCACCTGGTATAAATGAGCCCAGGTCCCTTGCTCCAGACGCAGCTCAGCAGCCCAGCTCGGGCTTACCTTCTGGAAGAAAACTACCCTCAGAATGTATTGTTTCTTATTGTTAGCAACCCCCAGCTGGCATTGGGGTGCAGAGTTTTCTCAACAGATACTTACTCCTTTCTCTGTAATGTTAAAATGTTTCAGCAGATGAGATGAATTGGTAGTTTTTCCCATCAAGTCTTTGGAAACCATGCAGAGTGTGACAATGGTTGGACTTGATGATCTTAAAGGTCTCCTTCAGCCATAACGATTCTATGACCTCTTCAGAAAAACACTTAGCAAGTCTAAAATCCTCATGTCCTCATTCAATTTTCAGGATTCCCCAGTATCTGAAGTGTTTTTAGGAGCAGTCTTAAGAGCCGTTCAGTGGTGGCAACCACGGCTGAGCCAGTCACAGCTGAGGGACCTACTTCTCAACATCAGGTGTTACTTTGCTCCTTTTTTCACCAGGGTAACTCAAAGCTGCTGAGGGACAGTCACTTTTCCTACAATAGAGTAAACAAGTTCTGGTCTCACGTGTGAGATGACAAGAGAACTGTTTGGTTCCTGCTGCAGTCCTCTTACTCAGAGCAATCCCAGATGCACAGTTATCTTATGAGTAACATTCAGAATATGTATGTATTAATCTCCTGTAAGAAAACAGGATTCCCTGATTGCTTTTTCGGCAAGGAAATATGAAATTGAGACCTGCCTTTGCTAGTTTGGGTGAGTATGATAAACTGAAATCATATCTGCAGCTAAAAAAATAAAACTTTGGAGCTGCCAAATATGATCTAAGAAACAAATCAGGCTCAGTTGACTTCGGGTCCCATCCCCACCCAAGTGCCAGCAGGAAAACGTGACCTGAACTGACTCTGTAATTACAGTCTTTTCAAAAGTCTCACCGAACCACATCTAAACCAGAGATTCTCAACCACCTCCCCTTCCCCCATGACCACATTTAAACTAGCAAAGCATCTCTTAGAAGATAATACATCGGATAAACCAAAATCTATAAGGTCTGCTTTTTTTCCTCTGATGTATTCCTTTTTCAATTAATTCCCAACTACAAAGACTCCAAACTCCATCAGCTTCTCTACTTGCAAAGCATAGTTGGTTTCAAGCTGTAACTTTTCTTAGTGTCATTAAGACCCTTACACATTTCCAGTATTCTTTACATACATTATAGAAGATAAATGTGCTGTGCTCTTTTAGTAAGGAAACTGCAGTAGTTCACGAAAGAGGATTTGTTTTCAACTGTCGAGGCATTAAGACCTAGCGATTATTTCAACTATTCAGTATATGCAGCTATATTTAACTTACATTCTGGGTTTTAACTTTGCAAAAGGAAATGTGTCCATTGTAATAAATGTATTTTGATAATGCACCATGTTGTTTGTGTTATGCAACACCCCATATGTTCTCAATTACGGCTATGATAGAGCTTGAAAACTTCCAACCTCCAACATCCAGTGTCAAACAGACTGTCTGCAATCATTCCCTGCAAGCCAAAAAAAAGTACAATGCAGGACGTCAAGTCAGGAGAACTGGGTTGGTTTTCTCTTCTTGGCTTTTACTTCCCTGGTGAACTTGGACAAGTCACTTCAACTCCGTGTACCTCACTTTTCCCAGCTGTAAAATGGGGAGAGTACTGTTATTTACCCACCTCACAGGGGTGTTGTGAGGACTAGTTCAGATTTATGGAGTGCTTTCACGCTTATTGGTGAAAAGCACTGTGAAAGTATAAAAACCATTGTTAAAATGTGTAGAAGATGTAGAACAAGGTTGGCAAAATAGCTGACAAAAATGTAATTACCTTTTAAAATCATGCATATTTTTCTCTATTGTATAAACTTAAATCTTTAACCCGTGAATCTGTCTCCTACACCAGGCCCTATTCCAGGCTCCACCCTCTCTCACTCTGTTCCTTTTTGCCCAGCTCATAGAGAACTTGGTAAAACTCTTATTAGCCAAAACGCCATTGAATTCTTCAAAAACAGATGCTTTAGAGGGAACCAGCTCTGAAAGGGTGATCCACAGGTTCATCTCTCCCACCCTTTGCACATGCCAGAAAGAGCCCCCGTTGCATACCAGGGGTGGGATTCAGTTGCCTAACACGGGTCTTAACAACATCTGAGCAGCTTTAGGATCTCCTGCGTGCTCTACAGCTGTCCTCCAGAAGGGCACATATTTCCCAGGGGGCCGGTGTTGTGTTTGCCAACCCCTCAGAGACAGCTCAGACAAAAGCATTGGATGTTTAAGACGGCAGCAGCCACCCATGTCCGTGCAACCCAACTGCTCTTACCGCACCAGGGAGGGAGCTGCTTCCCACAGGCAGCACCCTAAGTCCTTCCTTCCTCATCCAAGTCCACAATCAGCTTCTGAAAATTGTTTCAAGCCTCACATGGAGCCATCTTTAGCTTCAAAAACTTTAATGAAGCACATGGCTTTACCTTGCTCAACCAGCATTTCGGTGGCTGCCCGCCCTGCCCTCTCTCCCCACACGGCATTTCCACACACATCACTTCTGCATTTTCTCCTCCCGCCTGCCCCAAACTCCCATTCGCACCTGATTTACACTTTTAAGACATCATTGCTCCACTGAAGTGGCAGTTTTGAACACTGCATGCAAATTGCTCCGATCCAGGATGGCTTTGCTTTTCTCCTCACAGGCTAGTGTGGAGCAGTGGTGTGACACTGCACACTCCTGCTCATTTCTGGATTTGGGAAAAATCCCAGAGAAAAACTATCTTCGTTTCAGAGTGTAACAGGGGAAGGGTGCAAGCAGGTTGACCCCATTATGTTGCCATCCACTGCTTGTCCCCATGCCCTACTGGCCAGGGGAGCAAGAAGCAAAAAGCATGTAAGAGCCAGTCCTTGGGCATCACAGAGCACAACCGGGAGGTGATGGTACCTTAAAATCTCCATCACTCGCTTTCTGAGATATCACAGCATGAATTTATACAAACACGAGTCCTATCATTGCTTGTCGGCCACTGTCAAAAAATGGAAATCCTATGGAGGATACTGGAAATCCTCCTGAGATACACATCCTGCCAGCTGAGGGCGGATTCTTCCGGGCAAGGGAAATTTGAAGAGTTGGGCAAACAGGTTGTTGACAATAAACATATCCTGCCAAAAAGACAGATTAGATATGCTGCTGCAGCTAAATCATCAGAATAGGGCTGGCTGGTGTCTGGGCATACGTAGATGAGAATTCATTGAAATCACTTCTGTTATTAACTTATGCTGACTTGAAATGTTTTATGGTTTTGCTGTACCTAACTTTAACTATAGATGTACTTTATATAAATGTATGTATACATACGGTTCTGTATATGCTGTACATATTTATATAGCTTTTTAATACTATTACTAGTCAAAATTTAGATTTCTTCATATGCAGTATTGCAAAGAATGTCATCACAATACTGACATTTGGCTTCCTCCTTCATTGCACAGATAATTTTTTAGACTGACTTTAATTTTAGATATAAGTGGGACCCCCCCCAATACAATGCTTTTTAAGCAAGTGACCTTTTGGGACAAACATCTAACAAGCTGTTTGTTTAGGTTTCAAAGATAAAGATTGTTTTTCATCTGTTGATACACACACGTGCACAGACACACACATTTCGGTAATACAACGCATTGAAAAACCACAGGGTGTTATGATGGGGACATATCATGGTAAGAAATTAACTACTAACTCTGTCTTCCAGAAACTAATTAAGCGAATGTATTTTGCAATAATACAGATCTAGCAAACGGGCCTCTAAAGTCTAGGCTTAGAGCTGTAAGCCAGGCACTCCTGTATTATGTATGTGTGATTTTCATAGATAGCCTGCTGTAAAGTGTGCCCTGTTAGTGCATCTTTCAGGCTCAAAGACACTGGCCTTGTTAATATTTCATTTAGTACATACTGTAGAGTCTCATTTATATTACTTCTATAATTAATGGTGATAGCTTAGGCACTGCCTTTACAAGGAGAGATCCCTGTATGTTGGTCGATGGATAATGAGAAACAATAGATATTTCATTCACCAGCAGCTTGTTGCTAGTTAGTAGGAAATTATCGTGTGTACTGTTGCTTTAATTGCCAGGGTAAATAATGCTGCCGCTGTGTTAGTGAACATTTTAAAGCACTTGATGCAAATAGACTAGAAACAAAACACAAAAAAAAAATTACCTTTATTATGCTATACCTTAGCATAGGGAGTTAAAAAGGTATGTCTTAAAACATTTGCGTTCTATCATGCAAATATATCTTAATATGCATGTGCTGACTATTCAACTACTGTATTTTAGGAAATACAATTATGCTGCCTTTCTCTTCTCCTATGTAGACTGTAAATAACTGTAGATCTTTCTCTTGTTTTCCTATGTAAATATATGTAAATACTAACAAGCTATGCATGCTGATATTCTAGGCGATTTCAGGTACTTTTATAATCTGAAGGCATGTACTTGAATTGGTTTGTTAAAAAAAAAATCAACTCTCTCAAACCCTTTAAAGCTCATTAGAAATTAAAGATTTCTTATTAGACTGGTTCCTTCAATCTCGGTCGCTTTTTTGTTTATTTTTTTCCCTGCTTTGTCAACGTGGTGCCCCAAGACCCACCACCCAGGCAGCCTATCCAAACACTGCCTTCTCCAAAATCCCGTCTCAGGATGCGGTTCGCTCCCCGGCCAAGGATGCTCACACTTAGACTCCACGCCACCCCTTTTGTCAAACCTCCACCTCGGAGAGGGGGGAAGCCTATCCCCTTTGCTCTGACCTCTCCATCTGTGTAATGCTGTTTTCTATTTCATTTTCTCAGGTGGTAATCCATCGAGTGAGGATGCAACACCGCTGGTGCCAGCAGTGGGTCTGGGGGCAGGCGGAGCGGTCCCCACGCCTGGGGCTGTGTCTGCGGCCGTGGGGCAGCCCGGCCCCTCGCTCAGACACGCTCCTCTGCCCAGACACACTCTCTGTGCTCCTCTCCCAGCACGCTCACCACTTCTTTGACAGACTGTGAAAATAATTTGATAAATAGCTTGATAAATCTCCCCATCTCTTCCCTTCAGTGCAGTACCGCTGTTTGTGGGAGCCTTTCAATTGAAGGAGTGTGAACAAAAATGAAATTACCTAAGCTTATAAATCAAGTCACCTCCCGCATACAAATTTGGAGGCGAGGTTTCAATTTAGCTCTCTTCTTCCTGCTTTTTTTTTTTGTTCTTGTAATAAATGAAGATTCCTATGAGGAAAACAGTAAGAAGAAAAAAGAGATGCATTTATCCCCCAATACGGTAAGTGGGGGTGGGAAAAATCCCCTCTGCATTATCTATGGAAACTAAATGCAATGACAACTTTGTAATCGAAAGAAAACTGCTTTCATGTCTGAAGATGCTTTTTCCAGAGTAGATGTATAAGAATAAACACATTAATTGACAGGCTCTTCATGACTTTTTAAGTTCCTCAAACTTAGCTGGGTGTCTGGGGAAGATCTCTTTCCAGTCCTTGAAGACTCTTTTAAGATGAATGTTTAAAAAGCTGAGCTGACATGGGCATTATGTTCAAGTGCAAGCTGTACTATTCTTTAATAGAGGGCGTAGAAATGGTTCATAGGATTATTATCTTTCTACAGACAAAACCCATTACCTTCACACTAGGAGGGAAAAGCTAGTTTTTAACTTATATAAACCAGAATCAATTATCGATATCTTTGCATGGTTTCCCTGCTCTGCTGGAGAGCAGTCACAGAGCTAAACACACGGAGCCATTTGGCAAAAGGGTCCCTTCCTACGCCGGGCTTCTCCTTACACCCTTCATTTAATAAAATCACATTCACAGAAGGAAAAATAAGTAGCGAGGATTTGTATGCAGGGCTTCCACCTTGAATGTCACAAGAGGAGACAGGAATCACATTTGCAGCCTGATCGCCTGGCTACTGTTACTTTAGGCTTCTTCCCAGTAAAAAGGGAACAAGGGAATAAAAAGCAGCCATCGGTGCAAAGTCAAACGCAGCGGCAAACGGCAGCACAGGTCAGAGCATCCGCACGGCGTGTTGGCTTTGGTGTGGAAGAAAAGCACTCCTTCAGCAACCTCTGCCATATAATCCTTACCATCCTGCCTCTCAAGAATCCTTTGTTGGCTTGGCCGGTGGCTTTTCCCAGATGCTGATATTTCCAGGGAGGGAAGGAAAGCTGCAAGGTTAACGGTGGCTTTTCCTGGTGAAAAAGTCCACCCGTGCCCACCGCTTCTTAAACTGCTACAAATAAGTCTTACGTCCTTCAATAGACATCGCCTGCTCCAACTCCGTGTCCCTCAGCAAAGAAATCAATAAGTGCATTAGCCATCCTTAAATAACTGTGTCCCCAGCTCCCTTACCAGCACACGCCAACTCAGGTGCACCCGCAGGTGCAGGATGTGCAACGTGTATAAAACACACCACTCTGGAAGCTGAGAAGGGTATTTGGGAAGGAAGCGTTCATTATTTGCCTCTTATCTGTTTATCCCGTTCAGGAGATCTGCTTCTACAAAGCACGTAATGATAAATGGCACATTTGCAAATTATCTTCGGAGCGCTGATGAGAAATCAGCAACCTGCGAGTGGCCGTGACTTTGAATGAGCGCACTCCAGCGCGGGGCTCGCTGGCTGAGGCGCCTGCCAAACGAGTGCATTAGTATATTAGGAATCTAATAAATTGACTAACAAGCATTTGATGAAAAATAGCTGTACCATCCGTTACAGTTATCATCACAGCCAACAAGGCTACCGGGCTCGAGATTTTGAAGGCACCAGCTGCTGATAAAAGAGACGTCGCCACATGGTGCCGCGCTGCCGGTGGGACCTCCCTGCCCACCGGGCACCCTAACAAACCCTCAGCAAGACATAGGGCAGCCTTTGCTTAAGCTTCTTCATGACACCTATGAGGATTTAAGCAGACTTTGCTTAAGCTTCTTCATGACACCTATGAGGATTTAAGCCACTGCACCCTTCCTCAGTCTTGTCTTTTCCCTTTCCGCTGCGGAAAGTAGGATGCTGGGATGGTGGAGAAAACTCTCCTGACAATCCAGCACTGAATGAGTTTCTCCTCCCAGGAAGGAGCTGGAGGAGACACTTTCTGTTACACGGCTCAACACTGTTCAAACATCTGAGACTGCTTCCATGTTCACAATCTGTAAACTTTAAGCTTGTTAATTATGATCACAAACACCAGGCTGAAGGACCAAGAAGGCTTTGGCTACATTCACATTCAGCAGATAGGCACTGCCTTATTTAATGTCATGCAGTCAAATTAGTTTCAGGAGCGGTTCAGAGTCCTACTTCTACCTCCAGATCCTAGTAGAAAAATTAAAGTCAGGAAATAAATCTTCATACAGCGCTTCACTGGTGCCATTTACTGATTTGCTGGATATTTAAGAAGCTCAATTCCTTTCATGAGTAAAACCAAAGGTGCAAACATCCCCCCTGCCTGGGAAGTCGCTCAAGACATTCAAACCCCCAAGACCTGCAAAACCTGAAGCTGGGTAATTAAAAGCTCGGGGTTAACTGTGTCCAGAGCCCGGTGGGAAGGTCTGGTGGCTGTCCCCCCATGCAGCCCCCTGGGGCACTGTGGGTGCTGTCACCCCCCCCGCGGCACACGGCAGGGCGCAGCCACGCTCTGTCCCGGCAAAGCCCGCCTGAGTAAATGATGTCTTTTCAGGCTAATTAATTCTGGTAAGAGCAATATACCCTTACGTTCAAGTTTCAGAAATCTTCGGCGTGCCGCTTAATTTGTTTAAAGTAGAGAGGAGCCCAATTCATTACAAATGCCCATTTATCGTCTGCCAACAAATCCCAGCAAACACTTCAGAGCTACGCACGCGTCAGGAAAGCTCCTTCTGTACCTTCCCAAATTGCATTTCTGCTTTTACCTGAGACATTTGCAAGATCCCCCAACTCTGTCAACAGTCGCTCTCCAGTTTTGTTTAGCTTATCATCAACAGACTCGGCTTTTGTGAGTGGACAAGTCATTTGAGTGTGCACCACAGTTATAATGGCCTGACTGACAGCTCAGCCAGATAAACACGAGAGAATAACAGACGTAGGAACAATCTGGGTATTCATTTTGTCCGTTCAACCGGGTTGAAAGGATTTGCCAGCCAAGGGCACAACACTTCAGGCTAATTTGCTCAGCCAAAGCACTGCCAGAGCGTAAGGCTGAGAGCAGATGACTGATGTTGGGGAGATCGGCGTCCCCAGATGAGGCACTTATTATTCACCTCTGCCTCACGGGAAATGAAAGCACTATTTATTCAAAGCATCCATTTGAAAGAGGAAAACATATAGAAATGAACTTTGTTACAAAACTCGAACCCTTCGCACTGCTTCCCTGCTTCTGCATTAATTCCAGCTTCTTGTCCTCATCCTCCCCATCCCGCACACCGCAGCGTTTCTCTTTCCTTGCTGCTTTCTTTCCCCCCATACATTTGCTTCTCCTTTCCTTCTCTCACACTTTCCTCAGCCTTGCCCCCTGCTTTGCTGTTTCGATCCTATATCCAACACCGGGTACCTTTTCTTTGCTGTTCTTCCATTTTAATGCCATACCCGCCCCGCTTGGCAAACCTCAGAGGCTCAGCTCTGAGGGTCTGGTACAAAGCAGGTGCCCAGGGTGTCCTCGTCTCTCACACACTAAATGCCCTCTGCAATCTTTTGGCCAATATTAGCCCCACACCCCGACAGTAGCCACATGCTGGCCATGCACCATGTCAGTCGCCGCTCCGTTCCGGAGCCAAGCAGGGCAGGACCAGTGAAAGGAGGATGCTGTCCTTGGGTAGGAAAGTTGTCTCTTGCACGTTTTGAGCATCCTGTGCTTGGAGTGACAGAGCCACAGATCCGCCCGCTAATCGCATAAAAATAAATGACGGGTGGAACAGCCAAGCTCGTACCAAGAAAAGGTAAACACCGCTCTGACATATTCCCTCCAGCAAGTTAACAAAATAATAACAGTTTACAGCGGAAGTTTGCAAGTTTGCTCCCGTTAATTAAGTTCCATTTTTCCAGCAGGGTGAGTTTTGAGTCATTTTCTCCAGGATGGATTGCAACAACTCTTTTCTCCCACCGAAGAGCAAAGGCTGAAAACCTGCCCTGGGTGGCAGCAGCTCGGGCAGAGCATGGAGCTGTGGCAGGGGATGCGGAGGTGCCACAGCAAATCCCACAGGATTCCAGCAGCCCGGTGTCCCGGAGGGGCACCCACAGCCCGAGCAGCTGGGAACAACGGGCCTGGCAGAGGTGACACACTAACAGCCTCAGACACATCACGGGAGGAATGCAAAGTGCACCTGACATCTCTTTTGATCTACTCCTAAGAAGCATTAAAAGGCACATTAATGCGCCGCTTTGGTGCGTGTTCAATGTGATAGTTGGAGACATAACTGAGCCTTTCACAAAAGTCTAATTGGGGAGAAGAATAAACTTATTGTTTCCTCCTCTGGACATGCACCCTAGAACATAGGCAGAGTTGACATTTGCATGAAGTATGTTGCTATTTTGCATTTTAAATCCAGGCACGCTAAATGTAGGTTGAACGATCACTTTGACTGTTATTGGGAAATCAGTACATGTCCAACAGTAATTCCATAGATGCAGGAACTGATACTGTCCAGCAGCAGGTTATCTTGCTCTGGTGCTACCAAACAGTGAAATTCAATTATACAAGTGTGTATGTGTATATTTACATACGTATATAAATATGTAAATTGCTCACTTAAATATAACGTGAACACTAATAAACTGAGCATACAGCTCCTACAGCTGCCTTTCACACAATTGCTTCATATTGCTCACAGAGATCCTCACACACAAATCATACTCACGTTTAGTAACTGAGTTTTGTGCCTGGAGCTAATGATGCTTCTTGACCTCGCCAGACTGTGAAGCACCTTTGCATCTCTGTGCTTTCCATCACCATGTCAAATTTCTTCTACTCTTTTACGACAACCACACAATGAACAAACGGCAACAACAAACCAAGTAACAAAGAAAAAAGGAATGTAAAAGAGAACTTTCCTACCCTGGTTAATCAATACCTAAATAAAGGCAGCAAAGAAGGTCAAGTGTAAGCTCCATGGTAGAGGTAAGGTGAGGAACAGCATTACTGGGGCATCCTAAATTTTGCTAAAGACCACTTATTCCTTACTCCTATTTCTATCAGCTTAGGTGCATGTTTGCACATCTGGCCAGACCCGTTTATATTCAGCTGAACTCTATTTTCTTCTCTGCGCAAGGCTCTTTCTTACATCTGTTACGCTGATAATGTACGTGTCCCTGATTAGCTCTGTGCAACACCCTCAGTGCTTTATCTCTGGAAGGATTAGAGGGTTTATGCTGCTTTTTTTCATTTGTCTGCAGCACCTCTTTCCAGCCCCAGCGAGGCTCCTTGGATAGCGTTCTGCTCTGCAGTAGGAATGATGCCAATGCTGTTACACAAAGACACGCACCTCTTAAACTCTTTTGGCAAAAGGCAGCCTAATCTGCGAGAACCATTAACTTCCTTTTCTTGAAGCTTTCCCTCAACCTAGCCACAAAAATTGTAACGCCAGGGAAGTGGAGGCTGAGAAACGGGAGCCCAAGAGAGCCCTGCTGCTCAGCTCAGTGTCCTGGTGCTAACCATCAGGCATGAACCTGCACTGCCAACCCACGCCAAGTCTGCTGGAAGAAAACAGTGTGTCCTGATCAACTTAGGCAGGTGAATATAAAAAATCCCAAAAGATTAGGGAAGGCAACTGCTCTGGGTACATAACAGATGGATGCAGAGGTCTTTTGGATTCTGCAGGTGCAAAACCCACACAATTCGATTCTTTTGTACAATGTTTATAAAACACCATCAGTTCTTTCTGCTGGTACCAACTCAGGATTAAAGAAACTCCCTTTCCATGCCCACACACGCCACTCAATGCTTCAAAACAACTTTGAGGCTCTTCCTATCCCAGCTTTTGGATGTCCACATTTTCTCTGGAAAATAGCATGATTTCCTTCTTACAAACAGGCTAACATCATTCCCACCACAAAGATGAAAGACATTTTTTCTTTGGGCTACTCCTCTGGCTCCTTCAAGACGGTTTCTGATGAAACTATCTTGAAAAGTGGGAAACGGGAGGAATCCCACCAGAACTTCAATAAATTGTTTGTCCTACATGTAAAAATTTGAAATACAAAATCAACACATAGAAACCACCAGGATTTGAGGGAGGTTTCACAGGCCTCCCTTTTAAATTATCTCCTAAAATAGACCTTTAAGAAGCAACCAATTTAGCTTTTGCAATATTTGGGTCTGTACCCCTTTCCAAATGCTTTCCTGAGGGAACACCTAGAGATGCTCCATCCAGGGGCAAGGGCAGAGAAGAGAGCTGAGCACAGCATCTCCTGCCCTGCCTGGCCCTGGCTGCAGGGAAGGATGAGGAACCAGCACGTCCTGAGCATCTGGGCTGGAGCCACACGTACCTCCACGGTGTGAACGTGCACGTGTGCTGCTGCTCAAAGAGAGAAACACCTTATTTCACCAGGATACACATCTCTCCTGCTCCCTCCAGTAGGAGGAATGGAAATGTGCCTGGCTTCCCAGCAAATGCACATAAGATCCTGTTCAGGTGATACCAGCCAGTTGACTCTATCTCGGTATTTTTCCATTTGCTTCACACAAGTAAAAATGATGGTCTGTAACGAGATCTCTATCCCCCGTTCTGCCACAATGCCATATCCTTCTTGGAGAATACTTTCTTGACAATAAATTTCTATTAAAGTGCAATGTGCTCTTAAGTGGCATAATCTCTGACAGTTGGCAACGTGAAATATATTTGTATCCCGTCCAAATAGTGTATTGGAGCTGTGCTATCTAACTCTCCTTACGTACTTTTGATGACTTTTTTTTTTTGCCTAGCTAGATTGGAGAAGGAAAGAATCACTCCGTAGCATAAATGCTACATACCTAAAGGATTTTTAGCTCTCACTTTCTGACAAGTCCAAAAGTGAATTTGCTGCAAAATAATGAACTTAAGTGACCCCTGCTGACTTCTCAAGGAATGACATTCCATAGGGAGTCCCATCTACGAAATGAATCGGGTACAAAATTCGTCCGTAGTTCTCAGCTCTTTGGTCTTTTTCTTGGAAAAGAATCAATCTTCAGAAAGTTACTGGTAATCTGAAATGGCACTTAGGTCTACAGCTTGGGATGGGCCATCTTATCATGAAAAAAAAGGATAAAGGGTCCGATTTGAACCCTTGCAGGCGCCAGACACAGTTAATTTGTTTTTCAGCAGTACTATCAGTTAAGCATAGCTGGAATCTGAACATCTTATATCTGCCCACATATCTGACTGGTGCCTTCTGGCCTTCTGCGTGATGGAAGGGGCTAATAAAAGGTGGCAGCGCTTGATGCCAGATAGTTTGTCTCTGCCTCGTTTAATCATTCTGAATGGACTGATGCTCAAGCCCAACTTGCATTCACTATCAGTCTGTGAGAGGGCTGCTGAGAGCTACTTCTCAGCAATCAGCTCAAACCATTGGCAAGACATCTGTCAAGTACACTTTAGCATCCCCACAACCTCCAAGTAAGAGAAGTGGCCTTCTCAATTTAGATACAATATTAAAGGCAGCTGACAGAAATCTGACATCCAGCTGCCTTTTCTCTCAAGGTTTGGAATCCCGATCCCATTGAAGTCAGTGGGAGCCTTGCCGTTGACTTCAACAGACCCAACGTTACAAACAGAGCGTTCAAGATGGAATAAACACAACTGGATTGCTCTCCAACTCATTGAAAACCTAAAATCCTATTAGGTTATAGAGGTGCCTTGACACTCGAGAGGCACTTGAAACTGCAGGGGCTCAGGCATTTCACACAAAACCCAGGATGTGTCCAAATGAGGTGGCAGCATTGCTATTGTGCTCGTTAAACTCTTAAAACACACAAGTTACGCTTTCAGCACAAACCACGTTGTTCGGTCCAGTTGACTATAGCACAATCTTGATCAGAACATCTACACTCCAAACAAAAGAATTGCAAGATCAGATGAACTTTCTCAGTCTTCTCATGACCTCATTCGCAGTGGGGTGGACTAGCGGTTGAGGCAACTTAATTGCAAATAGAAATGTTTATTCAATGAGAAAGCATACTTAAAAAAGATTTTAAAAAGGCAAAAATTTACCATCCAACTTCATTTTTGTGTTAATGTTTACACAAACGGAAACATCACAGATGCTGAAAATAATAGGAGAACGTTCATAAGATGTATAAACCAAGCAACTCACGTAGGCATATACTCCAAATGGCTTAAATTGTAAACTGCAACAGCAGATAAGCTTTCCTTTTAATTTTTCTTAGACTAGGTGTTAGTTCAAGTTACGACCAAGAATTTAGCACATCCATTCAAATTATACCTAAAGCACTAAATCCAGCACAGCAGTAATTTTCTAGTCTTTCATACTTCCCGACTTAATGAAAAGAGACATTAATGTCCCAACCATAGATTAATTAGATGGAATCATTAAGAATTATTTCCCAGGTATCCTTTGCTAATACACATATTATCATTGAATACTACCAACCCTGTTTGGAAGGTTAATGTTATTTTGGAAGAATATTTACAGTATCAATGATAGAAAAACCAATACCTAAAAAAATATTTTCCACCTGCAGCTATCTGTCATCCATCCCACACAAGCTTTGAAAGCTTTCCACTATCTGTCAAAACACAGGTTTTGATGCAATAAAGACTGTAATTATTGAGCATTTACAAGAAATAATATTTTCCCTCTGGTATACGTTATAACAGTTGTTAACATGCAAGTATGAATACTAATGCTCCAAGCCCACCTCTACTCCTCACAAATGATAAGGATTTTTTTGAATACTGATATAAAGGTAAGAATAATGAAAGAGCAAGATAAGACCGAATGCAGGTCTCGAAAAGTAAATGTCAATCAGAATAAGGTTTTTAGAAGCAGAAGAAGTTGATTTGAAGTAGAGTTTGGAAATAAAGCTGGCAATTAGATCCAGGGATATAAACAGCACTTTTTTCGTGTTGAAAGAAAAAAATAAAACGATCCTTTTGCAACCAAAATACAAGGCTACAAGATGTGTGAAGGAAACAATACTGAGGATGCATCAAAACAACTCCGCAGATGCCACGCTAGCAGATGGCTTAAGCCGACTGAATTACTGTATAAAACATTTAACTGAAAGTTTGATTTTATAAGTGTGGAAATTATACAAAACAAAAAGAAAGTGATTGTAAGAAGCACTTAAATTAGTAATTTGTAATTTTCTCTGCTAAGATGGCATAGCTCTGCTGCTTCGCACAAGTCCTTTGAAGAGGGGATTCTGGAAACCTCTGAAAGAAATTGCCCGCCGTAAAAGGGAACCCATCTGAACACACAAAACTAAGCGAGACACTTAAAGGTAAATATATACCTTTCCACTGCTGTTGCAGCGCGAATCCATTCCAACTGCAAGTTAATAAAAATCTACACCCCTCCCCACTCTCCATTTCCTCCTTCGTGTCTAGATAACAAAGGCTGCGTCTCTCTGTTTATATCTCAGTAACTTCTACAGCAACCGCTTGTCGTGTCACTTGGGCTCAATTGTAATATGTGGGCAGGAAGGGCACGAGAAAAAGGCTATTGGTGCACAGAGATCTGCAACAAACACTAGTCAGAAGGCGGAAAGACAAAAATATACAGGAAAAGGGAGAAGAATTAATGCAGAAATAATGTGGCTTTCTGCTACAGCGTACAGTCCAGATAAAACAGAGCATCGCTGTTGAATTGATGGGTTTGGCCTGATTAATGCTCAGACACGTGCCTCAGAGGAATGTTTTCTACCATTTTGCAAAGAAATAACAGTGCAAAAGAGGAGGCTGGTGATGGGCACAGGGTCTTATCCCGCTTTACTCAATGTCAAAGCACTCTGTCCTCCACCTTTCCCGAAACAGAGACAGTTTTTCTTTCCAGATTTGCTGGTGAGCAACCAGACCCCAAAGTTTTCTAGCTCTGAGCACTGCGACGGTGTCTGCCCTGACCCTTTAGAGAAGGAGTGACTGCAGCACCGTTGGCGTTAGTCTGCACGACATCCTCTGCACGCTGCTCCACAGCAAACCTAACCACGGCCGCTGCTTGTGCTGCATATCTTCAGACTTCACCACTCAAAAGCTAACTATTTTACATTCCCTGCTTCTGCAAAGCCATTACTTGCTATTCCAGAACTGAGATGGCAATTACATCTGGTGCAGATAATACTAATAAGTCAGCTTCTTTCTCAAAACCTCTGTTTTCCCAGCTGTCTGCATTCCAAATTCCCCATTTGGTATAATGATCAAGAAGAGCTAATAACTCCTCCTTTTAAGCACTTTCGTTGTGCCAGGAACAAAATAAATTATCATCCCACTTACATCCTAATACAGAACAATTTCTCATAAGTCTTCCCTCCTGATCTTCACTCTTTCTCTCCTCCCATTCATTCCCTTGTTTATATCTCCTTTCCTTCCCGTTCATCCATTCCAAACCAAACACTTCTCTGCTTGGGATTCCCTGATATTGCAGCACGGAGAATTTGGAAATCAAATTGATTTAGGAATGAGCATAGTGGTTTAAATTCACATCATCCTGCTGGGTAGGATTTTTAAATCTTATAATCAAGATGTTATACTAACTTATACCTGGTGTTGACCCCGGAGAGGCAAAGGTGAGAAAAACCCTTGTTGACTGCAGCCCACGGGCAGCTCCTGATTCTGATCCCATGGGTCAATTTAACTTACTAACAGATCCACTCAGTCTAGCTTCCCTCTCCTCTTTCCGCTCTGTTTCCATTTTCTCTTCAGTGTTCCTAACTGTCCTCTCTCTGATTTTACAAACCTAACAAGCCTAACTCCAGAACTGGATTCAGGATTTGTATTTCTCTAATGTTTGTCTATGAAATGCAGAACCTGCGGTTTGTTTTAAATGTCCTGGTACTGGAAAAGCTACCTAAAAACTTATTTAAAAGAAAACAAATTCCAACACTTTGATTTAATAAACCTAAAATGACATTTGCATAGAGGGGGCCTTGAACAAAGAAGTGACACAGTAAACACTTCATGTATAACCTACGATGATGAACTTTGTGACAGCATTGTCCACGTGTGAAACACAAATTAATATTTGGTGAGAAATATATTTGATAAAAGAATAGACTTACAGTAATCAAACTATGATTGATCTATAAACACCCTGCTAACAAAAACCGTTCTCACATGATCTTTGCCTGCTTAAGCAAATTATCTCTAAATAAACAAGTAGTACACTGACCTAAGGAAAATGTTAATCTGGAACTTGCCTGTTTACCTCTTCTCTCCTTGAATATTGTTGAAATTGTAGGGCAGAACTTTGTCATGACTCAGGTCAGAAATAGTAATAAGAAAATTTAACTAAAAGTCCAGGGTTTCTGCTACAAATAATTTAATTCAACAGACCACAAATGTCTATTCTGAATGGCTTTACCTTCTCTGGGTACTTTTTACCTGCTGCTGTACTGGAGGAGTTAAGAATATAGAAAAAAGGTATTGTGGAAAATTGAACTGAGAGTCTCGTGGCCAGACACAGTAACAGAATGGTCATTTGCATGCACTAAAAGCACATTTAAATCTTTCTTGTTTCCTGAGATGATCTGAAAAAGAAATTCAGATGAACTTTGTGTTTTGGAACAAGCACCTCCATGCAAAGCTCCCTCTCTTTTTTAGGGTAATAGAAGTTGGTGCATTTCTCCCATCATTTTAGGAGCTAAAATACATTATTAAAACCTCTAGTTCAGCTACAGCCTCGTAAATCACTACTGCTACCCAGGTTCTACATTTTAATTTCACCTCAATCAGAACCAATTATTCCGCTTGCCACCCCTGGCCTCTCACTCAGCACCGGGGGAGGACCATATGCTGGTGACACTGCCACCGTGGGCTCCCACAGCCTGTCCCCAGCACCCCACCACCAGCTGCTGCTGCAGGGGAATCATCCATGGTCACCACGGCCAAGGAGCCCATCCTTGCTCTGCTCGTCCTTGCTAAAAGAAAGATGCAAGTAGAAACGAGCTGCATGTCCCGAGCAGGACAAAGGAGCACTGGTGGCCTCGTGGGGACCATCACCAGGAGGTAGGGGCCACCTCAGCTGGATGAGCTGCCACCAGTGGCCAGGATGCATGTCCCCAAGAGGAAGGGGGACCGGCGCTTAGCCTGGCTGTGAACTTTGGTGACGTGCGGGTTGGGAGGCAGCGCACATGGGAACAGGCAGAAGCGTAACCACAGGCTGATGTGCAGTGACACCAGTGTCATTTACATGTCACGTACACTTAGAAATCTCCCGTGGCAATTGCGAGCGATGAAATCCTGCCGTACAAGGTGCATTGCCTGTGACAACTGAAATTACAAGCAGCATCCCCAAACCGCGCTTCCAAAAGCTGCCATAATTTATCTCTGATTGACACATTTTTACAGAAAAGACATGCATTATTCTTGCCATAGGAAGGCACGGGGTAGAAAACAAAGCCCTCGTTCTTCCAAACAGTCCAGGCCAGGGTTTAACAAGCAAAAGAGCTGTTGGTTACAGAGCGCAGGCAATCCTGCCTTGTGTTGGTTTCCCACCCACGCTCAGCTGAGTCATCCCAGCGGCTCTGCATGAGTAACCGCTCCCCAACCTGGGGACTGCCAGCAATTCCTCCCCAGTTCAGGGCTTCAACTCAACTGATTCTGAAACCAACAGCTACGACAGCGTGGGAGAAAACAGGATGCCTACCCCTCTGCCTTTCCTATAGCAGAAGAGATAAAGGAGGAAACCGATGCGTGATGAAATGATGTATGTTTCTCATTAAGAAAAGTGACAATAGCAACGGACTTTTAAAAAAGTCTATTAGGAATAAGACAGAGCCCTGACCCAGATAACATTTAGCTAGTTCTGAACATGAAGACTCTTCCCAGCAGAAAGTTATGGACAGGGTATTCTCCTAACTACACCCTAGTTTCTTTGGGGTACGGGCCCCAGTGTCATCCATCTGCTCAGTGTCATGCTCCTGGGACATCTTGATGTCTAATGCACATTTATGTTTTATGTTGCCGTGCAACCAGGAATTCCCATGCTAGTAAGGATCAATTTCTGTGGATAGACAGTCTGGCTGAAATTGCTTTGGGGAGCCAAGTTCTGTCATGCAAGGTATGTTCAGAAGTCCCTTATTGGCTCTTTCCATGTCAGGTAGAGATGTCAGCATCTCTGCCCCTCTTCTTGCAGCTCATCGTTACCTGGTACCACCCGACACTACCTGCAGCCCCTGCTGCTCCCCAAATCTCTCCAGACCTTTTTCAGCTAAAGACAGCCTTAGAAGGGACCTATGATTTAAGCTGCTGGAGATACCAGGCTTATTTTGCAAGAACCACGTTAGGGCAACGGTGGCAGTGGTTCTGTCACAGCCATCGTGACGTGCAGCTTGACGTGAGCCGGGGGCAAGAGGATTTTTGGCAGATGCAGCCCCCATCAGACAGCAATGTGTGAACACAGCCTCAGAGCTTGCTCAGACATCTCTGCAGCATTAATGACAATATCCAGAAATCACACTGGTGGGATGGAGCATGCGTGAAAGCTCTGGCAAGTTACAACAAAATAGTGGCAAAATTCTTGTTCCAAAAAGGAAAGTGAAAAGAAGTGAAGGAACTTCCAGGAGGCAACAACGGGTGGTTTTCTGCTGCTGGTGGCCTGGGCTGGCAGCGCACAGGCAAAGGTTCAGACTGCTCAATAGCCCAGAACTCACTTAGAGAGTCAATTGAAGCCATGGCAGAAACATCATCACCTTCTGTGAAGGCTGGGCAAACTGCACCGGCGTGGTTTGAAGTTGATTTCTCTTCCTTTCAAATAAAATAGCTTGTGAATTGATTAGAGGTAATAGAATTATTGGATGTTAGCAAGGAAGGGGATTTAAGGAAGATGTAATGACACCATCAAAGCTTTGTTGGGTTGCTTTTATTAGCCTGAATCAGCTTAGAGCAGTCCTGACACTAAGAGGTTAGAGGAAGTCTGTTACAGGCTTGCCTATGGGATGAATGCATAACAAAATCCTGTCGTAAGGGGGGAAAAAAAGAAAAAAAAAAAAGAAAAAAAATCCCAGAGACACGCACCAAAAAAGAACGACAAGTACAGTACTTTAACAGGGAAAATTTCCTCAGAAAGGAAGCAAGCAATGAGGCTAGGAGAGGAATAAATGGTGTAGAAATGACAATCGCTCTTCAGTCAGGGCCCATGACTGCACTCACTGCTGATAAGATCCAGCATGTGTCAGTTGTCAAGTGTCTCTTGTCACACTTCAATGTGAACTTTACAGCGAAAGGGGGACAAGAGGCAGTGAAGGGGAAAATGGCACGGCTCAGAAGGACTTGTGCACTCAGTGTGAAGCCATTTCAATTTTATATTCTAAAGGACTTTGTAGGTGATCCCATGAATGCAATTATTCTCACCTAATAAAAGCAACATATGCTAAGACAATTAAAAGATTTTATTATACATCTATTCATTGTATTTAGTTTTAGACAGCAGATAAACCTAATTTGAAACAAGATGTTTGCAAGGCAGGAAGCAGAAATAATCGTGGTCTGTATCTATAAGAATATTAGCGATTCATTATATTCTTTATATGAAAAGGTGAATTAATAAAACCTTCCTCTACTAATGACAATTTCACCCAGCAAATGAACAACCTAATTACAAAGCTGTCATTAAACCAGCATAACTTTTGACTTACAGTGTCCAGTTTGGGTGAGTGTACATTTAAGGGACTTTATTATCAGGGATGTCTATTTGCAGACATATTCCTATTCTGACATAAACCTCACACACTCACCCCTCCACCAAGACATAAAGGTTACCCCTTCACAAATTAACTCCTCCACTTTGGGGAGAGATAGGCAATTGCCCTGGTGGTCAACAGGCTGAGTTTTTAGACCTGCATTGTTGAAAATAAACTTACCAGCTCCAGAAAACAAGCTGGTCTGGTCTGTAGTTTGCAAAATAAACAAGATTTTATGCTGCCAGACTGAGCCAGGGCTTAGAGCTGCTTCAGAACGATCTTAGCATCCGTGTTAATTTTGGAGAGCAAAGGAAACACTTCTGAGTAGAGGATAAGCTCATGGGTGAAGAGAAAAATGGATTGAGATTAAAAATTCTTAAGTCCTTACAATAATTCTTCCTCACTAATGGAGCCACAGTACGATTTAATTGTACAGCATCACGCGCATGAAACCACCACAAGAATTTTCTCTGAGGTTGGTTAAGGTTCAGATATGGAGATACCGGGAAAGTCGGGTTTGTATCAGGCCAGGCGGCTCTTTAGCTTTGCCTTCAGCAAGAACGAGAAACCATAAAACACAGAGTCAGGAGAGAGCGCTGACTTGAGGAGTATCAGATGAAAGTTTCACCCCAAGAAAAGCCCCATAATAGCTGATGATTGTCAGCTTTAGGTACACTTTCCATTTGCTTTGCTATTCTAACTCATTAGTCAAATAGTATTTATAAACCTGCGCTCAGCAATTTTCCCATTAGTACCTGAATACCTAGGAAGCGAAAATATCACCAAAGATCTGGCTAACACGAACCATGACTCATTAATAATACAGATATTTATCAGCATCCTGTCATAGATACACTTCAAAAATAGCTGTGAATCCCGTGCAGCGTAGATCCTTTGCCAGGCTGCCGGTATTGAAAAGTTTATCCTATTTAAACTTTGGACTACGATTCAAGGCAGGAACTTCTTGTTTTACCTTCCTGTCCCACAGAGCAGCTCCAGGGGATCCCACTAAATGAAACCTCCCCTTTCTTTACTCCAAGGACCTCTACAGAATACCAAAATCACTATTTTCTTCAAAGGTTGCAAACACTTCTTTTTGGAAGCATCTCAAGTGTACACACTGAACTTTAAATTATTTGTTTTAATTTTCTTGATGCTGGCAGACTTTTTTTTTTTTTTTCTCTTTTATTAAAGCCACACTCCTCTACCCTCCTCCCTTGCGGGAAGGATTTCTTTATTAAAACCTGCATCATCATTCCCTTATCCCCCCTGCTCCCCATCAGCTCACAGGCCTCCGCGCTTCCTTTAAAAATAAAAATGTGCACACGGGTGCAAAAGCTTGATGCAGAGCCTGATGCGGATCGTGCCTTAAAGGAAGCAAAAAACCTCTGTGCAAACTGAACTTTACACTGTGTGTGTGTGATAAAAAAGCAGAGTTTGGTATTAAAGTTCCACCTAGGTCTTTGTTTGAATATACAGATTCGGAGAGGAAACATATGGATCTCTCATTATTTTTATACCCAAAAGCTCTTTTTTACATGGCAGCTCTTGATGATTATGGGGTGGGTATGTGATGCTCAATGGTATTTATTAAGAGATCATACTGCTAGTATTTGGATTTAGTCATAGAGCTGTTGTACGCAGCATTTTATCCTGTAAGCATCTCACACAAGTGAAATGTGTACCACACAGCCCAGGAACAAATGTGCATCTTGGTGCATTATAGTATTCATGGATTATAAAAGTATACAGGCATTTGATTTCCAAATGCTGCATGTACTGCTGGAAACACAGGAACATTGCACGACATCACTGTATTTTTCGTCCAGCTATATCATCTGATAAGCAACTATTTATAATGTTGCACAACCACAAATTTTAAAGTACCATGTAATACATGACCACTAGTAAGGGGGGAAAAAGACAAAAATGACAGGCTTTGGGCATTTTGGTTTGGGTTTTGGTTTTTTTTCTTTTTCTTTTTTTTTTAATTGCCATGATGCTCTGCAAAAGCTTGATGTTCTTCAGGGGAAAAAAAAAAAAATAATAAAATCACCTGATCTTGATGTTGGAAAGTTGCCAAGCCCATCTGAGGTCCAAATCTATATGTACATAAAAAAGCAGGAAGCAGTCTTAAAAGGAAATGCTAATTAGCTTCCTGGGATTTCAAATTTTAAAAGCTTCTGTGATTGAATTTATTTTAGCAATTCTTTCTTTAAGGAATGTGAAAATTGGCCCTACAGTTGCGACTTCAAACAAAACAGGATGAAGAAGCAAAATCCCTAGTAATATTGCTTATTGCACTCAATATGGTTATAGTCATACATTGAGGACTGATCGATAAAAGAGAATTATACATCAGTATAATGACTATAAAAGTAAAATGACTTCTGGTCAACTTTATCAAAATACTTAGAAAAGCTGGAAGAGTATTAGCAATATGAAATACAGAACAGCCAGCAGTTTGAGGAAGGGGACAGAAACGGGCTCTCAGTGGCAAGAGTGCTGTGATTTTTACATTGGAGGAAGCATAAATTAAAATCTTCTGCATTATTAACAACAGTGAACATGTCCTTTGGGGCGCAGATAGTAATGAAAGTTCACATTTGAATTAAAGCACGGACGCTGCTGAATAGAGACAAAAAACTACGGCAGAAAACCACACAGAACATTTATGAAGGACAAGGTAAGGCAAACAGGCGAGTCGCTTAGGAAAGAGTAAATCAGGAGTTTGCAATGCTTATTTTTATCCACAGGAATTTCACACTGCGAGACCTAGCTCTGAATGAGTTTAGTTTTAACATCATGACATTATATAAAACTTCCAGCAATGCACCCCGTACGCCCTGCAGCCAGGACCCCTTCAGCAACGCACCCTGTAAACCCTCATGGAGCCAGAACCAGGCGCCTAAAGGTCGCTCCACGTGCAGAGGAGCCTTGATAAATTCAGGATTCTGTGGGTTCACCTTCTATTCACTTAACAGCACCCTCAGCTCTCTCCAGGAGAGAAGTTTTCCCCTCTCCCTGGAGCCAGCCAGCTCGCTGAGCACTGACAGCGACAGCACAAATGCAGAACAAAAGCGTATTTACTGCAGACGGGTTTTCAAACTGCTAAAATATCAATTCAATACTCCAGGAACCACTGGGCTTCACAGTTCAGTGCATGGGACACCACATATATTAAAATTTCAACTAGCTAAAACTCTTTGGGATGTTCGACCAGGCCAGTGGTGTTACACGAACTGCCTGACAGTCTCTCACCCTGCCCTTATTATGAAAATTCTGTGTTTTGTCATGCTTATGCAGAAGGGCTTGCTTTCAGCTAGGGGCTCCAAACTGCCAGTTTTAAACACTTTAGTTTTGAATGCAGGTCTTGTTTTCTAGAGGTGACAAGTGCCAGTCACAATTTTTGGATTTTTGGAGCGGAGCAAAGTCAGTTTGAACTTTCAGAGTGTATGAAACAGCCAAACATAGACAGGGGTTCAGCCCAACGAGGGTGGACGAGACCTTTGTGAAGGGCACGGCCAGGGCCACCAGCCGTGTCCATATTCACCCTCTCACTTACCCCAGGGGACACCAAGGGACTTTGGGGGATCATAGGTGCTTCTGAGCTGGTGAAAGCAAGACAGGGCACGGCGAGGAACAGCCCAGACATTCACTGAGCTTATTTTAAAAATAAGTTAATGGAGCTTAGAGTCAACTGAAAGAATTTTTGTGAGGGGTTACAGGAGACTCGGGTCTAAGGGAAATGAAATATCTGTGCCCAATGGAACCATGTAAGGGGGAGACTTCAGAGCTGTGTCTTGATAGCTCCCACAGAGAATTAGGAGGAATTAAAAGTGCTTGTTTATTCCACTGAACACTAAAGCCCTGAAGAGAGACCAAATGAATTTCCCCGGTGGGAAAATCTGCCTAAGGGAACAATTTAGCCCTTAAAAAGTATAAATTAATAAAAAATTACTGCCCTCTGATTGCTTTGCCTGATGATAGACAAATACTTTGGTGGAGGCTTTACAAGATGTGGCTGTGCAAATATTAGGAATTTCCTAATTAAATATTTAGGCATTAATATTTTTAATAACATCCTGCATAGGGAGAATTTTTGAGAACAAATTTCAGAGAAACAAAAAAATGAAGGAGACAGGCTTACATTTAGAAAACATTTAGAGAAATATAGTCTGAGATTACTTTTGCATTTGAAACACCGCATTTGACATTTAAAGGATTTTCCAAAAATTAAGCAACATGTAAGATCAGGCTTCCCGATAAGCCTTCCTGGGTGAACTGCAATCAGATTCTTAGAAATTACATTAATGTAGTTTATTCTTGGTTTCTGACATATGCATCTTTACTTTCAGGTATGTTTAAACTTGTTTTCACAATAAAGGAGGTCAAGATCAGAATATAGCTTAACCTCCATGTTGTTCTAACATTTGGCTGGTATTTAAAACTAGTATTTGTTGCCATGAAGCAGCCTTTTGAAAGATGATCACTGTACCTGAAATGTGGATAGTTATAAAAATGGCATTAATTTGCTTAGACCGGGAGATTTTCACAGGAGAGCAACTAGCAGAAAACATTATGAAAATGTCCAAGAGGACTGGTAATTGAGTTGATTAGTATGACCTTGGTTATGAAGGTAATAGAAGAGTGAACGGTGCTTAGACTGAGTTATAACCCTGCTACCTTGCTGGGAGATGTAGTGAGGTATGTAATTTGTTCAGGGTGAATCCGAGCAGCCTCTCCTCTCCCTGACAGGGTAATACACTCTGACCAGCAGAGCTTGGCCGGCCGCTTCTCCTGCCCCACCAGAGTAAACAGCGCGGGGTCAGGCGAGGGATGATGAACTGTGCGCTCCCCTCGCCTCAATATGGTAATTTTCTGCTGGCACACACTTTCTGCTACAGGTTTCTTTTAAAACCAAGCAAATTCAACACCTTTTTTAATAACTTTAAGACTGAAACTCCAAAGTTTCCACAGCGGAGAACCTCTGAATTAAGCTCCAGACTGAATGTGTCTTGATTTACCCACCCATCCGAACGCAGAGCTCTGGTGTTGCTTTTTAACCCACCTCATTTCAACCCTGCAATAACTCCAGAAAGGCTGTAAAAAGAGGCAAGGTTTGTGCCGCAGAATGGGGGCTTCATTTCTCCAGAAACTGATTCAGCTACAGACCTGAACGCACGAGGGCTTTGATTGCCTCTGTCACTAGACTAACTGCGATTATTTAAAGATATTTTAGGTGGCTTCCCTTTACAAGCAAAAACGGCACCCGAAACAATTAGACAAAGAAGGTGAAGAAACAAAATTCTAATTGCTATACTTTGTATTCACGCCCCTGCTGGTAACCTGGGTGTGATATAAATTATCTATCAGGCACCCATAGAATATGTGCTTTGAGAAAAAAAGTAGTCACAGAAAGGAATTTTAAAAGTTCTGCAAGTCATCTTATATACTAAACATCAGAACATACTTTTTTTTTAAATCAAGGAATAGACCAAAAGCAATGTCTTCAAAGTCAGCATAATTTAAATATTACCCCTTTCCTTCCATCCCTGACGAGCTGTCTTGCTATTTTATTGCAAGTTTCACAAACGAATAACTGGCCAAGGTTCCCTAGAAGGAAAATGCCTACATAAAAGATTCAATTAAATTAAAATTACTCAGTTCAGGCTCTGTGTGTCCAACGCAAACTCTGCTTTACTAGGAAACCAGGCACACAGCTAAAAATTGCCACACATTAGACATGTAATTTCAGACCATATTCCCCTACAAAGTACAAATCAGCGCTCTTTTGGTTTTCATAGCTATCAGGATGTCATCATATTCTTTTTCTGAAGAAATCTGAGAGGATGAAAGGAGGCGCTTAGGAAATAATTTTGCATTTTCTCTTAGAAATTAAAAATCTTTCATTTCTTCTCATTTATTTAAGTGCCACAGAGAAATGGGGTTAGAAATGGATTTAGAAAATAATCCAAGACCTCTAAAGAAAACTGTAATCTCAATAACATTCCAAATATAATCATTTCAGGGAAAAGAGGAGCAAAAGCACTTTCTGTTTGCCCATGTATTTCAGAGACTTACAAAAACACAAGGCGCTGCTCTGAAATCAGGTGTTATATATTCGGCTCTCATTTCACAGAGCTAAAATCAAACTGAATATTTAATTCCAAGTGTAAACTAATGACCTGATCCTGAATCATGTAGCATGAAGATAGATTGCTGTTGACATGCAGAGTCCCAGTGCAATCCCTGGGATATTGTGCGAGCAGAGCAGCCCGCCTGCGTGCTACACAATGCTCCCAACAGCCACGCTGAAACCCAGGTCGGGATATTAATTCACAGTTAACACATTTAACACCACGTTTTTAATATCGTTCTTCCTGTTGTTTTGAAGGTCGATGGATGCAGAGGAAATTTCCCACGCTCAAAACAATGTGCAGGGCATTAAAGCAATAACCAACTTTCCCATTAAAGTTCTGCTGTTGAAGGTTTCTATCTCAAAGCAAAATAAAAACAACTTCAGCCAAGCCTTGAGCTGTTTGTAAAAGTTTGCAAGCTACAAGCAGGACAGATTTACTTGTGTTTTACCAGTACTGAGCTGCCACTAATTATCCCACTGTGAACTTTGGATGAAATCCTTGTCCCGCTGAACTGATGGGAGTTCTACCCAACAGCACTGGGAGTTCACCCTCTGGCTCAGGCTCCCTGCCACAGCCTAATACTTTCTGCATAATGAGGCCCACAAAGTTTATCTCCAAAGCCAAAAAAATATTAGGTCAACTTGTAATCACTCTGATTTTCCTCTCTGTGGAGGGACAGATTGTTTCAGTCAAGGGGGGAGTCCCTGTGCTGGGTACCACCGATGGAGCTGCATCCTTCGGGGAGCATCCTCCGCGCAGCTTCAGCCGGCGCCCACGGTGATTTATTAGTATGCACTACCCAAATTCAAAGACTTCCCAAGGAAGTTTGACTGCGGTGGTAGCATTCTGATTTATGAAGCTGGGTTATCATTTTTAAACCACAGCCCTAGCCCCAGCCTGACTCGACTGACAATGACATACACCCGACGTGTTTGTCAAGCCTCGCCGGCTGATGTCTCCTCCCCACGCTGGGACCAGTTACACCCCACTCCCCTGCAGGTGGGTCAACTGGGCACCGTGACACCTGCCTGTAACTGGATCCAGCCACAGGTATTGGTGCAAATCTCTGCCCACAAGCGATTCATTAAAAAAAAAACCAAAAAAACCCCACCTGATTTTACAAAACCAGCTCTGTGTAAGTGAAGCTTAAAAAGAAAAGAAAAAAAGAAAAACCCCAAAAGAAAAACAGAAATCTAACACCAGGCACGTGACTGAACATGGACGTTAAATGCTCCCTTCTCCTTCTACGCCAGAGCACCAAATTTTCGATAAACCACTTCAGAACATATTTGAACACGCCTGCTTAATAGGAGCAAAATGTCATACAACCAAAACATCCTCCCCATGTGGAGAGAGAACATTCCCCATCGCAAACACACAGCACACGTAACGAGAGGAGGTAGAGGCGGTTACGGAGATCTAAGCAACGGAAACATGCCCGTCTGGAGTCCAAAAGAATTACATTAAAGATGCTCAAGTGTCATTTTAAGAGTCTGTATCTTGACATCAAGCAGCCAAAGATGCTTTCATGGTCTTTCTTCAAACAAGAAGGCAGAAACACAAGTAGGGATTTTCTTTTATGCTCAGCAAGATAAAAACTGAGTATAAACACTGAAGTATTTATTCTCACAGCAATTCCATGAAATGCACAGTTATTCCCATTTTACAGATGAGGAACTGAGTCACAGAAAGACTATCTGGCTCACGGTTTTAAAGGTGGTTTAAAAAAATAAGCTGAGGTCGCTGGGTTCACATCCAGTGTTGGAGCCACAAACCCAGCATTCATCCTTCATAATAAGGTCAACTTTTCATTCAATAACTATGAAGGTGCTGAAGGAATTCAGTAAATCCTTCTTCTGCAAAAGCTGCTAAAAGCTACATGACATTAAGATGAAAACTAGTAAACCCAAGCTCTAGTAACATATCCACTCAAGCGGGCTCCAAAGAAAATGTGGAAAATAGGTGTTTCATGGCTGAGGCAAGAAAGAGAAACACAAAATGTCTTTGCAAACGATTTTGTTTGTGCGAGCAACGTGCTTTTGCTGAAAGACTGGTGTGTGCAAAAAGGGTACATTTTTGGTATGTCAGCTTCAATTACCAGCAATCTAAGAGTGAAAAGCGACAGCCTTCTCCCCACAGCCTCCTCCAAAGGAGATGCCCATCAGCCCAAAGCCCTGCTCCCCCTGTGACCTTTCTCGCTTTATGACTGGCCATAAGGGCACACAGCCATTTGATTTAAACTTGTTTTGAGAAAAGTGCTTGTTAGATGTTGGTTTCCAGCACCCACTGCCCTCTTGAAAGGAATATTCATGGCCGGGATTTCACTTCGAACACTAACGGGATCAACTGGAACCGCCTTACCCTCTGTATCTCCGACTTGTTTCATACATATTCATGGCCATTTACATCATTTTACAGAAAAATGTTTAGGAGTGAGGATGTGCATTGTACTGGCTGTTGCTGGGTGTATTCCTAAGGTGCAGGCTGGAGAAGAAAGCAGCACAGGGTCCTAGCAGGCGAGCTGGCTCCTGCAAGAGGCTCAGTGGGAACAAAGCGCGGAGGCTGGAGCCCACTGCAGCACCAGACAAAGCAGGTTTTGGCACAAGTTTCACCCTAATACCTAACAATTTTTATCAGGCGGCTGTTAAGAGCGCTCCCCAGCCTGCTCATCTCCTCGCCGCTTTGTTTTCTCTATTTAAACAAAAATTACAGCCTCTCATTTCAGCGGCGAGGCTGAAGGGCCCCGTAATCCACGGTATCCTTGGCTCTGTCACCGCGCCTGCTGACCCTCCAGCGAGCAGGCTCTGACCACCAAATGCGAGCGGAATAAATTATCGCTGACACTCCAATATTTAATTATGCAGCTGTCAGAGCGGCCCTTTCGAAATTCATTTTAATAAAGTGGGAACTTTTTTTCCTTTCAAGGTTAGAGTCAGGGGAGTCACCTTCTGTGTCAGGCTGAGGTCTCCACCATGAGCTTTGCATTCTTCCCCGAGAAGCCTGTCACTTGGCCTGATAGAAGGACCAGATAACGGCACCGATGTCTATTGGCCTCCCCCGCCCTGCCTGAATGAACATCCTTCATTTAAACCCACAATAATGAGGACCTCAAAGTCAGACAGGCAGCCACAAGGGCAGCTCGTCAGGAAAAAAAAAAAAAAAAAAAAGGAAAAAAAAAAGAGGCTTCTTATTATAAAATTCACTCGATGTTATAGCTGCAATCTAAAAGCAATCATGTTCATCTCGCCGTTTTAACTGGTTAACCAGAAATATTTAACATGTTAAAAAATGTGAAGGGAAACCAAATGTAGGAAGGCGCAGCAGCCTGTATTTATCTGCACTGAGCTCAGACAAGTAGAGGAATATTGCTTTGTATTGTGCTATGAGGCAAGTATCTAACAAGATCTTTTAGCCAAATATTTAGATAATAAAGCTATACAATGAAACTCTCCATAAAAAATGTAGTGCATAATACGTAATGCACACATACCACAATGTATACAGTATATTGATGATATGTGCTTTAGGAGATACCTAAATGAAAAGCTGCTGTGTGTAGACATAGCTATGCATATACCCACATACAAACACAGCCTATTAATACGTACAGGAAACAACTTGTAGGTACTAAAGTGCTTTCATAAGAAACCTTGCCTTCCTGAATACAGACTGTTTTAAAACGTGGCCACCTCTCCATTGAATCATACTACTTGCAGATCCCTGCTTTCTAAACTTTTGATTTTTTTAGTGTGCAGCTGGGAGAAAAATAGATACAAGTTTACCGTGAACTGCCCAAAAAATACATGAACAAGAATGTAGTTGACCTAAAGAAGAAAAGACAGAAAAACAAAAGTAATAACCTACACGCATTCCAAATCTTCTTGTTTCTATGTGACAGCACTTCTAATTTCCAAGTAACAATGCTAATAACAACTTTGACTTACAAGCTATATTTCTTCCCCGGGTTCCTATGGTGCTACATAAGCACTGGAGATTTAGCTACACAACATTTTCCCAAGTATGATTATACATCTTCTACAAATGGGGAAGCGAAAAACACATAAATTGTGCGTGGGCTGGAAATTAAAGCTCTGAGGGAAGCCCTGCGTCTCCCAGTTCAAATCAAAAGAAGTTTTGCTAATGAGAAAGAACTTAATGGGATACCATCCCACATCCCATAGGTGCTAAGTGACCTCTCCCAAGACACAGAGTGTCCCAGGAAAAGAAATGAAAGCTTTTGCAAAAATGTTTTTGACTTAATTTGATCCACGGTGAAGTCACAGCCAAGAGAGAACAATATGACTCACTAGTACAAAATGTTTTATTTTCTGGATTCATTAGTACTAATGAAGAACAGGTGTGAGGTACCAGGGGAGATGCTGTGCATAGCAGTTCTCCAGCACATTCTCCTGCCCAAGTCATGCCTCAACATTTGGTCTTTCGCACTTTCCCTGCAAGGGGGTGCACTTTGTGTCTTCCAAGTAGTGCACAAATAAATCACTATCTGCAGAGCCAGCAGAAAAAAGTATGCAGTGCATAGAAAAGGGGTAAGAGTTCACTCCCAAATTTACTGGGTTGTGCCAGATCTTCACATATAAAAATGAAATGGAAACAGCTCACGCACTGGCTTTTTTCAACGTGAGATCAGAACTTCCCACCAGAAGTGAGACTTTTTACCATTATTTCCTTCGGATTCACTTGTTTGTCTCATATCCACCTAAAATGGTTAATAATAGATGTCAGGGCTTATCCCATCCAACGTTTGGTACCTAAACAAGAACCTTTGTGTAAATGTGGTTGCTGTTGCCCTTCTTTTGCCAGTGAAGTTATCGGATGCCTCCAGAGGCTGAGCTAGAAGTTAATTGAGTTGAGCAGCCCTTTGGGATCTGTGTGCAAAACCAAGGGTGACATCTTGTATCTTAGGAGCCTTGATTAATCAGCCTGAATCTGGGTCGTGGACAGTTATTTATTAGCTGCACACGAAGTACTTAGCCAACGGGGCCCTGCTTCCAAGTGGTCTACACATGTTTCTGTACTATAAATAATAGTCTTTTTTTTTTTTCCACAACTTGTGCTAAGATTATCTCCCACCATTTCCTGCTTTAGGTCCTCTGGCTTTATTTTTGGCTGCGCCATTTGACTTTGGTAGAGACAAATATTTTGAGACGTTGCCTGCATTTTGGCCTCAGCCTGTACAAAGCTGCATGCATCTTCTCCTTGGCTTGGAGTTCACCATAGATGTTTACCATATGGACACCATGCTCCAGGAACGGAAAGTAAACCCCGACACATAAAGAAAATGTATTTATATTCTGTTATGAACCCGGGGAAACAAGTACCTTAAAACATCACTGTTTTCAGTGTGTTTTAAACTGGACAGCTTCAGCTTCACACCAGCACAATACACTTGAAGGTCTCTGATGAATACTTCACCCTGAGCAGCACAGTTCACCTCCTGGTGCTGGTCCAAATAGATTTGCTGAATCCTACTTGTCTATAATTTTTGCAGTGGAAAAATAATTATAGAACAAAACATCAGAAAAAAAATAAATAGAATCCTATCAACCTGGTGCTACGTGCACATATAAACATGCCAAACACCCCAGCTGAGCAACTCACAAAAATGGGCAATTGTTGAATGTACAGGACAGCAAAGGCTGTGATTCTTGTGCAGTAACAGTGGAAGTGCAAATAAATTCTGAGTCAACGAGAAGGCTCACACTAGCCTGGCATTGGGAGAGTTTTCAGTCCACAAATTCCTTCACAACTGAGTAAATTTAAAGAAATAAAACTAGATTGAGCATTGCTTTAATACCTGCTGGTGTAGTTTCCCACACTGTTCACTGGCTTGTTAAATATGAAAAAGATTTGCCTTGCAAAGCCGCGCTGAGAAATACAGTCACAGATGGGTTAATTGTTCACTCCTCAGATCTTACCATTTTTAGTTTGGTTTAAATATAAGCTGTTATTATAACAAGAAAACTCCCTGGCCTTGTGTACAAGACTCAAATATAATCAGCGATATCACACTGTCCCTTAATAGAAGGTGCAATATAAAAAAGATCATTTAAGATGCCAGTAGCTTCCCTCCTGACCCTGCCTGGCTGAGAGGCAAATTGCATTAGAAAATGACATGCCATTCATCTCACGAGTAGTTGCAGGAACATTTAGCTAATTAAATGATTAATAAATTTAACACTGCTTTATAATTTCATTTAGCCGTGTTGGAAATCACACGGTGCACTGCGTGTGCACCGAATGAGATTAGGTGGGAGTTGTGGGTTTCACCGGCTGCCCTGGTAATTGAGATTAGTCTATTACTACAGTGACCTTTTTAACTTTTATATTCTCTTGTTAAAGTGAAATAAAATTTTATTCACTTTTAAGGCATATTTACTTAGTGAAATTTACGTGAAATTAAAGAAATACTGAGCTAAGAAGCATTCTTGGTACCCGTTCATTCTCTTTTTATTCTCTTATCCTTATTTTGCACCCCTTTGTAAATTCTTTCTTTAATTTGGCAGCACCACCACCACAGCACGCCCTGAAACAAACTCCTTTTATCACTCAAGAAATAAAATAAAAACAACACCCCTAAATGTTGCAAACCCAAATGGCAGCGAACACATCCGACATCACGATGATGGGTCTGGTACACACAAAAAAAGCCAGAATCTAGCTATACCCATATATTCACACGTGTTTACTGTAGCTTTGTCTGGAAACTACCTGGGGGGTTGTAGTTAAATCATGCCTCTCTCTGCTCCTGCCCAGTCAGCCAAACAAGCAGGATGCTGTGGATGTAGCCAGCTGTGGACAGATGTTACACTTAGGTTATAGCAAATCCCCCCACCTTCTGTACATCCCATCCTTACCCACAGCTTTAGACAAAAAGACTCAACGTATTTACAAGCATCACAATTCCCTATGTAATTATTTGTCTGTATAATCAGTGCTTAAACGCAGGAGGGGACCCTGAGGAGAGAGGCAGCTCGCTCCCCCTTTACCCAGCTTATGATCACAAGCATCACAATTCCCTATGTAATTATTTATCTGTATAATCAGTGCTTAAACACAGTTTCCGAGGAGCAGGAGGGGACCCTGAGAAGAGAGACAGCTCGCTGCCCCTTTACCCAGCTTATGGTTAGAAGCAGAGGATGCTGCTGGTGTGTGGCACCCTCCAAAGTGGTGCATTACAAAAAAAGGATGCTGCTGGTGTGTGGCACCCTCCAAATCGGTGCATTACACACCGAAAGAAAATCAAGTCACAATTTTGTTGTGATTAACACTGAAAATCATTCCTAACACTTCTGTATAACAATTATGGACCCTGTGTCTTCAGATAGTCAGTATAGCTTAGAAGGTTAATACCCAGGTAGTTCAAACAGCCAAATAAACTCAAAATCCCTACAAGAAATAACCTTTGTCTATCCAGGCACAGCTTGCAGCAATCTTGATGTTAAAAGCATAAACATCTATCCACATAAAATTCATTTCAGCAGTACAAGAACTCATTTTATCAGTTCTTGGAAAACTTGTCAAGACTACTGACACTTAAGCCAACTCAGAACAAATTTTCAATCAATATGTCTAATGCTAGGAGGGATGTTAAATGTGTTCCTTTTTGGACAGATGTGTGTTTATAATGTAGAAAAAAAATGAATTAAAATGCACATCATTACTGAAAACTGATTTCTATCTGAATCACACGGTAAAGCATTTCAGAAAGTATGTTTGAAAAGGATGTGTCAGAGCAGAGTTGACTTTTTCCTGAGATCCTGATCACTCAAGAAAGGGATAAACTACTTGATAGACTGTTCATACAATATGGATATAAAATCCATGGTGGCTGAAGTGAAACGATGTAGTGGAAATGGGATCTGACAAGAGTAAGTAATGGTTCTGCTCACTTACTCTGGTAAAATAAAATTCCAATACAGATGGGCCCAACATGTGGGAGAAAGAAACTATTATCAGCAAATGCATTAAATATAGCAACTACAGCAACAATTTCATCTTGCAGTCAAAAAAGGCCAGACAAATTATAGGTGATAATTATAACAGCTATTTACTGTGATAATTGGTAGGGAAAATTACTCCTGGATTTCCAAACAGCACCGTCACCACAGCTGTGAAGAACCATCAGCAGGATGCAGAGGTACAGAAGTGTCTTGATGCAGGGGAATAAACTCCAGTTCTTTTGACCCAGTGACTAAAGTCCACTGGATTTCCACCCAATACTGTGGGCTATTTTCCTGCCCTCAGGGCAGCAAAAGCCAAGCTCATGGCCACCAGGGACCAGTAATGTGGGGTAGGCATCATCTCCCCTGTTTTCAGACGTGACTAATGTAGGTGTCTGTAGCTCAGCTTTATGTCCAGACTTCCTTTGCTGTCAGTGGAGAAAAAGCCACTTTTTGAAAACTATTTATCTGACCTAATTTAGTCATTTACCTTAAGGTGAGATAAGATGTGGTACAGAAGTGCCACCGTCTCTCCTTGGACTACAAACAGCATCAAAATCTGCTAATTTTATGAAAAATGTCCTGCTGCTAAACTGCGAGTTCTTGACGAGAGCTGAAAAACAGTAAATCCACTCGGAGGCCTCCAGAACTAAGCTTTTTCTCTTGAACTTTGTGTAGGATCAAGAGCTGCTAAAACATCCCTGTGACAAATGCACGATATTCAGCATATTCACAGATTTAGCAGTTTTGACTTGGGAAGTCCTTTAAAAACTGGTTCTTATACTCAGGACTTTCCCAGGAATGGTCAGTTATGGCATTTTTGTTTTCATACAGTTTTTTTCTTACAGGAGTGGTCACTAGCATTTGGATGGATATACTATTTCTGCCAGGAAAGTTAATATATGAAGCTGATGATCTGATGACACGTTCTCTACAGAAAATATCTTACAAATGTCAGAGGGAATACTGTTTTCTATAAAAACAGTAAGATACATATAACGGAAGCTCTGCCTCTAAAAAATACAGCTTGTACATTGGGCTTTCGAACTGAAAGTGCAATGTGAATTTTATTTCTTGGAAACAGACATTATTTATGCTGGCAACCACAGACATGACAGGATCTAAATAGCCATTATCCACTCACAACTGTGAGAAACAGGAAAACCCATCCAATTTTTCCAGGAACTTATGTCCCCTAGTGTCTCCCTAAGTCATGAATCACATTCCTTCAGACAAGATCAACTGCAGGTTTTATTAAAAGAGAGGTAACCTATCAAAAAAACCTGTTGCAAATAAATAGGTAAGTCTTAACAAAAAGGCTGCTAGATCTCCTATTAATAAGAAATTGGGTCTACAGAAAAATGTGACAAATCTCGAGTAGATTGGGTTTTTTTAACTATTTCTTTTTGCATTTCTGGTAATAAAGTTAGATCTTTTGAGGATCTGATAGTACTAAATCTTCAGGAGTGAAAATGGTCATTGTTAAAATAAGCACTTTGATCTTTTAAATATCAGTAGTTTTGTCCACTTCTAGTTACACAGTGTCCACTTTTGCATCAAGGTAAGTTGTTATCCATATGCAGTTTTAACATAAATACACTGTAAAGGCTCCCTCTATGAGTTCTAATAACGTGCACTGATGTGGAACTATGGTCACTGCTTCTTATCATTCACACTGGGAAACAGTGTAAGGTCAAGCTTGTGTTTCAGTAAGTAGCCCTTGATTTCAATTACCTTATACAAAAGATGAAATCTGGGTTCCAATAGAGGCAATATGAATTTCAACATGGGCTTGAGTGAAGCTACGATCTCATCCAAGGTTACTGAATGTGCAGCTGGGGGTGCTTCCACCTGTACATACATCCAAGGGTACGTAGTCTAGGATTTCATATTGCTTATTGTCAAGTGGAAAATGAAATCTTTACATACATTTCATTCAAATGGGGTACAAAAGGTCTGCATATGAGCTTGAAATCACCTTTCTTACAACCACTATATGTATAGAATTAGTCTAGCCATGCCAATAAGATTGTGTCATCATCGAGGGAAAGAATGATGTGGGTCAGAGCCACACTTTAGCCACTTGGCCATATGAAGCTTCCAGGGCAAGATCAAAAGTATCAATGGGAAAAGATTTTCTTCCTCTGAAAACGGTTAAAGCCACATTATCGACTGTCAGCAACACAGCAATGGCAACAAAGGTGTCGTGGTTATAGCACAGCCTTTGCAGACTGTGACACATCTGCTGCTTTGACTCCAGAGGAGCCACCCGATCCCATCAGACACAGACTCTCTCTGGGCAGCAGCTGCATTACAATGACTTATGAAAAAAAATGAACGTTTTTCTAGAACTTTGGCTGATGGAACCAATTCAAAACAACATGTCCTAAAACCCCGTGGATTTCATCTTGAAAAATAATCAACACTCAGAAAAGCAACTAAACCAACACCAAGGCTAACACACCTGATTTTAAACTTACTTTGATCTTCTTAAATTGTGTCCAGACTGGATATCTAGGGTTGCCTAAATTAGTCAGTGTGAATACCACCCATAAGGAACTTTTGATTATAGTCCCTTGGCCGTGGAAAAACAGCTGTGTAAGTTGTGCTGGAGCTTGGAAATGTCTCTTCCCCAGTCACTAGCCAGGCCAGCATCCCCTACCCACAGGTCTCACCACAACTCTTTTCCCGTTTCCTAACAGCATGTTCTTTTAATTTAATTCCATGTTCTCACATAAAATAACAGGTAAACGGAAGCAGAGATGATGTTTTTAAAAAGTAATCCATCTATTGCTTGAACTCTGGAAGTATCTAACTAGTAGTGACAAAGCAGCTTCTATTTTTCACACTTGAGAAAGCATGGTGGTATCTCAGTTACCAAGAGGTGGCAAATGAAAGAATTGTCAGCAGTTGGATTAAAAACCTTGAGTTTCATTCCTAAGAGTGATTTAGCAGCTCAGAGATGTCAAATGCACGATGGGCATGATCTGACATCCTGACTATAGAAAATGGGACTTATTTAGCAAAAGTTAATACGACAGGCACAAGTATGCTAAGGAGAAAGCATCCGTAAATCTGGTCCTGAGTTACTTGCTGGTGTCCCCAGCAGATCGAGAGCTTTGCATGGCAGTCTGCTGTCACCTCTGGACATTCCTGAAGTTCTAGGAGGAATCTGTGTGTTGGCTGAACTAATTCTCCTGGCTCAACCAGACAAGAGCAGTCCTGACCTCCCAGCCCTACTGTAAATAAAGACACGTTGCAAGCTATTTTTACACATTGTTATTTTTGTATGTTGCTCATAAAGTGAATTCCAGCCCAAATCTACCCATGTAGGTCTCGCTGCTACTTCTCCTCCCCCAAAGAGTACACTTGAGCACATCTTTGGCCACCTCAGTAAAGCTGTTGGACACAGGGTACGGGTAACGCTATTAAAAGCGAAGAAACAAACCCTATTACTTCTGCTTGGGGAAACCTGGCAAACCTTGTAGCTCATGGCAATGTGGGTTTAGCTGTTTTAATTTCTCAGGTTGTTTAATTTTAATTGGAATATTGATTCCCAAACTATCTTTTGTGCCATTCAGTGTCTGCCTTGCACCCACTGAGATCAAGCCAGGCAGCTCCATGCAGCCAGGTCTGCCTCTACCCCAGGGCTGACACATCTCTCAGGGTTACGACTCTCACTAAGGGGTTATAATCAAGGCTGCAATCTCTGTGAAGCCCCAACACGGCGGTTTGTGGCCAGTGGACCTGTATCATCTTGCAGGTCTACACCAGATGCCTCCACTGGCTCAAGCTCAAACCGCCCTTTGCCTGGGTGGGTAAGCTGGTCACACCACACAGGGGATGAGATACTCCCACGAGATCTGCCGCTGCTGGTTCCACGCTCCTGGGTATGATGGATGATTTTCAGTGCTAATGAGGAAGAGAAAGAGAAACTGAGCGTGTGTTGGGTCCCTTCCAACAGCCCGTCCTGACTGACAGCTCAGCCGGCGCCTATCCACTTGAAAAGGAGTCTGAACTGGAGATGGATTAGTGGGCACACAGGCTCTCCAAAACACCACTTTCCACAAAGCTTGACTCTATGCCTCCGGGTCCATTCTAAGCAGCAAACTGGGGTTTTTTGCCGTTGAAAAGGAACTGTGTACAGAACCTGCAGGACGGCGCATTTACCTCCTCAGTCACAGAAGCGGATCTGCAGAGCTACCTCTGTCACCAAAGCGTCCCCCGTGTTACGCAAATTATTATAAGCAGGAGAGAAATAATCAAGGGTGGAAGTTTTGGCGGGTGTAAAGTCCATTTCTTCCCACAAGATGTGCTCTTTAATAGAGACTTAGCGTTATTTAGTGGGACCTGCCGTAATTACTCGGAATTTGAACCATTTGACCTTACTACGTTAAGCCTCGGTGTTTTCCTAAATCCCGTTAATAAAAAGCAAACGGCTGCTCTGGCAGTCGCTCTCTGGAACAAGCACAGGACCACGGGAGGGGGTTCCATGTGCCAGCCTTTCTAAAGGCAGTGGGTGGGATGCTCTCCCTCCGGCTCGGCGCAGGTGTAAGGCTGCCTCTGCCTCGCCGCCGCCGCTGTAGGAACAGAACAGGCTGGGCTTTGTGCTCCGCTCATCCATCACCCGCTCTGTCAACACAGGTCAACTAATCCTGCTCTTCCCGACCTCTGACCAGCGCGCCGAAGGGAGGCAACGAAAATTCAAATGCACTGCTGAGGGAGACAGAATTGTTAAAGCTGCCTTTTCTTCTCGGCGAGACAGGGTAAAACAAACTTCTAAATGCTATTAGAGAGCAAACCCCCGTAAATGAGGAGAAGCAGCTCCCTGAGCCGTCCCCTTTATGATTAATACGTTGTCAGGTCCTTCAAGTGCCTTCCCATAATGTAGATGTTTTAGCGGGTTTTGCTCTTAAAGACTCCTGCCTCAATTCAGTCATTTTATCTCAATAGTTCATGGTTAAAAAACAATAACAACAAAGGCAAGGAGAGGCACAGCCCAAACCAGACAAAAGGGGACTGTAGACGCACCAGATGAAAGCTCCTGACTCCACAGAGGGAGCTGATTCCTCAGTTTGTTGAGGCAAAACAATAAAAAACATTGATGCTCGAGTTAAAGGCGTAAGCGGTGAGATAGGAAATACATGAAAGTTAAAGCAAAAGAAGAAGAAGATGGGTCAAACTCCCAGACTGGTGTGTCTGGAGCAGGATTTTCACATAGGTGTTTACTTCTAGGTCTGGGGGCAACTCAAGAGAAGAAAGTAGGCCAGAAAGGCTTTTGTACTTACAATAACAGTAATCTAATTCAAAATGAGGGCATTGCTCCTCATTCAGAGAAGTTTCAGTACTGGAATGGCTAAGCTAAAAGTATTTTCATGCCTCAACATTTCTTATTTAGCTTTGGGACAATGAGCTCTCAATGTTTTGAAAAACCGAACAGAAGAAATGGCAAGACTCATAAACAAACCAAGAGAAGGCTTTTCCTGCCTTAGCTGTCAAGGTAGTCACTGCCTCAACATTTCTTATTTAGCTTTGGGACAATGAGCTCTCAATGTTTTGAAAAACCGAACAGAAGAAATGGCAAGACTCATAAACAAACCAAGAGAAGGCTTTTCCTGCCTTAGCTGTCAAGGTAGTTCAATAAAAACACATAATGTTTTTATTGAAAAACTAAGGTATTAACAGCAAATTCAAAACACCTTCCCACTTCCTCCAGTTACTAACAATATAGCGGAAAAATAGACACATTCACTTGTGTGTTTTTGCTTGCGGGATCTACGATCATTTCTGTAAACAGAAGGTGAGACGTGGAAATTCCTTTGCATCGAAGAGAAACCGAGCACAATAAACACAGGATAAACATCGCACATCGAGCACAACAGCAAGTCGGGCCTCCGCAAGAATCCTCCCGAAGGACTCAGGGCGGCAACGAAAGGGAGGGATGTGATTTTACACAACAACTTCTCTAAAAACGAACCCCAAGCGCGACGCAGGAGGAGAGGAGGCAAACGGGTTGACCTGTTTTGGGTGCAGCTGGCCCAATGCTCTACCACACTCTCAAAAACAGTGTTTGAAGACTTCTCTTGGAAGCTCTACAATTTCAGTAACTCTATCTCTTAGCAACTTTGCTTTTCAGCTTGTTAAGAAGGATTTGTTTTTCAAATGTAACTGGCAGCTTGTTCACCCGTGGAATGCAGATATAAAATTTAAGGTGAAGCCAAAAGAGACTCATTCCAATATAAAAATGCAGCAAAACCCAAATCTGAAACCTAGATGCTAAAGCCCAAAGTATTTTGACCATTTAAAAAACAGATATATTCCCACTCAACCATTTTCTCAGGTTTCATTTTTGGGTCAATCAACTGACTATCCTCCACAGTGGCACACTTTTTGGGCCACTGATGTCAACTGGAAAGCAACCTTAAAATACAGTCACAAGTTGCCAGCAAAATGGCAACTATTTCAGGCTTCATTTTTGGGTCAATCAACTGACTATCCTCCATGCTGGCACACTTTTTGGCCTGCAGGACGGCGCATTTACCTCCTCAGTCACAGAAGCGGATCTGCAGAGCTACCTCTGTCACCAAAGCGTCCCCCGTGTTACGCAAATTATTATAAGCAGGAGAGAAATAATCAAGGGTGGAAGTTTTGGCGGGTGTAAAGTCCATTTCTTCCCACAAGATGTGCTCTTTAATAGAGACTTAGCGTTATTTAGTGGGACCTGCCGTAATTACTCGGAATTTGAACCATTTGACCTTACTACGTTAAGCCTCGGTGTTTTCCTAAATCCCGTTAATAAAAAGCAAACGGCTGCTCTGGCAGTCGCTCTCTGGAACAAGCACAGGACCACGGGAGGGGGTTCCATGTGCCAGCCTTTCTAAAGGCAGTGGGTGGGATGCTCTCCCTCCGGCTCGGCGCAGGTGTAAGGCTGCCTCTGCCTCGCCGCCGCCGCTGTAGGAACAGAACAGGCTGGGCTTTGTGCTCCGCTCATCCATCACCCGCTCTGTCAACACAGGTCAACTAATCCTGCTCTTCCCGACCTCTGACCAGCGCGCCGAAGGGAGGCAACAGAAAATTCAAATGCACTGCTGAGGGAGACAGAATTGTTAAAGCTGCCTTTTCTTCTCGGCGAGACAGGGTAAAACAAACTTCTAAATGCTATTAGAGAGCAAACCCCCGTAAATGAGGAGAAGCAGCTCCCTGAGCCGTCCCCTTTATGATTAATACGTTGTCAGGTCCTTCAAGTGCCTTCCCATAATGTAGATGTTTTAGCGGGTTTTGCTCTTAAAGACTCCTGCCTCAATTCAGTCATTTTATCTCAATAGTTCATGGTTAAAAAACAATAACAACAAAGGCAAGGAGAGGCACAGCCCAAACCAGACAAAAGGGGACTGTAGACGCACCAGATGAAAGCTCCTGACTCCACAGAGGGAGCTGATTCCTCAGTTTGTTGAGGCAAAACAATAAAAAACATTGATGCTCGAGTTAAAGGCGTAAGCGGTGAGATAGGAAATACATGAAAGTTAAAGCAAAAGAAGAAGAAGATGGGTCAAACTCCCAGACTGGTGTGTCTGGAGCAGGATTTTCACATAGGTGTTTACTTCTAGGTCTGGGGGCAACTCAAGAGAAGAAAGTAGGCCAGAAAGGCTTTTGTACTTACAATAACAGTAATCTAATTCAAAATGAGGGCATTGCTCCTCATTCAGAGAAGTTTCAGTACTGGAATGGCTAAGCTAAAAGTATTTTCATGCCTCAACATTTCTTATTTAGCTTTGGGACAATGAGCTCTCAATGTTTTGAAAAACCGAACAGAAGAAATGGCAAGACTCATAAACAAACCAAGAGAAGGCTTTTCCTGCCTTAGCTGTCAAGGTAGTTCAATAAAAACACATAATGTTTTTATTGAAAAACTAAGGTATTAACAGCAAATTCAAAACACCTTCCCACTTCCTCCAGTTACTAACAATATAGCGGAAAAATAGACACATTCACTTGTGTGTTTTTGCTTGCGGGATCTACGATCATTTCTGTAAACAGAAGGTGAGACGTGGAAATTCCTTTGCATCGAAGAGAAACCGAGCACAATAAACACAGGATAAACATCGCACATCGAGCACAACAGCAAGTCGGGCCTCCGCAAGAATCCTCCCGAAGGACTCAGGGCGGCAACGAAAGGGAGGGATGTGATTTTACACAACAACTTCTCTAAAAACGAACCCCAAGCGCGACGCAGGAGGAGAGGAGGCAAACGGGTTGACCTGTTTTGGGTGCAGCTGGCCCAATGCTCTACCACACTCTCAAAAACAGTGTTTGAAGACTTCTCTTGGAAGCTCTACAAATTCAGTAACTCTATCTCTTAGCAACTTTGCTTTTCAGCTTGTTAAGAAGGATTTGTTTTTCAAATGTAACTGGCAGCTTGTTCACCCGTGGAATGCAGATATAAAATTTAAGGTGAAGCCAAAAGAGAGTCATTCCAACATAAAAATGCAGCAAAACCCAAATCTGAAACCTAGATGCTAAAGCCCAAAGTATTTTGACCATATAAAAAACTGAGATATTCCCACTCAACCATTTTCTCAGGTTTCATTTTTGGGTCAATCAACTGACTATCCTCCACAGTGGCACACTTTTTGGGCCACTGATGTCAACTGGAAAGCAACCTTTAAACACAGTCACAAGTTGCCAGCAAAACGGCAACTATTCCTCTCAGTCAGAATACATAGCACAGCCCCAGAAAATGAACTTTTGTTACTAATATGTGCAATTTTCTGATCTATCACCTGATATTTCTCTAAGACATGTCTGATATGAAAAACTAGTGAAAATGCAGTCCTTAGGCACAGTTCTAGCTCACATATGTGCACACAGCTTGCCACTGATTTCAACAGGAGTCACATTTAAACAAATTTAAACTAAATGTTCAGCTTCTGGTAGTTCCCAAGATAAACACGAGCAGGCCCCTGTGGTGTGATAGCCGTTAATGCAAATGCACAGCTTTGTTGATATGTAAAACCTTCTAAGAGCCAGAAGTTGGTTATTCTTAGTCATCAAGATGAGATTTGAATCTTTGGGATGTTTGCCTAACCCTGTAGGCTTAATCCATTCTGAGTTACAAATTAGAATACGCCAGCAGTCAGTTAGAATTGAATCTGGATCACCGCAACATATAAAGTTGCTGGTCAGATTATGGGCTGACCCTACATTTGAAAAATCATCAATAATATAATTACCAAAACCACTACCAGAATCCTGAATAGAGATAGTTAGACAGCCAAAAAGACTTATATATGAAGGGTGAAAAGGCAGGAACTGATTAACTTCACGCTAGAAAATTGAGTTCAAAGTCATCAGACGTGCTCAGGACTGGAGGGGTTTTATTGCCAAGGCAGGAACAAGCGAGGAGCTGCTGAATGCAGCTGATATTCCATTGATAGCCAAGTAGGAGACATCCTTATAAAGCTGCTGAAAAGAAGTTTAAATAGGTCTTCACAATTCAGGCTGAAAAGCACTCTTGAGTAGAAACCACATCTAACTTTGTGCAATGGCCCTGTCTCAGCTGATGGGCTGAGATCCTCTTCCACTCGCGTTTTCTTTTGTTGTTGTTTTTCATCGGACACTTCCTGTTTAGGAAGTGAAATGATACCCAAAACTGAGGTTTTACTGTAAGTGATTTCAATGATGTACTTCTCCTCCTACCACAACCACAACTCCGGTCCCTGTCTCTCCAAAAACAATAATAATAATAACAAATGGCGAGTTCATGACATGTTACCTCGTGATGCAATTTGGCAGCAAGAAGGAAAAAACAGGAAGGTTGGCTCAAGGCTATTATGGAGCTACAGCTTGTCTGAGCATTTGTTTTATCACTTAAAACAACTATAAAATACTTGCTTTAAGTCTATTCTATTTTTTCCCCCAAAATCATTCTCACCCAAACAACAAAATTAGGAGCTTGAATTTTGTCTAAGTGTCCTTTAGAGACAATGCCTGGCTCTGCCACCGCGAGCAGGAAGGCACGCAGACACAGCCTTTGATTACTGGCATGCAGCATAACATTAACAACAATATTTGTTACATATTTGTATATTTTTTCACCAATGTTCTTCTTTTCACCCTGTAATTCCCATCATATTCCTAACCCCTTTTTCCTGCACTGACATAACCAGAATCCAAGAAGTGTTCTCAGACACTTCTAGATTCCTAACCAAAGGATCATAGTTTTGAGAAAGATGATCTTGTTTTCCAGGTGTCAGGGTTTTAATTTAACCCAAATTGAGTTCATTGTAAACATAGATATGATGAATTATGAACTAAACTTCAACAAGATCATTGTAAGGAAATGTGACAGAAAGGCTGCAAACCCACAAAGCGCTGTTTCCATGACCATGCACTGTTGTGAAAAGGAAAGAAGAGCCATGAAGGTGTAAGTAAATGCTATCACAAATGCTCGATCTACCTCCACATCATCATTTCAATTTGGTGTTAAAGTCAGACTCCAGTACATACTGCAGTAACTTCGGAATGACATTTTCTTACTTAGTACAAATGACCATGTAGAACTCAGAAAAGAAAGAACAATTTGATAAGCCATCCATTCCAAGGATCAATGTACAGCTGGAAGTACCCATCATCCCAAAATAAACAGTGACTTATAATCCCTGGTGGCTGTTAAGAGTCTCAAGGTAAATTTTCTTAAGCCTAAGGGTGTAGACGCTGCTGTCCTGGGGAAAGTCCAGCTCAGAAAACTCCAGAGGTCTGGATGTTTCCACTGCACACAGATTCAAAAGCTCGGGAGAGCTGTCACACGCCGTTAACTGAGGCTTTTCAGGGTAAATGTGGATGTTTCTCATTGTTGGTTGCAGTGACTTTATCCCCGTGCGTTCACGGGGAGTGTGGTCTGTCGTGGTTGTAGAGCCCAAGCTCTTCAGCCCCTCCGAACACCCAACCATTCGAGGGAACTTCCCGAAATAGAAAGGAAGATTTCTCTGCTACAAAATACAATTTAGTCAAAGCCAACCCCCTTTTTGATGATTGTTCTAGAAAATATTTTTTTATTAATTTTTAATATCCATTTTCTGGTAAGAAACATTGATTTGCTTACTGAGAAGGGATGTTACCTTATCGCAAAAACATTCTATATAGTTTGAAGTGAAAATCAGAATCTTTCAAAATTTTTCAATTTCAATCTTTTTGATTTTTTTTTCTGTTCTATCCTTTTGACCTCTAATTATGAATTGAAAAAGAAGCTATTTTTTAAATGACCACATTTCTTACAGGACCTAAATTTTTTTGTCTATCTTCTCTCAATGTCTGTAAAATGCTTAGAGACTCTTTTAGAGGATGATAACTCTGTAAGTTCACATAATTTGTATTAAAAAGTAAGAAAGAAGAAAAAGATACAATGTATTTTTAATCAAATTGCCTGGATTCTTTTTTTTGCATAACTTGCTCAACTTATAACATGAAAATACAGGGGAACTGAATGATCAAGCAACTCCCCATTAAAAAAATGCAAATAACCCATTTTTAATTTAAAAGATAAGCTAATTAAAAATAATGGCTGTGGACAGTTCCTGACAAAGCACTTCAAAAACAAGAACTACGTATTTCATGAGACTTTAGTGTTTTTTAATTAAGATGATTTTTCATTTCCCCTCTTCTCGGCCTGTGATAATAAAAGCTGCAATTGGAAACCAAGCAGTTTTTTTCCCATTGAGAAGTATGAAGAAGCAAGACTGATGTTGCCCCTAAATGGGAAGGGAATAAAAATCCCAGGCAGTTCCACTTGGCTTTAAAAGCTGGCCACAAATTTTAAACTGGGGGAAGTAAAGAGGAAAAACTCCCTTGCTCATCACCCAGCAGTACAGCTGTCCACCGCTGCTTTCTTGGTTTCTCCCTCCCTGCCTGCTGGGTGCTCCATCCCAGTTTCAGTGGTGCTCACAGCTCTGTCTCTGTCAAGTGCTTTTCCTTTCACTCATCTTTAGGTGTTTGACCCTCTTTTCCCTTCTCTCTGATGCCATCTTCTCCATGAGCAAAAGAGCTGTCGCCAGCTGCGAGGCCAACAGCGGAGACATCTGATCAATGCATAAAAATGGATATAGTCCTAACTTCTGTTACTGACTGCGTAAGGCTAATGTGTCCTGCCATTAGTCTACCTTCTTGACCTTCCCTACACCAGTGCTGGTACAGAAACTGGTAATGGGAGACGAACTGGAGCAGGGCTGGGAGTGGGATGGCACGAGACAGACAGGGACACTTTGGCAGCCTCAAAATGAAGACGCAAGAATCATAAAATGGTTTGGGTTGGAAGGGATCTTAAAGATCATCCCGTTCCAACCCCCTGCCCTGGGCAGGGACACCTCCCACCAGACCAGGTGTCTCAAAGCCCCATCCAGCCTGGCCTTGAACCCCTCCAGGGATGGGGCAGCCACAGCTTCTCTGGACAACCTGTTCCAGTGTCTCATCACCCTCACAGCAAATAATTTCTTCCTGGGAAGAAGTAAACAGAGAAGCCTGGCTTTCATGCCCCACTCAAAGAATGAGCAACATTATCTGGGTGTGGATTTACCACTGGAAGAGTGATGGGATACCAGTGCACCCTGTCTTGTCCCATTAGCACCACCAGTGCTGCACCAGAGTCCTGAGGTTTGGTGTGACAGGACTCCAGAGAGTCAGCCCCCTCTCCTCTCCTCCACCAATTCAGGCTGCATCCAGCTCCATTAGTCACAAACCCAGTTCTCAGGCTGGATTTATCAATAGGCCACAGCTCTTCTGCACTCCTTTGAAGACATGATCCAGTATAAACGACCAGCTGAGGCAGATTTACATCTGTTTGCTGCCAGCACAGTGGTGCAAAGCAAAGTACACTAATCTGGACCCTCGTGTCCATCGCGCTGTTTTCCAAAGATAGGAAGGAAGAACAGGAGACAGGAATTACAGCAAACAGACACAAGCACAAGAACATAACGTCCACCTGGCCAGTGGAGGATTAGAAGATACACAAGGCGTTTCTTGGAAATGTTGTCTCAGTGCTCACAGTCTTGACACGAGGAGGTAAAGGGGATGAGAGAGCGTGAGGGGGGGACTGCAAGTTGCTGGTGCAGCTCATGACGGGGAAACAGCAGCAGGTACTGGGGAAGGAAGACCCAAAAGGGCAAAGGAGCCCCCAGCTAGTGACTCCACATCCTCCCAGTCTAAATCATTTTGCAACTCAATGATAATTTGCCTTTCCTGGGCATCTGTGCAGTCCTACAGTGCTATTTCACAGCTCTTTAGACATGATTTTGCTAACTGTAATACCACACCGAGAAGTCATCACCAATCTCTAATTCAGACCTACCCAAGAGCTCTCCCGTGATGCAGGAACTCAGAGCCTGAAGAAAATCAGATGTTATTTGCCATCCACCCTCCTTGCCCTGCAAAGCACAAATTCACAAGTCCTTACTCATTTTGGGGCTTTTAGAACCACGGGGTGAGAAAAATCCCCTCATGCATTGGAAAGGTGGGGTTCATGAGCAATCAGGAAACCTTTGTAGGCTTGTAAAATGTGAGAGGCATACCTTGGCAGCCCATAGGTCATATATTATGAATAGAGCCCACAGTCATTATACAATCACATTTTATAGACTTTAATCGACTCCTTGAAAGCAACCTAAGGCCTTTAAAATGTGAGGCCTCCAAGAAAAACAATTCTAAAGTATCTGAAGATGCTTGTAGGGCTGTTAAGCAATTCATTCAAGCTGCGTTTCTTGCTGCAAAATTTATCAAGTTGAGAGAAATATGTGCCTTCGTTTTCATATTTAGTGGTACCAACACTTTTCCAACACTAATACAGAGCCTATAGAAAAAACCTGCCGAAACCATTTCCCCTTCTTGGAATGCAAGAAGAGCTGACTTACTTCAAGTTTATTTTTACCAATTTAATCTTCAAAACTTCAAAGTTTGTTTTCTGCTGTATTTTTTAAGGCAGAAACCCAGTCTCTACAGGATTACAGCCAAATATGTGCAACATCAGGGTACACCTGGAAGTCATTAAGACCTGCATTTCAAACCCTGCTGCAAGGGAGGGGTGGAAGACTCCATCCTCCCCCTTCTCCATGTTGACACCCTGTTTCTATTAGGGTAACCTTGAGCCAAAGGTGTTCAAAATAAGGAGTCAAACTGCAAACAAACACATTATAAAGAACTCTGCAGTACTGCTCCAGGGCAGGGTCAGAGGCCAATTATGTCAGGCTGAGATAGAAAAGGACAGAAACCTCATAAAGGACCAGAAAGTTCCCAAAGAATAACGTGAAAGCTTTCAGAGATGTTTAAGCATGTGAATATTTAACTTTAAAAGTGCAGGAATAATTTTTCTTTTCTTGATCGTGTTCACTTAAAACATAAAATCAATTATTTATTATACCACAGTCATTCTCTTGAAACTTTGGCTCGATTCTACGGCTTGTTTGGATTTCTTTTTTAAAAAAAGAAAAAATGCTAATATGATTTAGAACTCCTTTTTCTATATATATATATTTCCTGGTAAATTGTGGCTTGATATAGATATGAGATGCCAGATTGTTGGAAGCAAAACAGAAATTGCACTGTGAACTGCCGTACCAGCTGGTAACCACATTTTCTAGAAAATCTGTGGGCAGGCTGTCTTGAGAAAACAGAATGGGAGCTAAAATTGTTGCTATTTTTGTGTGATAAGTAGATAACTGAAAAGGCAAAACACAACAATTTCACTTCAGAAGTGTTAGTTTCTAACTATTCATATTTTTTTCTCTCTTTACATTGGCTTTGCCACAAAATGCTTTGTTCGCCCTTCTTAGCTTAGATATATACGTCTACAAAATCAGCTTTTCATATTCTATTTATCTCATTTCAAGCCAGGCACGGTATCCCAACACAATATCGTAAAGAAATGAAGAGATGGCTGCTGAGCTCCACTTCCGTACTTGCAAGACAGCGTCTTTTTTTGGAAATCATATTTATTTTAACGAGAAACGCCACAGCATTGCTGCCACGTTTGACTTAAGTGTGTTTATCGTATGAACGACTTGATTACTTTTTTTAGCATAAACCCCTGATTTCTCCATTCACAGAGCAAGCAGCCATTTGTTTCTTTTAAAACAGTCCAGATCCAAGTAGGGTCCCAAAAGGGCTGGTGTGGTACCTGCCACAGCGGGCAGAATATTCCCTCAGCAAACTGACCTGCAACTCACATGGGTGAGACTGAACCCAACCTTCTCTCTAAGGGGGGAGATTGTCCTTTTCACATGGGGCACGGAATCATTTTGGGAAGTTTGGGCCATCAAACTGGTTGAAGGGCACCAGGCGACATCAGGCAGGAAAACAAGGGTTATTTTTTTGTATCCTCCCAGATTTATCCCAGGCTACGAACGGCGCCACAAACACCCCAGCTCCTGGCTTTCCCATCCTGGAGGATGGAGGAGTTCATCTCCCACTCCCCACGGACAGAGCCCAGCCCATTCACCCTCCCCAGGCTCCAACCTCTGCTCCACGTGGCCTCAGCCCTGATGGGGAGAGAACCCCCAAAACAGCAAATACGCAGCTTAAAAACAAGTCTGGGCTCTAAGCAGCTGTCTAGCCACCACTCCCAGGTCATTTCCAGGTAAACAGCCACAGACTTTTGGCACTCAGAGGCAGGTGGGGGGGGACGGACTGTGATAAACCTTGTTTGTCCAGGTGCAGGGCCAGACCTGGGTTTTTTGCTGTTTTTCTTCAGAAAGCGGGGAGGCGGCAGGGCGGGCTCTCCCCTCCGCCTGCCTGCGGGCCTTTCCCACCATCCCACCCATCACCAGGAGCTTTTGAGGCTCTCAGCGTGTTGGGGAGAAAGCCTTACTCGGTTTAAACACCACGAAGAGAAGACTAAACGAATCCTGTGCCTTAACCCTGGCTAGAGGGTGGATTTGCTGGGAGTAGCTCTCCCCCAGCAGAGCCAGATGGCTGGAGGAGGTGAGAGCGCAACGTTCGCCTCTTAAGCATGATTTCATTATTATTATAACTTAAAGAACTGCCTGTTAAAAGTGCAAGTTTCAGGGCTAGGACCATCTGCAGCCACTGCTGGAAGCACCGTGGAAAAAGTCTTAAAGGATGAACCAGAGCAGAACTCGTTGTAAAGCAAAGAGACAAAGCAAGGTTGCGACTGAGACGGTTGTGCCCTGGAAGAGTAAATAAATGTGATATGCAAAGGGATTTCAATCCTGAAGTTTTACAAAGACTTTGAAAATTAAGAGAGGAAGAGAACTTTTTTCTTTTTTTTCTTTTTGTTTTTGCTGCTCCACACACACGAAAAGGATCCACCCAAGGAAACTGCATTTGTTTTTATGAATTTTCTTTCTTTGCAGCACATACCCCTGCCAGCACATGGCACCCTGTCTCAGTACCAAACACGAGCGCAAAATATTTCAGAGTGAAGTCTTTCCTTGCCATGCTTGCATGGGAACACAGAACACAAAGGTCTCCAGAGGGGGCAGGGGGTCTCTCCTGACAGCCAAAGTCTGGCCAAAAAGGGCAAAGCTGCCCGTTTCAGAAAGAGATGGACCTCCTAGCCCCTGTTCCTCTCTGACTGAGTCCTCACGGATTCCTGCTTCTTCTTGAGGCAGTTCAGTTTTGTGTTTCTGCACGGGCTTAGCAAGGAAAAGATACCCTTCAAAGGTTTGACTTTAAAAGTATCAGGAGCAAATCCCCTTGTGCTGAACACTGACCTCTGGGACACAGGAATACTGGAAATACCTGCAGCAGTATCATCCCGTGGGCTTAAGGAGCTGGGAAGTGCTTAAGCAAGCACCGGACTTGTGCCCTGACTCCTGTTTTCCTGGGGCTCCAAACGTCGGGCTAAACCACTGCCAAAAGCCAGGCAAATACGAACTCACATCATTCCATGTTTAACTCCATATATTTAATTACACATAGAGTTAGTGAGCTAGTGCGTTTCAGTTAAAATTACACTGACAGGCAAAACTCTCTGTAGCATTTAATACAATTGAGCAAATGTTTTCCTCCTGAAAGTGCCCTGGGAGGTAGGGAGAGCAGGTTAACTAAGGTACTTAAATGTGAAAAGCACATGTAGCGTCTCACCAAATATATTTTGAGTTGCATAAAAGATGTGCCTTGTTCTAATAGCTAGCTCTTAAACTCTTAGAAATTAGAAACACCTGCACAGTGTGTCTCAATGCTATATTTATTTGTCTGTGAATATTTATAAGCATTTAAGCTACTAATGTTGTTGGCATTGTTAAATCTTGATTGTGAAGTTTGTAAATATTCAAAAGAAGCAGATGTTTACTAATCCCATTTACCTTTAAGGGAAAAAAATGTAAAACTGGAACGAAAGCAGATTGTTAAACTGTTTTCCCAACAGAAACAACCAAAATAAATTACTGCAATCTGAAGACTATAAAGAGTGACTTCAAAGGTCAAAGGATTAAAGACAGTCTAAACCATGAAATGCGTTTTATTAGATTAATAAAACATACGATTTTGCTAACTTAATTATACGAACAAATTAGCTGGAGAGGAACTTTGGAGCGTGCCATCCCAAATGAACGCCGGCTCCAGCGAAGGTGCAGCCGCTGCCGCCCCTCTCTCCGCACGGAGCCCTTCCCAAAGAAAGGGCAGAGGGAAGAGCGAGGGGGGGTCCCGGGCACTGGGGGGGCCACGGTGGCTGCTGCAGGGCTGCCAGGGCTATTCACCCTCTTCAAAGGGCTCGGCGCTGCTCTGGGACCCGAGCTGCAGAGCAGGAGCAGCCCGTGCCAAGGAGGCCTGCGCTTGGCTCCGCCGAGCAACCAAAACACTCATTCAGTTCTCCCTTCATCTGTTTTAAATCATGCTTTTAAGTGTATTTATGTGATAAAGAATTGAAGCTGTTTCTTTTGGCCATCTAAATAATTGGGACACTCTTCTTTTCAAATAGATTGACGTTTTAGTACAACAAGCACATTGAAAAGTGAATTTTGGCTGGCGGAGACTTGAATTTGCTTAACTCTTTCAGAGCTTAGTACTGGCTCTTTTTGAAGTCAGGTTTCTCAAGGAAATACAAGCCTTCCAGGGCCAGATCCTGTTCCCACAGAAGCCAGGGAAAGCCTGATTTAAAATGGTCTCAAAAAGAGTGCTGTAGCATGGACCCCCGTACACAAGCAAAGAAACTATTTTTCGATAAAAGACTGCATTATTCAATTTGTAAAGAAAGTCAACCCCAAACCAAGCGACTGAAGAAGCTATCATTTACTCCCACTACACCAGCAGAGATGAAGAAATCTAAGGAAAAAAATATGCCTTTAAGACAGGGTGGTAACGTCGCCGGAGAAAGCAGCCGAGGGAAACACGATAGTGCCACGATTTGCAAGATCACTCTCATTAACTTTATGGAAGTTCAGATTCATGTTCTCTTGGTTAATTCCCAGATACAGCTGGAAGGAACCCTGCCTCCCCAGCTCCTTCTGCTGTGACATTAAACATGGCAAGGTTATCATTTAATATACCGTCACTGAAGAATTGATTTATGGCCTTAGGCTGGGGGGGGGAGGCAGGGATGGGTCTCTCTTTCCCAATACTTCACCGTTTACTTGGACAACACTGGAAACAAACCCTTAAAATTTCTTAAGTAGAAAAACACGCTAGTGCTAACCCCAGTAAAATCAGTTGAAATTTATCTTGTTCCTTAAATGCACTTCACTACAGATGCGTGCTTTGCTGATCTGTTTCCCCACTCACTATTTTAGGATTTACATGCTGGAGTGAAAAAAAAATAGGATAGCCTTTGCCATTTTTACTTATTAATTATTCCTCAGACTACCACTATCTTGTGAGAGTGCAATAGCATTTCACTTCAACAGCATCACCACCATGCACTCACCCCATCAGAATCCACTCAGTTTCAGTCCAGTGAGATGTGATGAAGTGATGCAATATCCACTAAAAACTAAGGATTAGTGCTGTTTCCAAATGAGAGAGTCCTTTGAAAGGTCCTCCTGGTTGCTGTTCTAGTCTGCATATAGATCCTCACACAAAACCAGACTTTCTTCTCTTTGTTTCTTTTTTTTTTTTTTTTTTTTTCTTTTTAAATAACATCCCAATGTGTCATCAGCTTTGGATAGGAATGGAGATGTACATGATTCCAACATTTTTAATTTTCAAGGTCATGTAGCCTAAATCATAAAGGAAAAGCCCTCTGGGGTCTGTGCAGCAGTGGCCGAACATGCAAACACACAGCTAGATCTGGAAACAATTTCAGCCTGATTTATTGGGGTTAACCTTACATGGGCTTGGGATTTCTTGTCTTACTGAAAGGAAAGCAGAACAAAACAAAAAGAAAAACCTTTATGTTTTGAGACTAATGATACAAAGTCATTCCTGACTTACGCAGTGTCATCTGGCTCTGCTCCCCCATGAGGGACGGTTTGGACACCCGTGTCCAGAGCCAGGAAGACCTTTCCAGTGAAGCCACACCAGAGTCTCTCCTGGCTACAGTGAGACACCACGGACATAAGGGTCACTCGTTTCTCAGCTTCACACGGGCATGTAGATCTCCCTCTTTAACCCCATCTTTAGCTGTCCTTACCAACCCCTGCTTCTGTCTTCAGCATCCCTGAGTCAGCTGTATGCACAAGCCCAGACTCAGCCAGGTGGCCACCAAAAAGTGTACATTTTGCTGCCCTACACCACAACACGTAGCAGTACCTACTTTTGCTAATGGTTGCCCTTAAGGGACTGAGAAGACCATACTAATAATAATTCATGTTGGGATGCTCTGAATCAGCAAGTCTTATAACAAAATGAAAATAGCAGCAGCTTTGCATCATTACAACTCTACCCCTTGTGGATTTTCTGCTAGTGGCAATCTCCCTGAGCTGGCACAGACTAAAATATTCTCCTCTTAATACCATTCTCCCTCTCTCCAACTCCTACACTCAAAGAAAGCTGAGTTTACTAAGTGGCACTACTTTCTTATTTTAATGAATGCATGCAAAGCATATTTATATGAGTACTAGAGCTTAGAGGTTTAACATCAAGCTTTCTCATTGTAGATCCCACAATCTACTCGCTACTCGTACAGGTTTTGTTCAAAAGAATCCCATACTACAAGCGCAAGTCAGAACAACAGCAGAACCAACAACCCCTACAACTTACTGTATGAACTCTACCAACAATCCTCTCGTCACCTCTGAAGGTCAAATATCAGGGTAATGGCACCTGATAAAACACAAAACTCCAAGAGAGCTTTTGCCAGATCCTCGCTCTCAGTCCTTTGGTGTAAGACACTCAAGGGATCCTTTGTGGAGGTGGGGAGATGTTACCCTTGTTTATCTGCAAATGCAAAGAACATTCCCCCATCCAGCAGTGTCACCCTGACCCCCGCACGGGACCTCCGTCCCCCTCCTGCAGCACCACAATGCTGCTGTTGTGCAGCCAGCGTTAAGGCCACCGCAGTCAGGATTTACTGCTCTGGCAATTTAATCATCACCCTTCATACTTTGCAGCTTATTCGGTTTGCGTTCTAAAACAAAATACATAAAACACCAGAACTTTTTCCCCCACTTCTCGTATCTGTTAACTGATACTCATTATCACTCACTTTCCGCTGATTTCTTTTTGCTACAAACCCAGGAAGGAAAAACCCAGAAACAAAATGCCCAGAGTGCTTGGGCTGGTAACACAGAGAGAAGGATACAGCTTTAAAAGCTTCCACTGAATTGCCTTTTTGTGCACCACGCAAGAAAAACTAGCCGGGCTTAATACCCTAAGTATTTCTATGCCCACATTCAATCCATCTACAGAGAGCAAAAGTTACAAACCTTTTAACATTTGAAAATAGGTATTAGAATAGCAATTTTCTAACCTTTATTCATTGCAGGTGCAGGGTTTATGTGCATTTAACACGTATTTTTAAAGGAGATTTACAAATAGCTGAAGCTCTGAACTGAAGAAGGCCACACTATGGGGAAGATAACACCAAGTGCAGAGTGAATATTACAGATCTGTTCCTGAAATGAGCCAAAAAGCTATGATCCAATTAAATCAATAGAAAACACAGCTGCGTGAACACTCTAGGGCCCAAGCTGTAAATCTGAGCACGGAACACAAACTTTCCTTCCCAACTCCTTTTCCCTAAGGGGGCTCCCTCCTTGTCCCGGAGCGGTCCCGGTGGCAGGATCTGCCTGCATCGAGGCAGCCCCCGCAGGCGCTTTGGGGAACGGGGCTCAGTTTTGGCTTGGGGGGGATCACCCAAACACCTCCTTTCAGTTTCAGTCCCCTGTGGTTTCACACTTCGACCCCACAAGTTCACTTTGAACTTCAGGTTCAAATGAATGCAAAAGCCCAACACAAAAGACAGTCAAAACCACCGCTTACTGTGGGAGAAGCAAGCCTAACCATGTGTAAGATGGTTTTAAACAAAAAATATAAATTATCTCCATTGTTTCAGTGAATGTTTCCTTAGAGCATGCTATTTAAACAGAATACTGCTACTCCTGCCTTACCTTCAATGCTAAGGTCTCCTAGTACCACCGTGTTTTTGCATTTGCCGGCTTCTAAGCACACACACACAACCATTCAGTTTCCTATCATGACTTCAAACACGCTCAGATAACACGTACAACTGCAGTAAGAATAGGGTTTTTTGTTTCATATTAATATAAATAATATGGTTGCACTGGACTCACAGACAAATCTAAATCAACATTATGCCAGGTTAGTCCTTAAGTTGCATGTGCTTGTGTGTTTATGTTTCTACCTGCATGACAGGGAAAGGAATGACATTTATAAGTAATTAACCAATTTAATGAGCATCAGTCATAGGTGGGAAATCAAGTTTAAATTTGAGTCTAGCCTTTGCTCTCAATTCCAGAAGAAACTTTATGATGATTTTGTTTTTCTGGGAAAACACAGGCGATGACTGATAACAGCCATTTATTCTATCTCAGGTTACTGAACAAGTATTTGGCCAGAACTTAACCCTACTGGATTCAAAGGACTTTTAGAGTTTTACTGTAGGGAAGTTTTAAACTGTCTCACAGACAGTTCAATTCCAGCATTCTTAGTGCTGCTTTGCTAACGGCAAAGCACTGGGCTGCTTGTTTCATGTAGTTCAGAATAAAAACAATTTAGCAAGTTATAAGCGAATGCACAGCTTTAAATAGACCCTGATATCTTACATACTTGTATTTCTGCATCTAATTGATGCCTTTGGTTTGGGGATTGCATGACAAAAAGGTCAGTTGCTTGAATATAGAAACTGTCACAGGATATGTAACCAGTAAAAAAAAAAACCACACCACCCCAAGAAGTTCTGTTCACAATCAAAATTAACTCCTGAGCCAAGAGCAAAGCAGGTGGCTACACCTGTATTTGCTGTGCTAGACTGTGAAACTAAAACTTTTGAAAAATCAAGTCTTCCTCCCAGATACAGTTGCCGTTGGAGAATTCATTTCAGCCTTTGCATTCGATATACACCTGCCACATATTGATTTTTCCTTTTCTTTCAAAGCTAATCTTTTGACTTTCCCAGTGCAAAGAAGAAACATTGTCAGACTGATTATAAGGAAGCTCACTAACAGTTCATGCATTTGATGCTCTGGCTATAATGTTGTACAAATCTAATGTCATAAAGTCCTGGATCATGTACAAATACAGAAAACAGCATCAAAGGTGCAGCCGTTCCCCAGGTATTGGTCTTTCAGCTTGCAGAATACTCATTCATTTCAAAATACGCTGGAATAACTGACTGGCTGCAGTGAATCCCATAACAGCCTTTATATATAAGTCTTTGTACTACATTATTGAATGTCCTGAAATATTTTACAGTTTTATTAGAGTGTTTGAAATCAACACGGCAATTAAGTGAGACGCTGAGACCATGTACTGGTCATAAGTCCTGAAATATTTTACAGTTTTATTAGAGTGTTTGAAATCAACACGGCAATTAAGTGAGACGCTGAGACCGTGTACTGGTCATAAAAACTGCCACCAATAGGACTTTGTAAAAGACAATGGATGTCTTGGGTTTAAGGGCCAAGTGTATGTGTGTGTCTATAGACACATCTTCCCATTTTTATAACTATAGCTCAGGTTTTAAGGAAAAGTCCGTATTCCCCAAATCACCTTTTATCATTGTTTTGTGATATAAATAACATCAGGGCAGAGAGAGAATGGAGGTGATTAGACCTGACAATAATAGGTCAAGAATAGTGGGGTTTTTCCCCAAACTGGCAAGGGACTGATAACATATTCTTGTAATTTAATAGGTTAATATGGCCTTTCTCCTCAGATATCAAGGCGGGTGAAAAGTATATGTTCAAAACAGCCATGAAAAGTGCTGTGTGCTGCTGAAAAGAAAACCAGCCATAAAACTTCTACCCAGAACAGCAGAGCCACAGGTGAAGGTACAGCGACAGCCTCCTCACTCCAGCCACAGGCTGTAACAGATGCTTCAGAAGAGCTGATGTCCACCAAAAAAACCACCTTTTTGTAATGGGAGGACTTCATACATGTCTCATTGCACAGCAGCAGACATAACCAAGCACACATTTCCCGTCCCTTTCAATATGCAGAGGAGATATCTGTAATCAATGCTAGCGCCACATGCAGCTCGCTGGCTTTTGGTAGATGACATATGTTCCTAATTTGCTTCCTGCGTAACCAGAAGGTGTGTTTACTGCTACAAAATCAAGTTAACATTTACAAAGCATAATTATCTTTAAAAAATGACTTTGCCATAACTTTCAACAAACTCAAAATAGACTGGAAGAGAAACAAGGACTGCTGTATCTTATTAAAGTTAACATTTTATGGAGCAGGTGGAAACAGAAGTCAGCTGTCTGTTCTTAGTTTCTTTCCTCTCTGACCTCCCCTGGGAAGGGATAGATTCTAACAACTGAGTAACGAGTTTATTCTGATTTTCTGTTTTTATTCTGGTGTAATTCCGGTTAAAAGTTTCGAGTCACAATAGTCAAGATCAAAACCAGAAACGTGTGGGTGTCCTACAGCCTACAAAACTCCCCTGCTTAGGATTCCAGCCAAAGTTTATGAAACCAAGCTGGGACCGAAGCACATCATAACTGCAAGGCATTAAATGTGAAATTAAGTGACAGATAAGTAATCTAACAAGACGATCACAACGACAAGAGTTGATTCACCTCTGCTTTTCAGAGTCACAGCTACCTATAATTTATGGCATACATATTTTCACAATTTGATGCAACATTTACATTAGTTTAATCAAACACTTTCGGAGCGCCCGGTTCATTACTTGCGTGGCACTCTATCAATTGCACTTTACTTACCTCCCTAATCAAAGAGTATCTGAATTCTTTGGACTGGACAAATGGATATAGATTTTACAGGAACCGAACAAACTAAATGCATATGCATTATATTAACTGTGAAGCATTTATATTCCCTCATAGCTGTGATTTCTAATCCAACTGGCTAATATTATTCACTGAAAAATCACATTACAGTACAGTAATTTAAAGGGATAATAAACACATAACACAATAAATAGTAACATTCTAAGCTCCTGCCGTTCCGATAAAGCCGTGACTCAGTCAAGTTCAACCACGAATATGGAAGCAAGCCAAAACAAAATAAAAAAACCCATCATATTAAGACCCATTGATTTCAGTGGGATTTTAATAGAAGTTTAGGTTCTGGATGGATTAAAGGTAAGCATAGTCCTGAAGTAGAGCCCAAGGACACACACACTAAATGATGCCAGAACTCCAACGTTACTTCAACTATTCTCTGTTTGAAGTTCTAGCAATGAAATCTTGTTATTTCTCTGTGCACAAATCCTTCATGCATAGCACCCATGGCAAAGGGTGGCAGATCATGTTATTGCTTCACTTCTGTGCAAGACTTTCCTATTGCTTTACCTTGTCAATAGCCTATAGTTACGTACCATAACATCCATTCTGTGTTTTGTTACCCTGCCCAACAAGTAGTATGCTGTAGCATCAGAAAACCTTTACATCTGCCAGTAAGTTCATCTAGAGAGATGTTTTGTTTTTCTTAGTTCTTGTCGTTACAGAAATGTCCTTTGTTTTTTCTTTAATGACAGATTGTAAATTCACTTTGGAAGGAGACTTGTGCACACTGGGACTGAAACATATCATAGAGAAATTCTTGTTGACTCTGAGGCGTGCTTATAAACAGTTATAAAATGTGCTTCTTGGATACTTTAAGTCTTTTCTTCCCCCCCTCCCCCTTCTTTCCAATATTCAGTGAAAATCCATGAAGTCTGCTGCAGCTAGCTAAGTTACAGTCTGCCTTGTATCCTAGCATCCAAGTTCAGTGTGAAGAAGAGTTCCCAAGGTGGCCTCTATATGATTGCTTAAGGGACTTCTAAAGCTGTTACTAATATTTTATACGAAAAATAAATAAATTAAACATTTTCAGGACTATTCTTGTTCACAGATCCAACTGGTCTTATGAGGCTCCACCAAGCCCAAGCCTACGTGCTTGCTTGGACACTACTGTACTAGGTTTCTTATCCTTTCCTTGTGCTGGAGAGTCAGAGCACAAAGGACAAAAATGTGGACACCTTGAGGACCTGCCAACTCTGCTGAGGTTGGTGGTAGTTCTAAGGGCAGTCACTCATCCTGTCACTTGTGACAGTGTGGGGTTGGGGGGCAGGCACCTGGACTGACCCCAGCAGGGGTTTCCAGACCTGCCAGCATGACCAGCTCTGTCCCACGGTCATAGGAAAACATCTACGTTTCTAATCCTGGCAAAATCTGGGGGTTCCCCCAATTTTTTCCCAGGGCAAAGTAGCCATAAAGGTTTGAAGGTGAAAGTGCCTAAGGCAGAAAAAACAGTCAAACTATTTTACTCTCCATTTCAGCTTCAGAATATTTTGCACTTAAAACGTTTTTGAAACGTGTAGTCCTGTGCCAGAGCAGCTATTTTTCACATGCACCAGAAAACATGTTTTTGAAGAAAACACAAGTAACAGGGGGCGAGAAAGGCTGGACAGATTTTACCCCTAATATTAAATATTAATATTAGTTAATGGATTACGGAAAATCAATATTAAATGAAAATAGTATTTGGTTTCTAGCTCCATGTGGCATCTTTTCTCTTAACACTGGAGTTTTTATGTGGCATTTAGAAGCTTTATTGTTTCAATAGCAAAGGTAAAGAGGTTAATTCCTCTTTAACGAGGGGCTCTCCCCTCCTCTTCCCTCCCCCCCCCCAACCCCCCTTCTTCTTTTTGGCTCAGCCTAAATTTCTAACACTACCTTATGAAATGCAGTATACAGCTTTTAATTGTGCCCAGAGGCGGTACAACTTCAGAGAGGGTTGGGAGCAACTGGCAGTGGATTTGCAGCACAGCTGTGTTGGGGGAACATGTGCAGCGCCGCGCAACAGCCCCGTCAGCACCTGCGCCCGCCCCCACGGCTCCACGCACGCTCCACATCTGGGATTAATCACCCCTTTTAAAGGAATTAATACTCTTAACGTTTTTATTTTATTATACCTGTAGGAACACAATGCTATATTAAAATCTGCAGCTTATAAGTAGTATTTTGTTCGAGCCAGAGTTACTGGGGGGAATAAAACCTCCCTGTGCTTTGCCAAGAATGAATTGTTTTAATATCCCAACATTCAATATTATTTATTATTAAAGTCGAGCGCCGCTTTGGTGAGTAACTGGCTTTCTCGTGCTTCAGCCTCCTTTTCCCTGCTGAACTCTACCTCACAGTTTCAACATTTGCTGGAAATAAGCCCCACAGTTCCTCCCCCCCGTTATTTGCTCTGTGTACTCTATTCATGTTGGGAGGTTCAAAAAAAAAAAAAAAGTCCTTTAAAAATGTGATATTATTCAAATGTCATTCAGTTCCAACAGCAGTATTTGCTTACATAGTTTAGACAGCACAGAACTCTATTCATGCATGAGTTATGCCACATTAACCATTTACGATAGATTTTCATGTTAATTCTACAGGGGAGGAATCATATTAGATTTGCCCATTTTGTGTAACTTATAATGGAATTCAGCAACATGAGTCCTGCTCATTATGATGATGGGGACTAGAGAGGAAAGCTGAAAAGAGGAGGGAAATCAGCTCTGTTATTAATTCATTAAAACACACAAATTTCCCAAAAGTCAGACACCCGAGTGTACACTTTTGAGGCAAAACCACAAAGATTTGCCACTATTGCTGGCATCTGGGAGCGCACTAGAATTCAGTTTTAATAATTTCTCTAAATCAACAGTTTATCCCAACATCTGATGCACCAAAATCCACAAGCAACAGAAAAATACAACGCTAATACTTTTTGCATTATTCTACAGAGCCAAAAAGGCAGAGTGTTAAATCTTGTCTTGCAGCATTTCACATCAAGAATGTTTTGGTTGGGAAGTATTAAAGGTTTTTGTCTTGAAGCCTACCATTTATCCAAGAATCAGAATAGAAATATTTATCCCCCAAAACCTTTAGGCTCTATTGGGTAAACACCACCCCAGGTTTCTCAATATGAATTTACTTAATTTGAAAATTTAGCCTGCGAAAGAATTTATGGCACGAAATCTTCTGAAAATTAAGCAAAGGAGTACAGCATCCAAAAAAATCGATGCAAACATTTTGCTTTAGGATTTATTTTCCCAGTGGTAGCTACAACAGAATCCTTTTGCATTCCATAATTCAGTTGCTTAACACTGTTCCACTGAGCTGGAGTTGTTTGGCGGCAAAATAACTCTCAAACCAAAGCCCTGTTGGTCACGGCCACTCTTAAGACTAATTTTCCTTGTAACTGAGAACTGACCAGGCTGAGCAGCCCCCACTCCCGTTCCTCCATGGTGGGTACCCTCTTCTTGAAGCAGACGGACTGCAGCACAGCACTAATTGGGTTTTTTGGTTCCCTGTGCCCAGCATCTCCACCCACTTTGCTCAGTTGTTCCTCCTTCAGAGCAGATTTCCTTATTTCTATCATAGTGCACACTATATTTATAGTGACTGTAGCCTAAAAAAAAAAATATCTAAGTACTTAATTAAATACATGCAGTTCTATTTTGAGAATTACCATACCCTGCCTGGCTGTTATGCACGTTACAGATTTTAAGAAGGAAGAGGGAAGAAGGGAAACTCTTGCTGCTCCAGCCCATGCTGGCAGCAAACTCTTCCTGACTCACCGAATTTCTCACTCCCCCTCACCTCAGGAACAGCCCCCAGGAAAAATCCACTCAACTCCACAGGATCCCGTGGCACCTTTTGTTGGGACTTATATCCCTTTTAATGGAACCGGTGAACGTGTTTTTAAATGCACTTGCTATTTCTTTATTATTCTATCATGGTTTTGTCACGAGGGCATGACAGATGTGTGTTAATTTGAGCCTCAGCTAGCTCCTGTCACCCTGATTTTAATAGAGCTGAACAAGTTCATACACCACTATCTAACTCATTGAGAAGTCGTAACCAGGCTGATTTATGCAATGGGAAACCCCACATCTCACACCGAACCTGCAGTCCAGCCTTAACAAAAATGGAAATAAAATGCACATATGGTTGCCCAAAGAAACCAAGTTAGTGGAGGAAAACGGTAGTGAGGCAAGAGGAGACTCCATTAAATCAGTAAAGCAAAAGCACACTTGCAGAATTTTAGTTTTGGAGCTCTAGTACACTGTCTGTCCTGAATGCATTACCACGATATCAAACCTGAAGGACAGAGGTTGGGAGGACACGGTATGAACAGGCTGAGTGTAATTTTAAGTACTGATGACTGAGGATGGGGACGGGGGGGTGGACAGAAGTACAAATCAGGCATTCCTGATGTTCCCAAATTCCTTAAGTACTGATGACTGAGGATGGGGACGGGGTGGGTGGACAGAAGCACAAATCAAGCATTCCTGGTGTTCCCAAATTCCACTGAGGGTTTGTTTCCTTTTTTTTTTTTTTTTCCCCTTTAAATCCTTCCCTCACTGCTGCTGGGATGCACAGGGAGGAAGCTGGCCCTGCTCTGAGCAGGCCGGGGGGACAAGGTGACCTCCAAAGGTCCCCTCCAGTCTAAATTTTTCTATGACTCTCATCAAAGCTCTCAAGAGATGCTGAATCTGGCAGTGCCAAACATACCCAGGAAATGTAAAATTAGAACTGATTACCAAGACGTTTGTAAACCAGAACCCTCAGATGCCATTATATGGTCATCTAGTACTTGGACAGAAGCCTTTGCTGCCTGAAAAACGCTGGATGGAGCAGACTCATTTCAAAACACTATTTGCTACTCTGCCAGCTTTTCCCTATGGAAAATAAAATTGCAGAGACCTTGGGAACTGGTAAACCTGCCAAGCTGGAAGTCAGGTTATGAATTTAGAAAACACTTTTTAAAAAATAAAAAAAAAAATAAATCAGTAATTAGGTGGTAAATTGAGAAGTAAAACTATATCTCAGAACTACAGGAATAAATTACAACATTAGGCAAAAAGCAATGTTTGCAAAAGTACTACCATGATGTAGAAGCCTGTATCTTGCTACTAAAAATAAAGACCCTGGCCCTCAAGGTCTAAGAATAGCTCTGCACTAGGAATTTATGTCAGTGTAACAAAATTCTCTTTGGACGTGATTCTTTCGACATATCTCTGCCATCAAAAAATCCCAGTATGCATAAACATCCTGGGGAAAAGTGTTTCTACTAGTCAAGCAAATCCTGAAAGTCCTTTTTTTTTGCTGGGGAAAAGTGTTTCTACTAGTCAAGCAACTCCTGAAAGTCTTTTTTTGTCATTATAAGCTCTATCTAACACAAAAGGTCTTGCTATGGCAGCCATACCTATAAATTATTGCAGCAGACCCTCCTGTACAACCTAACATTTAAGCTAAGTCACACTTGAATTTAAGCATTTTAGTGCTAAATAATTTTGTTGCTTTAGGAAATTTTAACAAAGAGCAAGATGAGTGCAGATTGCTTAATAAAATACTTTTAAAAACCAAACAAGATCCAGGAATACTTGTATGATCTGTTTCCCTCCAGAGAAAGGGGAATCACGTCTACTTTCATTTATTAAAATCGTGTGACTAAATTTAGCTGTAAAAGATCAAACTTGTTCAGAAAAAAAAAGTTTATCCCACTCCTTAAAATAAATCTTTTAAAAATCCCAGAGGGCACAGTCTGCAGAACCTCAGGTGGCCAAAGACATGGCAAGACCACACGAGCTACATATCACATACGAGAAGTCAAAGACTTTAAAAAGGGAAAACACTATTTTTTCCCCAGTCTTCACTGTAATCTCCCAGGCATTAATTACATATTTTACTACTTTCAAGTAACAACAATTTTGATTAACAGTCCAGCAGCCTCCCTTTTCTATCTGGCAGGAGATAGAGTCACTCGTGATGGGAAACCATATGTATTCTGGGGCTAGACATGGTCAGATTTACTCGGCATTAACCAAGACGCTGCCTAAAGTCCACTTTATAGAAGCAGGACAAGGCAAAAGGTGGCTGAAAAAGACTGTCAGTGTGAAGAATTTACCTTTGGTTTAAAACCAGAGCGGTAGGGCCTTGTGTCCCTACACACTATTCATTTGTCAACACGTTTCCATACAATGAGTCCTTGTCGTGTAGTACCAGCGGGATCTCCCAAAATCTTTCCACGCCGCATAAATCCGGGGGAGGTAAAGCAGGACGGAGAGAAGGGAGCTGCACGGGAGCATGTGTTCACTCCTGACTCAGGTATTTTTCTCCGTATCCTAAATGGAACATGCTGATTCATCATAATTTTCCCCTTCTACGATAGCTGTTATTTATCCAATCTGACTGAGGTATTTGTCACTGGTTTAGGTTCTACTTCGTCTGACCTTGCAATTACTGAAAGTAACGCTGCTGTTTATGATTAAGACAAATTTTGTGCCGTGCTCCTTGTTCCTGGATGTCTAGTAATCTGTGCTCCAGAGCCATCCCATAACTCCAGGATTTTTTTCACTCCGCAAAAATAATTTTACACTCACTCTCTTCCCAATTGTCACAATTTCTGCCAGAGAGGGCCCAGGGCTGGTAAAGTGCCAAGCAGGGCTTAAACATACTCAAGAGCTTCAAAGAGAAATGCATACAATGCTATTGATGTCAGCCTCTCGCTTTAATAAATGCTTAAATTCACAGCATTAAAAATAACCAAATCAAGGGTTTTGCTTTGCCATCCCCCCTCTTACAGTGATCCTGAAATCTGTGTTAAAAAAGAACGCTACAACTAGTGCTTCTGCATGGCATTCAGTACACTCAAAGTCACAATGTGATTTTCATTAGAGGGAGAAATGTTTGGAAAATTGGTATATGAAGTCCATAAATCTGAAGATAAATAATGAAAATGAAACTTCCCATGAAATGCCCCAGTGTTCGTTTTATTTAATATTCTCCATTGGTGAAAATAAATTAAAAATGAACAAGACTTGTTTATGCCTGCCTTACACTATTCTCTGTGTTTGAATAGCAACTGCATATTAATTTATCAGGATCCCATAAATTATAATTAGCCAGGAGGATTAACAACATAAATCCTTGAATTTAAAACCAACCTGCCCTGCTCTCTCTTCCCTTAGCCCTAAAGTGAAAAAGAGCCATAAAACCCATCACCGCAGTTTGATCCATTAAACTCATGAGACACTCTTATTTCAGCTGAGCTACTGGAGGTAGATGCTTTGCAAAAACCTTTTTTAAAGTTACAGCAGCCTTCCTGGAAGCCAGAGAGAGCGTGCACAGGAAAGGCCCAGCCTGAAGATGGGAGATGACTCTTGCTCTTTCCACTGCATCACCAGGGAGGCTTCTCAGTATGCAGGAAATGGGCAAAAGATCTGACTAGTGAAATAGGTGAGACACAGGGGTATCATTTCCTAAGCACACCTTTGTGAAGATAAAAGGAAAATCTAACTAACATGGCTACTCATCTCATCATAGCTGCAGGCCTGGTGACAGTAAGGATGTCCTACAGGTGTAGCAGAATCAGGACACAACCCTGTCACTACAGCTTCAACATCCTTAAGCACCAGTTAAGGGCACAACGATGAATGTCCCACAAGTCACGGAGGGTATTGTACTGATAGTAGCTATCCCAAAAAATTAAAGTGCTTCGGCAGAAATGCACAACCCACTTATAAGTGTGATCAAGAACTTCAATCACAAATAGAAACTTCAAAACCCACTTCCTTCCTCTTCCCCTCCTGAAAGGCTTATGGGACAATTGTGAAACGCTGGAGAGCATCAAAGCCGAAACCTGCCCATCCCACCCGAAAGGTCTCCTCTAGCTGTGCTGCCACCCGGGGAGGGCAAGCCCACACCAACACACACGGAGGATACATCTTGCCTTCCCGGGGAGGGCAAGCCCACACCAACACACACAGAGGATGTATCTTGCCTAGAGCATCAAAGCTGAAACCTGCCCATCCCACCCGAAAGGTCTCCTCTAGCTGTGCTGCCACCCAATAGAAACTTCAAAACCCACTTCCTTCCTCCTCCCTCCTGAAAGGCTTTCGGGACAATTGTGAAATGCTGGAGAGCATCAAAGCTGAAACCTGCCCATCCCACCCGAAAGGTCTCCTCTAGCTGTGCTGCCACCCGGGGAGGGCAAGCCCACACCAACACACACAGAGGATGTATCTTGCCTTTCAAAATAACATTTTAAATGGCAATATCTCTTAGTTTAATACATTAGGCAAACAACCAAAAAAACTGGTTTTGATGGGGTTTATTTTTGGTAAGACTGCTTTGCAATGTGAAGAGAACCGAAGAGAAGGAATGACCCAAAGAGAGCCTTTAACAGGCACAGCCATTTATAGTAAGGACTTGCTATTTTTAATTTGTTACTTAAAGAAGTTCAAGCACTTTTGAAGACACCAAACCCTTATGGTCATTGTGCCAGGGCTATGCATGGGGAGCAGGGATCGGGGTGTGGAGCCAGAGCTGTGCACACACAACTGGCACTGCCCACCCAAACGGCACAGCCATCAGGTCACCCCACTTGGTAGAGTAAGAACATTTTAAAACCAGGAAAGCAGTGTTGCCAAAGGCAAAAAAATATTAAATTCAAGCCTGCAAGCTGAAATATAAAAGACCCAAGGGAGGAACTGTCAGTTTGCTCCTCCCTACCCAAGCAAGAGCTTTGAGAAAAGACTTTTCTTGCACGGTCACCTGACAAAAGGCCACCTCCTGATACAACCACAACCTGCTCCCCGTCATCATCTTGGGAGCCCGTGAGGGACACAGATGTGACCAAGGTAAATCTACACTAGCATCAAGGCTTCTGCTGGCCAACCTCCCAACCGGTCTGCAGAAACAACCCTTCTTCCTCCCCAGCAGCCCCCACTGGTGTCTACCAGTCTTGGCTTCCCGGCCTTACAGAACGGTGTGGGGATGCTGAGTGGGAAAGTCAAGAGAACTAACAGCAAAAAATAGTCACTGCAAAAAGGGTGAGCAGGAAGAGGAGCAGCAATATATGCCACTGACAGCCCATGTCTCCAAGCTGAAGGAGGTGAGCTTCAAAGCTAGAGCCTGGCTCTGATTACCAGCCCTGATGTTCACAGGTTACCACCTTGGATTCCATTCCCTTGATACCACAGAGGTCTCCTGAGCTGTGGAAAACCTGTGACCTGAACCCATAGAACAAATCTCTTGCAATACTGTTGACTGAGACTATTTTATTTTTTTTTGCTCCTCATGATTAATGTTTCAGGGTCTGACAAAATACAGGGGCAGCATTTTTTTGAGCTTGATATGAGTTATCCAGGGAAAGGCCGCATCAGGCACACATACCGCGCGTGCAGATAAGGCAGCCCAGATCAGCGTGCGATATACCTGTGCGTGCTGCCTGCAGGAGATGAGCCCAACATGACACGGAGTATTTCTGCTCACTTCACACAGCTGATATTTATCACAGCTCCTTTCAAATGCTTATCTCCATCCTTTGCAGTTCACTTACACGGTGAACAAGGTGAAGTCCCAGGTGGAACGCCAGCCCAGAGATGTCAGGGGAGGTTTCCATTCAGTAAAACCAGGATATCACCTGGTTTAGAGAGATATGGCATGCATAGCTCAGCCAAACATGTTTCTGTAGGATTCTTATACGTGTAAATAGTATAAATATACCCAGCATGAGATACGCAAACAAAGGAAAGCAACAAACCATTTTCATTATACATACACACACATACATACATACATACATCAGGATTTTCTAAACATACACACACAAAACTCTGCCCAGCTCTTCTGTTTCTCTTTAATAATAAAGGTTTAGTAAAGCAGCTTTCATTTTTGGTATTTCTCTTTCCTTCTCAGTAAGAGAAATGAGACCTACCAATTCAGGCAGCTATGCTTAGTTGTCCTTACTAAGCACCAAAGTGAGTGATTTGGCTAAGATTACGCAGCCAGGGGGTTAGTCACCTCTCTTAATCAAAAGAAATCACAGCTGGAATATAAAGTGTTTGTCCCCTTATATCTAAGGGGGAAAAAGAAAAGGAAATCAGGTTATATACAAGCAAAGAGCAAAAGGAAGAAGTTGTTAGGCATAAGTGCAAACATCTTTCCAAACAGAGCATCTTCTTAAAAAAATTTCACTGCAGCATATTGTAAAGGAAGCTCCTGTATTCATTCCACGAGGGAATAGGAAAGTGCACTCTCTGTACAAGGCTGCAGAAGAAGGAAAGCTCTGTAAGCCCATCCCAACTCCCTTAATTATTTTAATTGCAGCAGTGTGATGCCAAGGTGCTGGATTACCCCCTCAGGCTCTGGCTGCTTAGCCAGGAGGTACTGAATTAAACTGTCAGAACATGCAGAAAAATTGCAATGGTGCCTGTCAATGGTATTTGTTAAGAGACACGGGTGAGGCTAGTGACTTGTATAGAAAAAGAGCTGCCAATGCAAAGTCGTCAAAGCACAGCACTGGAACTAATGGGGTATTCAGAGGTCTTGTTCTACTTCATTGGTTAAAGCCAACAAAACTCCTGTAATATTTGGGGCGGTTTGCTATTTATGGCTATGGTAATAAAGGCCAGTTAAAGCTGCAAAGCCAGCCACAGTTAGTGGTCCCCACTGCTTTATTTCTAAATGGCTGAGGGGGCACTATTCCATGTCAAGCTCTGGTTTTAACAGAGAGAAAAATTTATAAAAAGAATTGGGTATTTAAAATATGAAAAAAACCTAAATGCAGAGCGGGCTACAGTTTTGCAATATACTGCTCTAGTTAAAAATAACTCCATTTGGGATGCTTTACCCAGATGATTTTGAATTCAGTTATGTCTTAGCTGCAAAGAACTGGCATACAGTTGACAACACGGCCCAGGTTTAGCATCCTCTCTCCTTCACACGTGGCAGTTTCTTTCCAGAGACGCTTACAAAAGACGAAGGTATGTTTGATACCAAAACCCACTTTGTCACTTCTAAACCCACGCGAACTGCAGATAGCGATCAAAGTGATTTGAAGAAGTCCTATTTGCTGTGGGTCTAACACGGCTCTCTTTTCAGCTATTTTTAGGAGTAAAATCCTGTGCTCGTGAAATTGAAAGAAGATAACAATGGTTAGAGGTGGTGTGTGGGCTGGTGCCATGCAAATACCTCACAGCTCGACACACACGCGTTGGCTCCAACGTTTTCGGTCCCTGGGGAAGCTGGGTCTCTTTGGGGCACATAAAGCCATCTGGTTTTGGGGATGGGCGCTCGCTTCCCCAGAGGGGCACACAGAAAGCTGTAACCTGGATTAAAGCCATAAAAGATGTGTGCTCAGTAGGGCTGGCTAAAGGCCTAATACCCCAATCTGTAGGCCTTTTAGAGAGCTGGTGAACAAACCTATTCAACTTCTCAGCCTCTTCATTTTTGAGGAGCTGAGCACAGCCCATCTAGAGACTGCAGAGCGTGAATGGTACATGGAACAGAACTTTGATGCATTTCTGTGGTTGCCAAAGCCACATTTTTAGCACGGCAGGGAAGTGGAGATAGAGAAAATGAGCATTTTCTCATTTCCTGTAGATGCTGGTCCCTGTCAATGACCATCCCTCCAGCTCCCTGCCCAGCAGGAGAAGAATCCCAGTTTCCCACTCCGTCTACAGAGCTTTGAGAAACGCGGTACGTCCCGCCGAGGTTTCCCACTGCGGTATCTCCCGGCTCAGCGTGCTTCCTGGGATTCTCTCTTTCTTAACAGGTCTATATTGCCATAATCCTATACTCACTTAATGTGATTTTCACTAAGAATATAAGTTCAAGAGAGGTTAATGATCCATTAGTGTATATTTTTAACTAGCTCATTTACATATAGAATAGACTGTATTTATTTTATTAAAACCAGCTCACAATATTCAGCTGACTGAATTATGTGAGATATCACATGGATTACACAAGAATTATTCAGTAATTAATTTTTCCCAGACGTGATACGTAGTTATTAACTATATTTCTAAACAATTAAACCCGTGAAACGGTCCCTTAATGAGACTGAAACCTTTGCTGTCATAAGGCCTTTACAATTGTGATGGTCTCCGAGATTAAGGGTTCATTTCTGTGGTTCCTTTGGAATAAAACAGTGTCTCTCCTGGCACATAACGCAGTACAGCAGACCACAGGAATGACAGTTCAGGCCAGGTTACAAATGCTGTTTCTAAGCTGTGCTTGGAACCAAAGAGCGATGGCCATGCAAAGGTGCACAATCATGAACTCACATTCCCTTCTTGCCATCTGGGAATTAAAGGACAACCTTCATTAACTTTAATTAAAGATGTTGCTGCCTTTCAGATGAGGGTGACAATCCAAGTGTGTATTAAGCAGCTCAACCCACGTATTTCCCCCAAGCATTACCCATGGCTCTGCTCCCTTGGCCCACAATTTAACTAACGTACTGTATCACACACCAAGAAGGCTCCTTGGCTCTGAAGGCCACACTCCTCCTCCGCTTGTCCACCTCAGTAGCTTCACCAGGGTTAATCAGCAAGACACCTTGCTCTTTCCCTGCCTTGAAATTCACTACAATTCCACGGCCTAAGACTAACTTGTCGATATCTGAAGAATACAGGAGGTATGAGAACTGCACCCTAAGCCTCCAGGCTCCCAATCACGCGAACACATCTGGGAGAGTGTCATCAACCCTCCATTTACCAGAGCAGAGGTCTGAACGGGATTTATTCCCTTGCACTGAGGACAGCCATATGTTGATTACCTTGTACTCATAAAACGCCTTCAAATAGTTTTAAACCCGCCTGAGCAAGTTTCCAGGATTAGCACTGCTCCTTTCTTCCCAGGAGAGTGGTGGCACATTCTAAAATGCCTCTTCCACGCTCCTCGCCAACATCACAATCTCTTCACATTGCATTTTTGAATGTCACGTTCGCAAGAACACGAGAGGATTTCTGCTTCTCAGTGGGAGAGTGTTAAGTTTTTCTGAATGCAAACAAAGGGTATCAAAAAGCCTGGAGTGCACATTATAGCACTGCAGCCCACCAGAAAGAAAAGTATGGATTCTATTTTCCACCCCATAATGACTATATCGGGTACAGAACTGGACGAACTAATTTATTACTTAGGAATCATACTAATTGCTGGGCCCTTCTGCCTTCAGTTGCAGTGACACAGGCAGAGAAAGACCAGCTTTAGGGCTAGATACAAATAAGATCTGTCATAAAGGAACACTGTCATTATTCAATCAAATCTCTCATTATCTCAGCATTAGCAACAAAGAGTATAACCGAAGACAAGCATCAAAAATTAAGATACTGTTCTGCAAGAATAGGAGAAACAGTATTAACGTTTCTTGGAATTCAATTAGTCGGAAGCTTTGTTTTCATTGCCAAATGAGGTGCATTTTCTGCTAAGATTTGTTTTCCAAGGTAAAGAGAGCCTTGTCTCTGATAGGATTAAAAATCAAAATAGCTGAGTTGGATTAGCTCCCTAATGATTAACAAAACAAACACTTTTTTTTTTTTTGTGCTGAAGACATGGAGATGTGGAGTGAAGGAGACTTCCTGGACCATCAAGTCTCATATCCCTGTTATTGCAGGCACCACATCATATAATTCCTTTCACAAAGGTATCGAGTTTATCATAATCTGGAGTAATTTCTACAATGACGTTTTCAGCACGATAGTATCAGCCATGGGCACAGAAAGAACAGCAAAATTTCCTTGATGCAAATACTGTTTCATATGAAATTTGCACTCACTGTACCGCAGGATTTCTGGGAAGATATGTCTGGGTTTTTTTCCAAAACAATGTTTGAAGCTTTACAAAGCCCTAAGGTATGTATTTTTGTCAATGTCATATCATAACATACAAAACATTGCAAAGAACTAAACAACTAAATAAAGCACCCAAAGCTTCTTCCTACTAATAAGTCTTCATTTTATTGATTTAAAAAAAAAGAAAGTATTGCATTTAATGGAAATTATATTCTGTATGGCTTTACTGAGAGCCTGGTGTTGCACCAAAGCACTCAGAATTTAACGTGCTGCTTCTCAAATGCTGAAGCTGAACAATCTTTGGGCTGAAAAATCAAATTAGCACTTTCCTAAAGGTAGCACAAGACATTTGCATGAGTGTGCAAACTCATTCAAAAGTAAAACTTGAGTGCTGGGCATTTATACCCTGGGCTTGCCTGAATAAAGCAGCATTAAGTTTCTCACCAAGACACAGATTTGTAAAGATATTTAGATGCAGATAAGGTGCTTAGTGGTGCATTCAAAAAAGCCTAGGACTTTTCTGTCCTGATGATTCATTCTAATACACATTTCATTTACAAGTCATCAGAACCATGTGGAAAAAATAGAATACACGAAAAAACAGTAACAGAGCGTAGAAATCTGGGCACAAGTGAAGGCAACTGCGATGGTCCCAGTGGTTTAATACAGCCAGACTTTCACCCACTGTTTCATCCATACAAATTCCTCTCCAAGATTTTTTTTTTTTTTGCTAAAAGCAGAGTGCAATGGAAGAATTATTATATTTAATGACACGCCACAGGACAGCTGTGTTTGGAAGTCAGTCCCAGGGTGATTTTCATTCCCCCAGTTCTGTTTTGCAGCACTGAACTATACCCTGGTGAAAATGAATAAAAAAAAAAAAAAAATTTGACCCAAGGAGAAGTTTTCTCTCTCTCTCCTGAAGTTGGATTCAAATCTACTGTCTCCACGTATTTTAGGCTGATTTGGCAAGGCATGTCTCAGCACTAAAGCTACTTTTTGCAGATTGCAGCTGTAGGGGGAAATACGTCCATGTATGAAGGAAAGTGATGGAGTGAATTAAACTCCAAACACAGCCTCCAGCTAATTTTCTAATAATCTGAGTGCAAAACAGGGCCTTGAGGGTAGGCAGAGCTTTTCAGTCAACCAATCAGAACTGGATTTTATTTAAACAACAGTAAAGTCAGTCCCAGAGAGCTCAGACACTTGTATACAAAGCAGCCCTATCTCACCGAGGCTCTGTACAGTAGCTCAGCATCTCAATTTCAATCACAGTTCATTCCCTGCTGGTAGTTTTTGTCTGCAAACAAGCTGAATGTGAGCTGACAAGGGCCCCCAGAGCAAATAATACGAGCACTGGAGGAAGAAACTCACCCGGACACGCTGCTGACAGTTGTGCAGCCAATTCAAAAAAAAAAAATGGCAAAACAAGAACCCCAGCAACCGTGTCCTCTGCTGCAGCAGCTGCACACCGCGCCAGTAATAAATAGATAAAACTTGATTTAACGAGTTTCACCCTCTGAACCACAACTTGCCTTGGCAAAATAGGCATGCTACACAGCATAAGGCAAGGCTTTAGGTCTGTCTGCGAGGCCAGAGGAGGAGGTGAGCTGTTCTGTGAGGTTTTCTAAGCAAAGTTTCTTCTGCATCCCTCCATCAAAGGACTGGGTCGACACTCAGACATCCACCCTGCAAACCCTGCCAGCTCTCTAGGCCTGCAATCAAAAAAAAAAAATGGCAAAACAAGAACCCCAGCAACCGTGTCCTCTGCTGCAGCAGCTGCACACCGCGCCAGTAATAAATAGATAAAATTTGATTTAACGAGTTTCACCCTCTGAACCACAACTTGCCTTGGCAAAATAGGCATGCTACACAGCATAAGGCAAGGCTTTAGGTCTGTCTGCGAGGCCAGAGGAGGAGGTGAGCTGTTCTGTCAGGTTTTCTAAGCAAAGTTTCTTCTGCATCCCTCCATCAAAGGACTGGGTCGACACTCAGACATCCACCCTGCAAACCCTGCCAGCTCTCTAGGCCTGCAATGGATCTGTGGAGGATGTGCCCAACCTACAAAGATTTTATAAATCTGCATTTTTTTCCAGCCTCGCTCTGTGCCCAGGGAGCAGTAAAGGAGCTGCACCTCTGGTCACAGCTTCTCCCAGAGATGCTGGTCTCACCTGACCAAGGGATACCAGGATGTGGTTATTCTCCATGCCCCCACCTACATCTCCTTACACATGAGTAACCAGAGGTGGGAAAAACCCTCGGGAGGGAGCAAGACCGTGATGCTACACCATATCACACAGTGCAATCTGTCCCCCCTTTCCAGGAAAGCTCGATGCCTCTCTATCCTAGATAAGAGACACATTGGGAACAGGCTACTGCACGCAGGGAAGATGCGTTTGAGAGAATCATCCTGACAACTGCACTGTGCTAATTACACTCATGAGTTAAAACACACACATCTCAGCATACGGTTTTAGAATGGGCATCTATTAGCTTGTAAAAGACTTGGAGACAAACTCTGCTAGAGGAATGGAAGCCACCACAATTACTAACTATAGCTGTTATAACAGACTCACCTAAATTGCTCAATGTGGAGGCGATAGAGATTATTTCTTTAGAATCTCCAGCTTTCCAACATCATTACCAGCTTTAAATAGACTTTTAATATGATCATATTCATTGGTAATGGCATCTCTCCCTTATAGTGGGAACATAGCACCTAACTGCAATGTAACAGCTAGGCATTTATTGGGAAAAAAAATTCTTAACACGACATTTGGCTTATTTAGAGAAGAGAACAATCGTTTTTTCCAGATAAATGCCCCAAAATAATTTGTGATCTTCAAGTCCATTTATTGGACTACTGCTCATTTAGAAGTTATTGGATTTTTAATCTGAGAAAAAGAAAAACAGGTCAGACAACAGCCTGCTCTTTTAGAATTAATTTCTTCTAAGTGCTCTGATTTTCAAAAGGCGTGGATAAACGCAGAAAATACATGTTCCCATCTCGTTTTCACTAACAGGACATGCATCACACAGACATCGTTCCTACAAACACACCCTTCTTTCATTCATGTCATTTTAAAGGCGCTTGCGTAGCCAGCATCACTAGGAGAGGAAAGGAATACAAGGCCTTTTTTCTGCACTTAGTGTATACCTGTGCCACAGGAGCTCAAAAACCAGCTGCCTGGTGTGTAGAGAAGCTGCCTTTGGAGATGAGCTAATGTTCTCTTTACTTCGCACCATTCAGCCAAACCAGAGTTTATAAAACAACAACTCTTTATGAGATTTCCAGTAACATTAATTGTTGGTCACAAAACTTCAAAGAAAAACAGATATTTATAGCTCAATTCATGTTTCTTTTTTTTTTTTTTTTTTTTTTTTTTTTTTTCCACACACTTTTACCGCAACACTTTCCAATTCGGTTCCCATGAGCACACTGAAAACAGAGTTATACCCGCTTCCTGCTGCAGCAACCTCCTTAACCACTTCACTCCTGGTGCTTCTTAATCTTTTGTGTTAGTTTTTTTTTTTTTTTTTTTTTTTTTTTTCCAGTGTTCAGGTCTTTTCATTGTTTTCCCCGGTGTGTCACACTTGCATTTTCCCACATCACTTTATCATTCATCTTTGCGCTATTCAGCCACCCGCACAATAATGAAAATGCTATGGGAAATGAACTGCATATACAAAAATATATAGATATATACAAACACACGTATGCCTGAGTGTATATATAGAGAGATATACATAAACAAACTACACTGGGAAAGCTTCTATTCAAAACAAAAACCTACTTTACAGTAGGAAAATAACTCGCTAAATGCACTGATTTTTATAAACAGAGAAGAGGGAGGTGAAAGTTTTTCAGATACATATATTAAATATTTCCCTATTCCACTAAAGAATTGATATTCGTAAACATTTATTTATAGCAATGTAATCAGCATATTGATTATATTAAGCAATGCCTGTAAATCTCTATAAGCTGAGGTTAACAATGGCTTTTTTCAGATGTCATTAACCATCACCTTGCAGCTTTCTCTCTATTATACACCATAAAGTTAATCATGTGCAAGGCAGTTTTTCAAGAGAAAAATCTGCTATACAGTGCAATGATCACCTTGATATTTTCCTAGAACAAAGAAAAGGTCTTTCTTAAATAGGAAAAAGTCTATGCCATCAAAGAGTGAGTGCTGGGCAAGATAAATCATGGGTTTCCTGCAGAATTTCTCAGGTTATCTCATTAAAGGCTAAACTCTCCAGACCTTTCTTTTAGCATTAAAATCCCTGTGCCTGTTATCATGAAATGGGCAAAGACTTGTGTTTTTGCAGCACAAAAGCTGTTCTGGTGTGAAGGCAGATGCAATGGTTGAATGACTGGGTCTCGCCAAGGGAGGGCACAGCCCTTCCACACTTCTCCAAAGCAGCTACCTCAAAGGAAGGTGGTCTTCCCAGACAGGATCAGAAATCTTCTTCACATTTCACTGTTTGGAAACCAAGTGTCACAGGATTTTATCTCTGGGCTCCACCAAGATGTGCGTGCCATGCTCAGAGGTCCTTCACTCGGTGCTCACCGGCTCCATATTAATTTCTCACACAATGGGGAGTGAGATGCAACGTGATGTGCCACCAGCACGTACGGGAGGAGGTTGCTTATGTAAATGAAAAGATGCATCCATAAATCATGCCGTGTGAAGTCACTGACCACACACTACACAGTGAAAATTTCTACAGGAGATCATTCATTAACAAACTCAGCTGTTTCATTACACATAACAGCAGTGGTGTCATACTGAAAGAAATTCAGACTGTCTATAGGATATGTTTTTCATTTGCTTACCAAACCAATATTTATTTCCTTCTATGGCAAATTAGATAAATTCATTTAATGTGAAAAGTAACCATGTAACTATCATGAAGCATGAATTAAAGTACCATATGCTGCATAGGATATTGAGGAGTCCAAACCCTGCAAAAGCATTTCATAGGGAAAGCACTCAGAAAAAGATTTCAATTGATCTTTCTTTCCCCCCTCTAAGTTCCTCTGGCAACTGCTATGAAACATAGGTGCCAAATTAGGGTAGCTCTAAGGTTTCTATTACTATTTGGCACACTAAGGAGCCAGTGATTTAAGACAATATGAGATGTCCATTAGCTGTAACAATGAATTCAAATGCTTAGAAGCCAGGCTATAAATCTACCCTCTTGGAAAGATTAACCACTGTTTGCCTAAAGTTAGCAACTCCATCTTTGACGATGAAACGCCAGGGTGATCCCTCCCGCTGGAACAGCCCCGTGAGCTGCGTCCCACAGGAGCAGCAGATGGGATGGGATGGGGGAGCACAGACAAAACAGTTGGGAAATTCACCCTTTGGACCCCCGCAATCTCAGAGGATTAACTGAGCGCGGAGGTCGGGTGCCTCTCGGGTGCTCTTCAAATCCCTCCTGCATCCCTGGGGCCATCCTGCTGGGATCCTACCCAAGAACTCCTGGAGTTCAGCAGTCAGGGCAGGCTTGGAAGAAAAGTTATTGCAGCAGAGGAAATTTCCAATAAATTCTCTCTCCCACCACCACAAAAAATTCCCCAGGCTGCTAGGGCTCTGCAAGCAGTCCTGAGGGAGGAGGCACTTATGTGTTACCCTGAAATCAACACGTACGAAGAGTTCCTGCTCTGGCCTCGTGCTTATGGCTTGCCTATAGCTTATGCCTTTCCACTCTTATGCCAAAGGTAGCTTTTAATTCCGATTTTTGCTGAACCCATGAAGACAGGCTGAGGGAGTTGGGGTTGTTCAGCCAGGAGAAGAGAAGGCTCTGGGGAGACCTTATAAGAGCCTGACCTGAAGGAGGCTACAGCAGAGATGGGGAGGGACTCTTTTATCAGGGAGTGAAGTAATAGGATGAGGGGCAATGGTTTTAAACTGAAAGAGGGGAGATTCAGATTAGAGATTAGGAAGAAATTCTTTACTGTGAAAGTGTTGAGACACTGGAACAGGTTGTCCAGAGAAGCTGTGGCTGATCCATCCCTGGAGGGGTTCAAGGCCAGGCTGGATGGGGCTTTGAGCAACTTGGTCTGGTGGGAGGTGTCCCTGCCCAGGGCAGGGGGTTGGAAAGAGATGATGTTTAACCTCCCCTTCCAACCCAAACCATTCTATGATATAAATAAACTCTATGCCACAGGTAATAGTGAAATGGAGCTGCTCTGTACCTACAGAGCCCAGGATGCCTGAAGTTCAGCAGCGCAAGATGCTGGACAAATGGTAATAGTAGCTTATTGCCTACAGCTGATGAGTGGTAGATGGCTGCTCCATGTGCTAGAGACGGCAGACTGGAAGTGAGAGATGGGACTGGATAAACAGAAGACGAGTGAGTTTAAAAAAAAAGAAAAAAAAGAATATTTTGTCTTCCTGATGTGCCTAGATTGACAGTATGTCATTCACTTATCCACTGGACAGTTACACCATGGACAACAGCAAAACCTAGCAAGGAGCATGAATTTATTACCTCCATTCAAATTTTGTAGCAGGTTTTGGCAAGCTGCTAAAGCTGCTAATATAGCACTTATTGTGTTGATGGCCATAAACTCATTTGTAATACCATAAAACAAATTCGTATGATATCCACAAATCAATTGCTCCATTTAGATGTTATTTCTTACACAAACAAGTAACTGTGGTCTTAGCTAAGAGGTATGTCAGAACCAAAATGGAAAAAAAAAAAAAAATCATCAGGGACAAAAGAAAAAGGCTACAGCTCCTCTCAGAGCTCTCTCATCCTCCCTCCATCCTTCCACAAATTTATAATCCCAATGTCATTGGAAGTAGGTTCAAAAAGGGCGTTCAAAACACAGCTCTGCTGGACAGTGCAGGTCTGTGGATATCGTTTGTCTCAAGAAATAGATGTTTGCCACAGCAGCAAATGCCAAGACAGAGAAGAACAAGAAACAGTAGTGCTCAACCATGGAAAAATAAGAAACCCACAGCACAAGGCCAAGAACACACAACCACTTCCTCTGAGAAGCTGCTACTCTCCTGTTTATGTTAGAACTAATGTTCAGGGCACCCTCACCTCCATAGCCATGCTCACAGCAAATCTTTTAAGGCTTCAGAGCTGAAAAATATAAATATATATGCAAAATTTTAAATTAAATCAGCTAATAATATTCTTCAAGAGACCACACTGTGTGCGCTTTCAATGTTCAGCTTCTAATTATTTGCTGGAGCGTATAAATGGTGTTTAACCTCCTTGATTTGCAAACATGAAGGAAAGATTCTGACACAAATAAAATAGCATGTATACAAACAACCCCCGTGCCCCACACGCTGGCCAGGAAAACTCGGGATGCACCATTAGCTGTTTTCTTTTGAACATTATTTGTTACATTACAAAGGAAAATGAGGGTGGACCGTTTCCAAGGCTGGAGGACAATGATGTAACATCTTCTAAATCCACATTTTACACTCCGTCCCTGTGCTTCTCTTGTATTCTCCCACCACAAAGTAGCTCACAAATGATGACGTTCTAGATGTGGTGTTTTATAACAACAGCAAGTGGTTAACCAACCTAAATCCCACAGATAGAGCAAGGGTGGGCTCTCTGGGCAGGGCTCACTCAGGGCGTAGCACTTCTTTCTATGAAAATGCAAATCAGAAGCAACTGAAACCCACCCAATTACGATACGGAAGAAATCTACTGTCAGTTTACACAAAAATGAAAGAAAACACTGGTGATTTATGTAAAAAGGCCAGAACAGTGAGACTTTGCAATGATGATGAACAAGTCACAACACTCCTTTTTGCAATATTCTTAGTGAACTCTCAAAGACTTCTACACGAAGCATTACATTCCCCCACCTTTTTAAAGAAAAACAAGTCATAATATGCAATAATCAAAGTTTTAAAGAAATATATGTAGCAACCAGCACATATCCTTCCCATTGCACAGAAACACTGAAAAAAACCCACAGATCAAATGCTGATGCATCTTCCCTCTACAATGGCTGTGGTTTTCACAGGGACACTCAGAAAAGCGAATTAAATACTGGTTTTCATGAAGTCAAGCATAACCTTTAAGTCCTGAACACTAGGTTTATTCCAACATTGAATTATTTGGGGAAACTATAAATTATGGATTATTTTTTTCTTTAAATTAATTTCTCAGCTGAAAGAGTCTAGCGATCTGATTAAATGTCCTGATCAGACTTGTTTATACCTTCATAACAAAAAAAGAGGTGTCTAAATTCCTTCACACAACAGCCGTGTTATATTAGTACCTGCAGAGCAGTCAGGAATTTCTACATGCTAAAAGGTTGGTGGAAAATAATCACTGTTACTACACTTGGGAAAATGGGGTCAAAATACTGCTCCAGATACTTTAAAATAGGAATAAAGTGCAACCAGTTGAATAAAAAGAGAAGTGACCAAACATCTGGCCACGTGAATGGATGGTTAAAGCCCAGGGAGAGGGTTGGGGGCAGAGTGCAGCCCCACTCCCACAAGTCTCCGCTGTATGTTTGGTAAATAATGATCAAGAAAAAGGCAAAGAACAAAATAAATTGCAAATCGAGGGAGAAACGGGAGCGGGCTGTCAGCCTGGCACACTCAGCTCCAACATCCCACTCCAGCTGGGAGGAGGGCTGGGGTCAGCCCCACTGCATCCCCCCCAGCACAGGAGGGCTCAGGCTGCTGTGGGGCAGGACAAGGAGTGGGGTCTGCAGCCCCATGGCTGTGGGACCCAGCCAGGAGGGGCAGGATGAGGTCCCGGGTGAGCACTGCTGTCCCAGGATGGTGCCAGCGTGGGGAGCAGATGACCCACTGAACTAGGATGGCTTCTTAGTTCCTAAGTGGAAAGTTTTATAATTTATTAAATCTACTTTTCTAGTTATCTAAAACTATTAACGCGATTGTTAAAATTCACAGCTTCCAGTTGCTAAAGAAATGTGATTGTTTTATCTGGATTTCTATTATATGAATAAAATGTAACACTTTGTCTGGATAAAATGGCCCCAGAGTTTCATTAAAAAATAACAGCCTAATTCCCTAATATGAAGTTATTTTAAGTGTTTTATTAATATTGTCTTCTAAATGCACATAAGTGTGATCCCCCTTTAAGTGCAGTATCTTTAGGGCTAGTTGTAATTGTATTTTCCTTATCAGTTGCTTGTGCCTGCATTTCAAATATTCATTGCTTACTTCAGGCGCTTCACTCAGACAAGAAAGAGTGCAGTGAAAAACTATTTAATCTGGACACTATTTGAATAAGAAACTTTTCCGCCCCCAATACAACAGTTCTTGTCCCTTTTATGCAACTCAAACTACCACTGACAAAATTCCTATGGTGCTATTTATCTTGCCATGAGTTCCATCTCTTAAAAGAGAACTAAAAATAAAAATCAATATGAAACATGAAAAGCCAACCTGACACGTGGAATGAAATCCTCATCCCAATCAAGTCCAGCGCAAATTAAATTACATGTAAAGGCCACGACTTGTCTCATCTAACTTTAAGCACCTACCGGGGGTGCCTGGTTTCAGATCCTACATACCCTGGAGGCCCTCGGTGGAGAAAGTGAAGAGGCACCTCTAGTGGGCAGTTCTGATTTTATTGGGTGCCTGGAGGCTTGGTGCTGCTTTCCCTTGGCTGGATGCTGCCAAGGAGCCCAGTTCTTACCTTAGATATGTTGGTCCCTAAAATTAAGCCAAGGTACCCAGGCTGGAGCACCCTGGTTAAAAGACAGAATCTTTTATTTAGCTTGCTTTACAGGGGAAAAATGATGGGTGTTGGTTTTTTTTTGAGGGAGAAAGAAATGGTTCAAAGAATTTGTTACACCATTATTGTTGGCAAGTTGTTACTGACAAGAAGGAAGAGAGTCACTGAAAAGCTTTGGAGAGGTGGTCAGTTCTTTGTTGGTGGTGGATGCAGGGCAGAGCAAAAGGCAGCACAGCCAGCACCTCCTCCCAGCTCCCCAGCCCGGCCACGGCCATCACGCTACACCGTGTCTTTGAATTTGTCTTTGCAGGGTCACACATACACAGCTGGGAAACCACAGGAGGGTGTTGTGATAATTTTACAGCAAAATTATGAAATGGAGATGTGTGGCAAGCATAATTTTCCTATCGCTATACAAATGCAGCTATAATTAATTATACATTAATTTTCCCCAGTGACTCCTCTGTGTCCCCTGTATTCCTGAGAAACTCTGCCCTCCTCACTCCTCTCTCCCCCACGCTGCGGGGTTATTGAGAACGTGGCAGGTTGAAGAGTCAGGGATTTTCTGCCTACCCCATTCCATGAGCTTTTCTGCACCTTGGTACTGCTTTAGGAACACCAAAGGGGGCCAAGCACACCCGAACGGAGCAGCTGGGGGAAGGAGCTTTAAACCACAGCTTCAATTTTGTGAAGTTTTATCTTTGGAGGCGTACAGTAAAAGGCACCGATCGATTATTGCTGAGTAGGGTTTTCCCTTACCAGAGAGAATCCCAAAATCAAATTTAGCAGGAGTAGGTGGGAAAAGCACAGCTCAGCACTCAGACAATCTGCTCCTGTTATTTATAGCTTGGCAACCTGTTATTTATACCCCCACGACCCTGCTCACCCACCCAGACTACCTGGAGCCCTCCAGGTAAATCTATACGTGGCGCCCAATGGGGTAAGTTTTTGCTACTGGGCTTCTGATTTAATATACCCTGAGCACCAGGCAGCCCTGGAGCAGAGGACAAAAGCACAGGGTTACATCGGGCTCCTGACCACATCTGCACCAAGAGAAGGACTTGGGTCTTCTTCCTTCAGGGTTCCCATGTCCATATCTAACAGCTGAGAGACTAATGTTTAAAAGACATCCAATAAATGCAGTTTTTCCTGGTTTTGTTTCCCAGCAACAGTTTTAAATAAATGATAGTAAGACTGACCACATCTGCACCAAGAGAAGGACTTGTGTCTTCTTGCTTCAGGGTTCCCATGTCTGTATCTAACAGCTAGGAGACTAATGTTTAAAAGACTTCCAATAAATGCAGTTTTTCCTGGTTTTGCTTCCCAGCAAAACAGCTTTAAATAAATGATAGTAAGGAAAAGAGAACAAAATTACTTTCCCCTTCATGTATGCACTAGCTTGCTGAAGGTAATCCACAAACGGGCTGAACCAACTACTTATTTTTTAATCTTTCCTGCAGTAATCGCTGAGAACACTTGGCCACGCTTGCTTTGTGTTTCCTGTCTATTTTCTACAGCTTCCTGAGCAAGACTGACATGCAGACAATTTCTAATTGATTTTTTTTTCAAAGTGAAGTCTTCTTGGTAGCATTTTTTTGCCTCAGCCGATGGTGTAACTGTTCTCATTAGCATGATGAAGTTGCATAAGAAAAGACTATAAATGGATACACTTTGTATGCCTATACCTACCAATAAAGTCAGATAAATCATCCAGCTCTGCATACTTCAGGTTTATGTAATGGCTGAGTAATAAAATCACATATAAAGAGTTTTGATGGCAAATTGGGATTATTTTTATTATTATTATTATTATTATTTTGCTTTTCATTTCTGCGGTCCTGTCCGTCAGTGGAATAAAGCTGTTTTGAACACGCTCCCAAGCATTTGGCTCTCTTACTAAAGTTGGTGTTTCCTGGTCGTGCCACGGCTTGGTGATGATTAATGTGACATTTACAGTGTCTACCCAGAGTGTGTAAAAGATCTGGCAACTCAAAATGATATTCATCATATTGGCTCTCACGCCGGTGCTGCATGCTGAGATTTTCTGCATCCTGCTACGTGCTGCCCCGAGTAGAAATCCACCAAGTCAGAAAATATCTCCTTTTCCTTACTACAAATAACTCTCCCTTTTGGAATATTATGAAAAAAAAAAAAGGTAACAGGAAGCAAAATTCATTTTCAGATCATTTGTATCACTCTGTGATCTCCTGATAAATTATGATTGAATTACTCACCAAAAGCTTTAAACTGAAGTAGACATAGCATGTAAAACAGAAAGATTAAGTTAATTTATATTTAATTATAATATTAAACTATGTGCATACAGGAGAGGGTCATATTTGAGAAAGCGTTATCACAAGAAAATGGATTAAAACAAATATAGTCCACCTTTTTTCAGCTGAAATAACTGAATATTAAAATCAACCCATCCAGATACCTTCACCCAACAGCCCAGAGAGAGGTTTACTTGGTAGAGCATCCCCTAAGCTGTATGAAATACGAAGGCCAGGACACATCCTCGGGGCACTAAGCCTCAGCCCCGCATCCCCGAGAAGATGGAGAGGCTGCATCTCATCCATAGGAAAGGACTGAGAGTCCACTAAAACACCATTAACCTGCATATAAAGGGTCTGCACGGGGGGGAAACCGGGCTTTCTAGCATCAAGGGAACTGGAACACACACACACGTATACACACACACAAAGTTAATTGACAATAAAGCAATTTCTGCCATTTACTCTGCTGAGATGGCTGGGGTTACAGGCCAGTTACTTGCGCAGAAAGGGAATTCCATGTACTATGGCCCTGACTCAGACACCAGGTCAGCCTATATTTAAGCATTTTTCTCCAAAGCTGCTGACTGAAGGCATAACTGCAATAGAAAAGGTAAGTATGAAAACAATACGCTTCCTGTAAAGAACACAGAGGTATTCCCTTAACAGCAGCAATTTTATGACTTGCCTTCACAGGTTCAACTGATTACAGGTGACAGCATGGACGCTCTGCTTCTCTGAAAATCAGCCTCTAATTATGGAAGACTTGAACCAGGGTACACAGAAATTGCCTGGAAAAACACCTAAGAGCACAGCTTTCATCCTGGATGGCTTATCCCACCCCACCAGTAAGATGGACAAGGATGCTTTTCCATAGGACTGCCAAAAACTACTGCAGGAAACTCCCAAAGAGATCGATACTGTGGTTTTCTAATGTGCTCTTAATATGCTTCCCAGAGGAAAACACACTTTCTCTAACACTTAAAAATTCAGTAAAATGCCTCCATATTTGCACTGACAAAACAGGAGGGACTCTATAATATTAACCACAGGCTTGGCTGTTTAGAGTACATTGTAACATGCAATAAAATGGACAAAGCTAAAAATGTAGCTTAAGAAGAGTGTATGAAAACATGATTTCGCTGCACCTCCTACCAATGCAGAAACTGTCGTTATTCCATTGACCATACCCCACAGCCAGCACTCTGCAAGCTGAGGGACCTCCAAGCTTCCCGGTTAGCATCATCCAGCCTCGGTCATTTTCTTTTAATCCTTCTTTTGAAATGACATGCGTTATTGACACTTTTTTCTAATAGTTTGCAACGTTTTCTAACAACTTTACAAACGTCAATCACACTTCATTCCAGAAGCCTTATTGATTTCCTCACTCACACCGTATCTGCTCTACTTTAAAGATATTCCCCATCACATCTGGTGTATGATGAAGAGAAAAGCTGCTGCAGGACTGGTGCTGTGTGGTTTTACTTATTTCTCAAGAAGAACATAAGCTTTTCTTTCCATCATGTGAGAGTCCAAAGTCTTCATCCTGATCTCAAGGATGCGTGCGATAACTATAAAGAGTTCAGATCCCCCATGATTTAGTATGTGTGACATATACACAAAAATACTTTATTTTGTTCTCTGCAAAAGCTTTACAGAACAAGCATCGTTGTGGGATGCATACTGTATTAAGAAAAACCCTTAGCAAATACGGCACTTGACAAATTGGTGTATAAAATCAGGGCTTCCCATGGCTGCTTAAGAAATACATATGGTCCTTAATAACAACGGGTACTTGATTTGTTATTAATTTTTCACATCCTTGGACAAAAGCCAAAAGATATTTCAGCAAAAGCCTGTATGGTAACAGTCATACCTGGAACTATTTCACACACAGATAATTGCTGAGGAAGTTACCAAACACTGGAAGTTACCTTCTAACCTACCTCCAAACCTCTATTTCTAATCTGTATCTCAACCATAAAAGTTGTCATCTTCATTTTTTTCCTTTTTAAAAATACTGATTTGCAGAATTCTTAGTGGAAAACTGAGCATGTAGTCTGGAAAGAGCAAAACCAAATTTCCACCTGATGCAATTTGAAATGCCCCACAAAACCAGGTTTAAAAACGTATCATGACCGTATGTTGTGGCAATGAAAAATGCTGCAATGTCAGAGCTGAAATACAGAGTAATTTCTCGGATAGAAGGATCTTAACTTCCTCAGATGTACAGGTTATTTATTTTTCCAAACTACCCAAAAATTCAGTATATATAATGACGTCTTGTGCGTGTATGAATTTTGACAAATTATTTACCTTGAGTCAGAGAATAAAACTAGAAGTACTGCATCATTTCTACTGCACACACACACACCCTTTTTTTTTTTTTTTCTCTGCAAACTTGTTACCTATTGCTTGAAGTGAAAAGGAACTCTCAAAACCCACGTTAGCCTCTTGAATGAATACGGCCAAAGACATATTAAGCATTTGTTCCACATAAGCCTGAAAGTTCATTTTGAGGAGATGTTTGCTCTTTTACAAGAACGTAATTCTCAACCTTTTTTTTCTTTTTTTCCTGAGATCAGCATGATTTAAAATAGACGAGCTACAAACCAGATTCTGGTGTTTGTAATTGGATTGCTAGCAAGTCTCACTATAATGAGAACAAAACACTGAACACAAAGATACTACGATCCACCGCATTGAAAGAGTTAAATTTACAATGTCTTCACCATCACCAGTACTTTAAGTAGAGGTTGGGGCTTTTTTGTCTGGAGAGGAAACTGTCACTTTGTGTTTTCAGGTTTGTAGAAAAGCCTTTTTTAATGTAAACATTCATTAAACTAATTTGAAGTTGTCATTACTCTCCTCCCCTGCTGCTTTATATCAGATTATTCCTAAGTGCTTGGTGAAGAGCCCCATAAACACACAGTCTATTTCCCTGCAGGGTATAATCACACAGTTTGCACTGTGATTTATGCTGTATGGCACTGGTGAGTGTCCTAAACTTTGAAAGGGCTTAGTTCTTCAGCAGATGCACTACTCCCTTTATATTTAAACAAAGTTCAGCTAACCCTCCCCGCCTATTACAGACATTGTTTAGCTCTTTCGCTTCACAATAAGGCTTGTTAAGTACTGATTAAATACAAATCAGTGACACTTTTAATTAAGGAAATGGGAATTCAGAAATAATTGCCTTTAAGTTTCAATAAAAACATTTTACAACTGTCGTCTTCCCTTCCCCCTTCCCCCAGCAGCAAGGAACATTGCTAATTTAGAAAGGAACACACTAGAAATCCGATTTGGATTTTGGTGGAAATACTAGTTCTGACTCTAGAGGATCTTTTCTAAAGTTTTTTTTATAGAAGTCAGATCCCAGAGGAAGTTCTATGATGCCATCTTGAGCAGAGAAAGCAAGATCACTTTGCTCTGGAGACTGAAAACGTGAGGGTTGCTGGCTTTATCAGTGTCTCCTGTGTTCATGAATATCAGAGGCCTCAGAAAGATAAAATTTCTCTCATAGATAAGATAACCGATGATTATTTCAGTCTACTCCCCTAGCTAATGTTAATCTAGAAAATACAGCAATTACTTTGATAATAAAACACTCTTCAGGCATTCCATTTATACACTTTAGACAGTCTATGCACACTGCGTGCCAATAATGAGTTGAAAATGTGACACTTCTCCCAGGCAATGAATCCTGGTGGAGCACATCGCTGCAGGAAGGGAGAGACAGCCCCTTGAGACACTCAGGGAAGGGTCAGAGCCACCAGGCTCCTCACACAACGACCATTTGCCTCCATTTCCCCACGTGTGAGACCAAAGTGGAACATGCCCTTGGCCAAAGCCAGCACCAAACCACACGTTAGACACACGGCACCATCCCACACATGGGAGACGCAAGAAGCAGGAGCGGCCTCCTCTCTGCCACCACTGAGGTTTTTTGGGGGAGCCCACCTCTCAATCCATGAGTCTAAAGTTCACCTTCCAGCCAGGCTGTTCCATCAGTAGGTAAAGATTTTTCCAGGATTTTTCCCCCTACTTTTCCAGGACACAGGGACCAACAGCCAACAAGCAGGAGCAGAGAGGAGGATGCGCCGCAGGAGCAGAGCCAGCATCCCGTGGCTGAGCTGCTGGCAGAGTCACCACTGCAGCAGGCTGAGGGCTCCAGCACTATTTTTGGCCATTACTGCAGATGTAATGCTGCGAAGTTCAGGGAAAACTAGCAGGAGCTAACTTAAAATAAACTTAAAAACCCTCTTCTTCACCTTTTAGATCTCTTCTCCGACCTCTCCCCCTTCCTGTTATGGTAACAGCTAAATCCAGGTCTGTGCTACAGGGAGAGTACTCAGTAGAAGCAGCATTTTATTTTATTATTAATTTAAACCTTAAGTACCTAGTTAAGATAATTAGGGTTCCCTATTTTTCATCACAAATAATGAATTTTGTTAAAGAAAATGGAACTTCCAGTGCATACATAGGGCATACAGAAGTAAATCCTGATCGAGCATTTACAAAGAGCAAAAAATAGGACAGACATTAAGTAGGAAACATATTCCTTGCAATTAAAATCAGAATATGCTTTTCTATTTACCTGCTTGTGACTAATAGATTCAGCTAAGATACATTTCACATTAATATCACATTGTATTTTCAAAACATAGTGCAGCTGTTAACATATTTATAGGTTAGCAGTAGTAAAGACCTGTACTTGGATGTAACATTTAAAAGAAATATTTGTCAGAATACCAGGAACAGCTATTCAAACAAATTAAGCCTAAATGCTAAAAAGAGCCAGTGACAAATTCAGAAGTGCATGAGTGGCACTTTAAATTCCACAATATCAGCGCAAATTGATGTAAACCTACCCACCCAGGGAAAGGAAAGGTGAGAAAATAGCAGGAAAAGCAAATAACAGAAAGGTGTAAAATAGATTGTGTGTGGTGGCAAAGTTTTATCTGACACCTCTTCGATGCTTTTCCTCTTGCCACACCTTTTTCTCTCTTCTCCCTACAAATTACACCAGCTCATGCTATGTAGAAACTACGAGCAATACACCATTTAATTTGGCATATTCAATTCTAGGAATCTTTAAAAAAAAAAAAAAAATCCCAAATTGTACCTGTTTAAAGCCAGCTCCTCCAGTCACACGACGCTATAAACATTTATCAATCTGACACAGCAAGGCTGGGCCCCCATTATTATCCTTTTGTGACCTGCACAGCTGGTCCAAAAAACAGTTGTCTCCAATTATGCCCACAGATAATGGTGGGTAAATTCAGCTGTGCAGTATTAGCTCAACCTAAATATGATCCCATTTGACTAATTTCCTAATTCTTAGCAGGGTGCTTAAAGAACCTATTATCATGCAGACTCAAGGAACACAGAAGTCTGGTTATTTGCATCTGTTCTGTGAAAGGCATTTATCAACTGTGCCACAAATTAGAAGTTTGCAGCTAACAGACTAATTTGTTACCTGCATATACCAATCACAGCCACTCGCTGCCTAAAATAATTGCATCTGGAATTTGTTTAAACTTTTAATGTCACATAAATGGCTGTTTGTTTCCCACCAATATATCTTATAATTAAACAGCTTGAAACGGGAAAGGTTGAAATTGGGTCAAAAAAGATATATTCCTTCACAAAATCATGTGTGTATTCATTAACCCAGCTGGAATGCTGTTACTGGCACGGTTGCTGCTGCTTGACTGAACTGTGATCATAAAGGTTATTAAATGGGTTAAAAATAAGGCAGCAGAAAAATGGAAATTACTTGCATATACAAGCATGCTTTTTGCAAAAAAAGCAAACTGTGTGGCCTGGTTTGTGTGCTGTGGAGCACAATCTGCCGTGCAGCACGCCGTTTGGGTTTTCTGAAATCTGATTAATCTTCTCAGTAGCCTAACATAAACTCCTAGGGCTGCAGGCATATTGATATTTGGATTTTCTTCCTACATTCACTTCTCTCTAATCTTCTTCCTGAATACTTCTGTTACTAAATCAATCTTCAGCGTTGTGTCTCTGCAAACTTCACACGTTCATTTGAACTTTCTTTGACTTTCTCATGCCTCAGCCGAGTCTGCTCTGAGCTCTACCATGCTGTCATTTAGCAGCCCTCATCCCATGTCTTCTCCAGAGCCCAAACCAAATTTGGGCTCAATTTTCAAGATCCTTCACAGATATCATTCTGTTTTCAGCCAGAAACACATATGAAGGAGATGTATATGCACTTATATCTTGCCATACTTGTCATCTTTCCTTCCCTCTCTCTCAACATATTTCCTACATTTCTCAACAGACCAAACTTCTTTGTCTCCTTTCCTCATCTCTGTCATTATTTCAGGAAGCTGTCTATGTTCAAGCACTTAATTATCCTCTTTATGAACTGCTTGAATCTTCATACCTCCTGACTGGCTCGTAGTGTTCTGCATCACACCATTCGTGCCCAGGTGACAAGAAAGTGATACCAGCACATCTGTCCACGAACAGACTCATGCTAAAGGCTTACTGTGCCTGACTACCTGAAGGGTAATTATTTCCTAGACAAATCATATTTCTCCAAAGTGGGTCGGATTTTAAGGAATAAAATTTTCTGCTATTACCAAAAAAAAAAAAAAAGAAACTAGAAATAAAAACTCTGAAAGCATTGCAGAGACAGAGGAAGTTTCCTCAGGCAATAGGAAGGCACAGATCTGCTTATATTGAGGCATTTACAAAGGAAGACCCCAAGAAAGCTGGCTTAACGTGGTGGGAAACAGTAGGATTCAGAAAAGAAGCTGTATGTTCAAAAAGGGAACCTAAATCAAATGGTCTGTGATCAGATCCTCGAGAATAATCAATAGTGGTGGGGAAAGCGATGCAGAGATGCTGCACAGGCATTTTGTAATGCATAGATATGCACTATCTACAATGAAGGTGATTCATTTTGGCAAGGTTCTGCCTTCTTCAAATACCACAAGTCTTAAGGGACAAAAGTTGTAGCCAGAGGACCTTTAAAGCTGGACCTCTGGGAAAGTGGGCGCTCCAACTTATTTTTATGAGGAGAGAGAAAAAGGAGCAGAAATCCTAAACCTGACAAAAGAGTAAATTGAGATTCAGTGTCCAGACAGTGTGGTAAGATCCCAAAGACCTATCCATACCCATTTACACCGGGGGAAAGGGGTGATAAGTTTGACCAGGCATAAATGCAGTGGCCTAGAGAGGGAGCTGGGAGCCGATGACATTTTCACATACTCTCCTTGATCACACCAGAGCAGTTATCAATCTGGGTCGCTCCTTGCTTTCTTTAGTCCTACCTATCACCCCAATTCTTCAAATCTCAAATCTCTTTTTTTCCCCTGGCCAGCGATTCTTATCCTTTTCTACAGTGTAAACAACCAAAACTTTACTGCTTGACCCCCAGCTTTACAGTCTTCAGTCTCCATCTCTCTGTAACTCGATCATTGAACCAGACTTCACCCCTGCCTTCCTGATAGGGTAGGCTTCACCTCATTCCTGCACAGGGAAAGCTTGTAATCAGATATGAAACAATCTGTTTATTACTTTAATTTTTTTTTTTTTTTTTTTTAATATATAAATAAATTAACTCTCAGTGCAGCTTGACAGACCTACTGACTCAAGTGTCCTGTTCAGAGCAGAGCTGTATCAAAAGCACGCCAAAAGAAAACTTTCATCTTAATTCAGACATCCCCTTGCACGTGGGCACATTCCTCATGGGTTTCCATCCTGACCTGGCATGGAGATTAATTGTGCTTTGGTGATGATTTAGCCTTTGATTGCCTATTGAGCCCCAGGACAAAGTGATAGTTGTGAGGTGGTTACTGAGATATGAACGATTTGCTATTAGGCGATTGACTGACATCCCATCCTTGTTTCACATAAATCCTGTTCTCAATATTCATAACAGCTTTCAATTCCTGCTGGCATGAACAGGAGATGACTGGATAACCAGGAAATGAAAGACATAACCAGCCCCTTGAGTCATCCTACCCCCCGAAACAAAAAAAAAATTTATGAATGACACGATGCAAATACTACATTGCATGGGAGAGACAATTATCACCGTAGCCTACAAATATTTAGACATATAACCAGTATGCATGGGGGGAAAACGCCTTTTGCAGCCAGGTAATATTTAACTGGTTTTAGCAGTAATTTTGGCTGCCACCAATAATTTGCCTGCTAGTGAAAAGGAGGACGAAAGGGTAATACCCAAGATGCTGGGGGAGAAAAAGCACTGCTGGATGGGCAGTGGTACCCTGAGCTCTCAGCTATGGTTGTCGCAGGGATGAAACAAAACCTGGGGTGTGACGACTGCCCATGAAACAGAAGAGAATTGGCCCCCACAGGAATTCTGCAGTGACCTTGTCCTGCCAGGCACCGTGAGCAAAATAGGACACACAAAACCACCGACTGCCTAAACCCAGGGCATTTGTACAGCAGCTCGTGGCGGCTTTCTCTGGGAGTGATTCAATATTCACAATACGAAGCACGATCCTCACAGCACAACTGCCACTGAAGCCAGGGATAAATAGGATGGAGCGTTGCTATCAGAACTAAGTGCAAGCTTTGAGGAATTTGTTTAGGTTAAATTCCACAAATTTTAGGATGGTGATAATAATGGTCATTACGGACCAAGTATTTTCCAGAGAAAGTATCTTGAAATTGAAAACACACTAAACTAATGCTTAGTGAGAGCAGTTGGTAAAGTGTTACTTCTAGTGAATTACAGTTGTCTTCTTTCTTCTCTGATAATTTGTGACAATTGCATCCTAATGCTATTTCATTGATTTCTACTCCACTTCAGCCCCCATGCTGGGTTCAGTCAGGGTGACAATACACAAACATTAACCTGCTATAGGGAGACCTACTACACACATTTTCTTCATAGAAAAAATCCTATAGAATTTAAAAGGGGTGGACTGTAACAATCCTACACATATTCCTTTAGAAATCCACAGAATTGAATCAGGAGCCCCATCAGTCATATAGATTACCTTTTTCTTAAGCTTTCCCGGGAATTCCAATATATTCATTTCAAAAGGTGATGCAGAGAATTTGTTGATATGTTGAAGCTGTTATTTACAAGATGCTATACCTCCGTTTTGCACACCTGCTTTTGCTGGTAAGACCTTTAGCATGGACTGAGCAGACCAGAGACAGCAGACATTGCTAACCTGAACTAAGGCACTTGGACTGAACGACCCCGATGACCAAGCCAAGAACTACTTTTCTCTGCTGGGAACTTCATTTGGAGAGTGGGAAATTCCCAGGCACTGAACAATGATGCAGGTGTTGGGAGAGGGAAGTGTAATGCCAGGAAGGCTCACAGAGGGGTGCGGAGCTGTGGGAGATGAAAGGGGAACCCGCTAAACCGAGAGAAGAGCAGACAGACATTGACAGGAAGAGTCAGAGAACAATCTCAGCCATGGCATGGGCTGATTTCACTAATGGCCAGTTCAACTGGGAGGACTCCCCAGTTCATATGGCAAGCAGCGAGTTATAGAAGGTTCCTGGCCCAGCAGACCTCAGCTATAACATTTAAAAAAAGCTTGAGTGGTGAGAAAATAAGTTAATAAGCACAGAATTAATTTTTGGCTACATCTGTATATCTCACAGATCAAAATAAACCGCAGTCGCGCCTTAGAGTCCTCTGCAAAGCCCGTGTTACATGCTGCACTAACAGGGCTCAACTGCAAAAGCAAAATTGTCAAACTCTAGAACAAAAATAAAGACCTGTGGGAGAGAGGAAGTGCTGGGACTTCCAGCAGCGCTTCTAGCGCCCTGGGTAAATATGAGTTCAGTTCAGTCCCCTCATGGACCAAACCAGAGAAATACCCGGAGTTTCTGTAAGAAGTTTCAGAATCAATATTTGTGCAGAAAACTTCCGTGTCGTCATGGGCCCGTGCTCTGGCACGTCCTTAGAGACCTGCTTCTCTTCTGCCTCCCAACCTTGCTATGAACAATTGCTCTGCATCTGATCAGGTTCTGCAGCAGCTGTTCAGAAAACATCTCCTGGAACCAGGTCTCATTTCTACCAAGAGGGCCTATGCTACAACGAGATGCCCTGAACCCAAGAAGAACCAAAATATTTGTATGGCTACAGGAAAATGTGCGTTCCCAGGCCTCTAAACTTAGACAAATGTCTACCTCTTCACTGTATGCCTGATGTCACAGCCATTCCCAGAGAAGTGGGGTGAGAAAAAGGCATTCCTGGTTGAGAAGCGGGTATATATTTTCTTTCACACTCTGCCCAGCTGGGTTGGCCACCACAATACATTTTGTGCTTCTCCACTAGCCAAGCACGATGCCCTAAATTAAACAGCACAGGACAGAGAGTCTACATTTGTCCTTGTGAATGACAAATTCCTAGTCACCGGGCCACCAAACTAGGTAAGACATATGGAAATCTCATCCACAGCAAGATCAACATTTATATTAGTATGTATTTGTCTATAAATTTCATATAGTTACTGTGTCCTTCTTTCCTAAGCAATGACATACACATACATCATAAAGTAGTGAAGCATCATATGGGAAAATAAGTCTTTAAGACCAATGACCTTTCCTGAAAGTTCAATGGCAAACTATCTGAAATGAAAAAAATCAACAATCTGATTTCAATTATTACATTATGCAGACACAAGGGAAAGATTCTGAAAAAAAAAAAAAAAAAGAGATACAAACCCAGAATGAGGTTTTCACAGATGTTACCTTACTGGGTTCCCACTGTATTTGACAGGATAAGCCGGAAGAGAGCCTATTTTTGTATCTCGGGTTAAGCTGTTAGATGCTATTTTTAATTCTACTGTAATGATCAGTACTTTCATTTCCCTTAGCAAACCAACCAAAAAACCCAGAAGACAAAGTCATATAACAGGGAAAGAGCCAAGGAGTTAGCTCAAAGCTGCTAATTCCACAAACAGAGGATGATGCACATATTAAAGGGGAAAAAAAAGGAAATTTTTCAAAACACGAAGGAATTTTAAGTGTTTGTGGATGTCACCAAAAATAGCCAACCGTAATAGGACAGATACAAACTCCTACACTTGGGTGATGATCTTTACAGGGTTTATATTTTCCACAAGTTAAGCAGTCAGTACTCCATATGCATGACATGCTCAAATGTATGCAAACTAGAGAGCTCTCAATTTATCTATAACTTCATGTTCATACGGTATATAATTAGACTTACACCTAAGCATCATTGTAGATACATTGATTTTCTGTCCTCCACCCCTCAAGACACAGTCCTTGTTACACGGAGACAACGCAAGGTGCTTTCCTCCCATTTTTGTTGTCCTTGGGTCCACCCCATAGATAAGCAGATTACTGCTTCTTTACAACACTTCCCTTCGGTATTTTAAAGCTCTTTGGTTGCCCATTTTCCTTTAACTGGCAAATCTCACTTCTGAAATTGAAGCTATGAATTCATGAAGCACACCTTGAGAATCTGGTCACCGGAGCTCCCGGATTAACTGTGCCATTTGCATAAAGGTAAACTTAATGTTGCACTTCCAGAGCTCATATCCTCTAAATTGCACTTACTGATGAAATATAAAATCCTCTAAAAGGGTTTTCCAACCTAAACCAATTTGTAAAGTTGTTTTTTTTTTAATCTAAAACATTAAAGAAATTAAAGTGATCGGCATATAATTAGATTAATTATTCATATCTTCCAAGTTGCTTTAATTCTAATATATAAAAAAAGATTAAATATCCACTCAAAGGATTAGGCAAAAAGTCAAGCAGCAGCAACACATTTACATTACCTTACTGTGCAAATTATAAAACTAATTAGTCTAAAGTTTCAGAAAAATGAATTGGATCTTCATTCACACGCTGACACAACTTTACATATTCAAAAATGACACCCATATTATTTTCTCATGTTTGTAGTAGAAGTCAGCCCCTGCCTCTGCCACCACCACCAGGCTGGAACAGCTCTCCTTTTGTTCTAACTAGTGAAAATTAAATCTTGACCTAAATTTCTAAAAAGCTAAAAATGTTTCAGTCAACTGCATGAAAACAAGAAGTCCAAGAGAGCCTCATTATAAATCTTACACTGATACCGTTGAAATAGCCTGAAATAATTCTTTATGAAAATCAAAAGATTGGTTTGGTTGCTTTTTTGATGCTTCTTTCTGATCTAGATTTCTTTCTTCTGAAAGTGCATGTAATTTCCAGCGTGCTGCACGCTGTTTTCTCCTCATCTCAAATCATGTGAACATTCATTAAAAGTCCAAGGCTGTGTACTGTAAACAACTATGCCCCCCTTCTTTGAAAACTGCTCTTTCCTGAATAAAAAGAGATTTCAGAAGAGTATGATAAGGACCAAAAAAAAAAGACTTTCCTATCCCAAATTTTTGCTGAGACGGTGCTGTAGGGTGGTTTCTAGGAGGTAATGACTACCCTTAAATATCACTGACACACTCTCTGGCCAGATATTCTTGTTCTGGGTAGAAAAAACTATTAAAGAATAATAATATTTCCATTAGCTCATTCACCACTGAAAAAACACCAACAACGTTCGTATCTTGAAGATAATGTCTGTTTTGATCTTGTGGGCAAAGAAAGAAACAGATTGTTCTAGTTTCTTAAGGTTGTTACTCACCCTTATCTAAGGTAAAATGAAACCCATTGCTTTTAACAGTTTTCCAAAGAATTGCTTAGCCTATTTTTAGCCATGTAAGCTTTGTAACCCTTCAAAAGCAGACTGCACAGTATCAAAGCATACTTTTTCATTACACAAGGCCCGCAGGAAGATAAACGAATTACCTTCAGAAAACCCTACATCGGATATTCACGTCTGAGATGTCCAGTGAAACCTGAAGAACAAAAGTCAACGTTTTCAAAATTAAACTGTTCAGAAAATTACTTTTAGAAAACTTCCTTGGACTTTTGTTCTTGTTGTTTCAGGCTTTCAAACAGCCCGACCCTCATCCAGCTCTTCAGGTCTGCAGAGCAGGGTAGCTGATTTTCAAGACCCGAAGAAGAAAAGGGTTCTGGGCTGGAACAGTTTTGTTCATACACCTTGATTTTGTCAAATATCTGCTGACTCTTGGCCAAAACTGAGATCCCACCTCAGGGAATGGTGGCAAAGCAGAAGTTCAGAGCTACAGCCAGGCTGGCACAGATGCTAAGGGCACTCCAGCAAAATAGGAAGACGGGCTCCTTCAGACCACTTCTCTCCACAGCTCTGTTAACGAGCATTGTGCAATTAACTCCTTGATGGGGTTGGGAAGCAATATTTTGTTCCAACTGATGGAAGGATCTTTACGTGATCAGAAAACAATCATCTTGGGTGGACTATTAGAGTTCATTTCAACACCAAGCGGCCGACTATTAGGCAGCTGGAAGTTCTGATGATAATAGAAAAGATAATTAGGCTAGTTCACTGACAGCAGAAGGAGCACTTGCCCTGCCATGAAGACAGCTAAAAGTTTGAAGAAATAAGAAAAACTAGAAGGAAGGTAAATTCACTAGAATAAGCAGTTGGTGCTTTAGAGCATAATTATCAGAAAGAAAACACGTTGTTTAGCATACTTTATGTTAATGGAGGGCTAGCATGGCCCACTGTGCATAATTTAGCTGAACAATTGATAAGAAATTTTAATACATATATATATATGATTACAGCTACAGAAAAAAAAGACAAAACACAAGAGAGATCATAATAGGCACACGTGAACTCTGAAGGCCTAATTACATCACGGGGGAGGGTAAGCAGTTACTGCTGAATCAAGCAGAAAATTGGGGTAATTTGTAAACAGGTAGAGCTGTTATCCAGGTGTGCCAGCATGTGCGCGGGGGCTGGCGGTGGGGCTTTGAACCGAGGACTCCCATCTGCCTTACGGAGCAAGCAGCGCAGCTGAACGCTCCCCTCGGCTTAACCAAAAAGAAATTAAATACAGAAAAAGGGCCAAATAGCCCCCCTTCACCTCCCCGCTGCAGCCCCCCGCCCAGCCAAGAGCCGGATAACCCCCTGCGGCGGGATGTTTGCAGGAAAAGAAATGCCATCCGTGGGTGAAACCTGAAGTTAGTGCTTTGCGTGCGCGGAGCTCAGAGATAAAGCTGGCTGACTTGGTGTCCTGCCATCAGTACACTCCCTGCTCCTCCGAGAGGGAAAGATTTCACCACTCAGCAGCAGAAGGAACCACGCACAGGTAAGGTGCTGCCCACGCTGCCTGGTGAGGGCACGGTCTCTCCCCCAGAGCAGACTGGAGTTTCTTTAGGTGGCCAGTTATGGGAGGGAGAATGGGAAATCAAGCTGCTGGGAATTCCTCCAAGAAGTATGTCAAAGGCCCTCATTGCTAGGATGGATGGATGGATGGATGGGAGAAGCTGTCTTGCACTGGCCAAGTGTCACAGAAAAAGGTTTGAAATGGTATTTTTAAACAAAAATATGTAATAGGACATGATATTTTAACAAGTTATAACAACACGCATATTGCTGTCTCTTGGGGTGGGGTGGCAGAGCAGTTAAGATGTCTCCTGGTGCCTTCAAAAGTAGGAGTTTGAGTCTCTCTGACCCCTGCCAACATGAGGAACCCAAGCCAGCTGGTAGGTGTGTGACCAGCTGCCCTTTAGCAAAGTGTTGCAGCTCCACACTAACCTGAATCAGGACAGTTCTACTGCGTAGCCACGTGTCTAACCCTGATGCATTAAAAAGGTGGGAAGAAAAAAATACTTTGGAAAATCCTTACATCTCAGATTTGAGTGCTCACACATGTAGACTTTGCAACCTGGAGGTTTAAGCAGAAGTTCATAAAATAGCTCCTGACAGCACTGTGTGCGAAATATCCTTGCTGGTTTTGGAGAGGCTGTTTCCAGTTGTGCAGCTTTGGTAGATTCCCAGCAGATCTCACTAGAAAGAGGAAGCACGTTAGCTCCTGCCACGCACATGCAGCAACTCTGGCAGGTCCAGGGTGTGCTTTTCCCCCATCAGATTCGTTCACCTCACTAGCAATATGTAAAACAATAACAAACCAGGCTAGTCTCTTCAGAAACTGGCCTAGTGGCAATCACAGCCTTCAGAGTCCTGCCGTGCAAGGACAGACCTGCCAGCACCATGGCCCTGAAGAAGCCCTGACCATGGCCACGAGCTATGGAAAGGTCCCAGGAGCCATGGAGCAGCTGTTCCCAGGCCATGCTCCCAGACCTGGACCTGGGGGAAGTGCTCTAAGCTGTGTGAACTATTACAGCTCATGCATATTTATGTTGCATCTTTGCTGTATTTTCTTCTGAGGGTCTCCAGGATGACCAGCCAGCCCCAGCCACCAAATCCCAGCTGAAGCTTGCAATGGAATTTAAGGATGAGGAGTGAGCAGAAAGCTAGGACTGTTTTCTAATCTCTTTTCTTTTTTTTTTTTTTTTTTTTTTTTTTTTTTTTATCCCCCCCCCCTTTAAAAAAAAAAAAAAAAAAAAAAAAAAAAGTTCTAGGAAAAATATTAAACCC
>NW_015090842.1:4713743-4721896 GCF_001431845.1 Calidris pugnax | reverse complement strand
TTTTTTTTTTTTTTTTTTTTTTTTTTTTTTTTTTTTTTTTTTTTTTTTTACATTAAACCTCCCTCCATCTGTGCCTTTTTGTGCCAGACAGACCAGTAATTATCAGGAAATCCCTTCACTTTTAATCTACATCAGTATGAATGCAATCTCAGAGCAACCCACGGTGACTGGAAGCTATTATTTTCATAGGAAATAATAGTGACTGGAAGTGATAACTCACGGCGCTCGGTGTGTGTGTCATCATCTGATAACATGCAGGGCTGTACATCCCACCGCACCGTTCCGTTGCAGGGCTACGATAGCCTTTATTAAAGGGGAACGATTGAACCAGGAACCTTGTCAAATCTGCAGGGGAGGCTGCGGGGGTTGGATCAACATGGAACTTCCATTCATTATTTATGGGCATAAAAATTTGAGGGCCTTGGAATTGGCAGCACGAAAAGCTGTTTCAATTTGAGCCATAATTCTCTTTTGTACTTTCAGGCATTGACAATGTCTCAGATAAACATTCGTTTGGGAGACAAAGATTATGGCACGGAAAAAAAAATAAAATAAAATAAATAACAACCCAAGGATACTTAGCTCTCCTCCCACAAATTCTTCCTGGAAATATTCTTGCAAAATCCTCTGCCCACTTGAACAGTACGCTTATGATTAACTGCAGATGAGCCCAGCAGCTTGCATATGTAGTTAATTTGCTCTAAATTTCCATGCTGTATTATAACACTAATGATCACTAATAATAGACAAACCCGCAGTTTATTGAGTAAGTAATTTGAGACATTATGATTTTTATCATGTGAATAGGATCAGGCTGACCAATTTAAACTGGGCAGAAAAAGATAAATAATGTGTAAATCAATCACAACACCAGCACGCTCTGTTTCTTTGCAAAATGATATGGATTGATTGGCGAAAAGAAGGCTCTGCTAGTTACTACTGCTAGGAAATAGAGTCAATAAACTTCCATGCTCAAGGGTAAAAGGTCAGGTGTGGAAGGAAGCTTATACTTAAACTGCAAAAATTTATTTTTGTCACCTGACTACACGGGCTCGGATGAGTTTGCATTTTGTCCTGATGGGCGAGGCAGACTTTTAAAGAATAATCAAGGCAGATAACATATCGTGCAGCCAATAAAAAGGAAAACACACTAAACACGGACAAAATTACATGAAAAACAGTTGCACTCTGGCTTGTGGTCAAAGCTGTCTTCTAAAATCATGTAAACAAGATAGCCATCACGTGCCGTCTGAGAGACAGCTATTTCAGGACTAAAAGAGATACTTCTATTTGTTTTTCTTTCATAGGAATTCTAGTTTTGATTGAAGCATTTATTTTTAACTTTAGAAAACACTGAAGCTTCATTAATTATAAATCCTATTTAGCACATTTGGAATTAATTGCTTTAAAGGAGAGCTAAAAATAGAAAATAACTAAACTACATTTAATGACTTCATGAGTGATTAGTGTACTCCAATGATGAGTACCTGCCTGCGGCAGTGGGACTTAGAAGGTACTTGGAGAATTTTGAATGAAGTTTTGCTTAGTATAAAGCATTATTCATTTTTAAGAGAACAAAGGGAAGCAGAGGGAGAAATTTCTTGGATTCATCTTTGGACTTTGCTATAGGAGCCTCAGACTCCACTCCAGCAGAAGGCAGCTGCACACACATCTCTCCAGAGCCGGGTAATAATGCTCGGAGGTACGGACGGAGGAGAAAGCTTTCATATAATGTCTCCACAGTGCTCTCCTGGGAATGAGAGTTAGCATGTGAATTGAACTTGCACCCAGTTATCTCATGACTGCAGCTTACCCTCAATCACAAGACAAAAATACTACAAAATATACTGTGGGGAACAATTCTTGATTGTTTCCAGGGCATGGATTAAGTGTAGCCAAATGACTCTTTTTCTCTAACTCGTAGTCTTTTATGGCCAGGGCCAGTCCAATCCTTCATGCTTAAATAGAAAAACCTGGAAATGGATCACAATGTATTCCACTTTTTCTTAGACACTTTTACTACACTGTGTTCAAAATACCTCTTTTTTATTTTATTTTTATTTGAATGCACCTAATTTTATGCATGGGTATGTAGTGTCATGTCCTGGAGTGATTTTGTACTGACAAGTCCAGCATATCAGAATCCCTGAAATCTTGGAATAAAAACACCCCAGCATTGCCTGTTGTGCCTCTCAGGGAAATGTTTTGTTAAACACTGCAAATTCCCTTCATTGGAGCGGTGAGATGCTTTCTCAAAAAGGGAGCACAAAAGAAGATGAAAACTGAGTAAAAAGGAAAGAATATAATAAAGAGACTGAAAGATGCCAAAATAAGATGGCTCTGAGACTTCTACTTCTTCACCTAAAGTCACCTCAAGCACCTTATGGAGATGGACACAGCACTTTGGGCTTTAACAAAGCACTAAACACAGATGGTGCTCTCTGGAAACGACCAGCTTAGTTTCCCCACTGATTTTTCTCTGCAAGCCCAGACTGGTGGAAACCAAAGCTACTTATTTGCCTCTGCTGCACCCGAGCAAAGGATGGGGAGGAGGACAGCCCCTCTGAAAGCCCTGCTGATGTCTCCCAAACGGGGGAAGCCTCCGTTCAGCTCAGAAAGAACATGAGGATTCCCCTCAGCAGCAGAGGAGGGCAGGCTCCTCCCTGCAGTCCTGATTTCAAACCGAAGGCAAAAAACCTGAACAAATCAAGCAGGAGATGCAATAAGCAGACACAATCAGAGCGGAGACTCCACCATCAACCGGCCCAAAGCGAGGACCTGCTGCAGCCAACGGTGGCTCAGAACACCACGTTTTGGCCATTAGCTGTGGATTCAAGCGTGCCATCGCTGGAATATGTGATGGGCTGGTGATGGTCCCTTCCCTCTGCTGGCTCCAAAGGCAGCTCCTGCTGCTTTGTTCATTTGCAGAGCGTTTCTTCTGACGGGCAGCCAGGCTTAAAGCAGCCCCTTTTATCTCCCAGCGCAATTCCCTGCTCAGACATTGCCAGAAACACTTCGCACCTTGTAAACTTTTAGATAGCACCACTGAGCCAGAATGAACTGGGTATTTTTAAGGACTCGTGGACCAAGTGTGACTGAAGTCTGTATGAATCATCTGCATTCAAACCATAGTACTGGCCGTGAAACATCTACTGACTCAGTGCACTGTCAGCAGAATATGCTTAAGCATATCCTTTCTTCTCTTTTTTTTTTTTTTTTTTTTTTTTTTTTTTTTTTAATTATTTAACACATTTTAAACATTAACTTTAAATGAAAAATACTAGGATGAAAAAAAAAGTTTCTAATCCAAAAGTATCCTCACATTTTATTCAAAATAATTAATTGATCCCCTGGTAATTCATAGCATCCATGCCACGTTTCTTACATCAGTTTTATATCTGTAAACATAGATAGGGATAATTAAGCTGACTTGCTAGAGTCTGTGTTTTCCTAGAGTGGGTCAGGGTGAGAGCACCTAAAGTCACAGGAAATGCCCACACTGATGTGCAGGTTCAATCCCAACTAGCCAAGCGAGCTGCCCTACCTGCCCCCTAGTTGATACCCTGTGGTCCATCACAAAGCCTTCCCCACTCTACATCCTTCTCCAACCTCTATCTGGGATTCATCTCGACCACACGGTGTCAAACCCTCCTGAGCAGCCAGCCTCATGGTACCTTGTCTTTGGTGGTTGGAGTTAGTCTCAAGTTTGCTCGGACCTTCTCCGTTGCGCTGGCCTAACTCCTTGTGAAGCTCCACTGAAAACTGACCCACCAACTGGAGCCTGGAAGCAGGAGCCCAAAAAAAAAAAAAAAAAAAAAGCAGAGAAACGGTGTGATTTGCTTGGGGTAAGGCACTGAAGAACATCTGAGAGGAAACCACCCCTCAGAAGCAATGCTCAAGCAGTGGGATTTCACAGATCCCAGGCAACCAAGTCTCCCCGAACCACTTTTGAAGCACAGATTTCTCTCAGGTATTAAGGTAAAGAAATGTCCTTCCTACATTGCTCTTTATTTTTTTTCCCTCAGTGATTCCTGTATCATTTTTCTTCAATTTCAACATTTTTAATGGAAGCTGGTTTATCTTTGCTAGCCTCGAAATTCAACCAGAACTTCGATGCTCTTTTTTTTTTCCCCCAGCTGTAATAAAAGCTCTTGTAGGTGCAGTGTTCAATCTCTCTGTCCTCAATGGATACAAATGGGAACGACTGTCACAGACTTTGGCCACTCTGTTGATCACTGTACGGGGAGGAAGGAAATCCACAGCAGTCTCTTAGAGGGGCTGGCTGTGCTACAGCCACTGAAGTAAAGAGGAGCAATAATTTCATTTTAGCATGAAAATGAGAAGAGATCACCAGGAGCCCACACTGGCCCAGCCACAATTTTACACGGTAACTTCTAAGAATAAAAGTCTCTTTGAAATAATGCTGGGGTGGATAAGGAGGGGTTCAAGACCTGCAAGAACACCTCTTGGGCTGAACACCCTTTCAGAAAGAGACAGTGGATTTCATTCCCGTGTAACGACTGGTTGTGATACTCATTTGGAGAGTCAAAATACCAATCCCCTGAGAGTCTCAGCTTAAAAATTATTTCCACAGACATTTGTAAATTCCTCCTCCTTTTAGCACAACTTCCCCTTTCTTGATAGATATTTATCAGGCTTGGGTATGAGCCGTAGCTACAAAATACCAAAACCCAGTTGTTTGTTTTTTGTTTTTTTAAAAGTAGCATTTTGAAATTTGGTTTAAATTTACTAATTCTTAAAACGTTAATGAATTTCAGCTTGGCTTGTCCATCTTAAAACTCCAGGGCCTACATCCAGGAACTTAATACCAGCAATATAATTTTAAAGCTGCTAAATAATCCCTTTATGGCAGGTAACAGAGCACTGTCGGACTTGAAAAATGGAATTAAAATTAACTGGATTTTTAAGCAATGTGAGGATGTTAGAATTAGAGTTGTGAAGGCAGTTAATTATATTAGTAGGACGGATAATTAAAAATTACCTTCCCAAAAGAGAGAATCCCATCTATTACACGTTTGTCAAAATTTTGGATTGGACAAGTGATACCACAACCTAATTCCTTCTCTCTTTATATTTCTGCAGCGGTTTGTGGGGTGCCCTGTATCGGAATCTTATATGATGTGTCAGAATATAAGTTACGCAACACTAAAAGTAAGGGTATTTTTCAACTGGATATTTCAATACCCAATCTGAATTTATTGTGGTGGATGGAAGCAAAGGGAATGCTAAAGAGGACTCGGCATCGCTGAACTGGCAGATACTGCAATTCATTTGCCATCTCATGTTAATTAGCTTTCCTTGTTATTCAGGGAACAGAGCGCACTAGAAAAAAAAAAAAAAATGTGGCACGTTTCATGCTTTCTAGAGCTGATTGAGATCTTTTCAGCAGCAGCTGGTGCTTCCATGGGCACATCACCCCGAGCAGGACGGAGCCGCGCTGAACTTCCAACCCAAAGGGCTTGGTGCCCGGCACCAACAGCCGTGGGTGTAGAGGCAAAGAGACACTCAGCACCACAAGAAGGAACCACAGAAGAGTGAACCAAGTCTCTGCAACCAGGAATTCTCAATAGGAATATCGGCCGTAAGGAGATTTTTAAAAAGCCTTTGGTAGGAGGCCCTCAAAACAAGAAGCCTGAGAAAAGATGGTGGTCCCATGGGTAAGGGAACTGAGCGGGGATTCAGGAGGGCTGAAGCTATTCCATTTCCAGCCCTGTCTCTGTTTCACCTGCAATCACGTAGTTTTCCTATGCCTCATCTGATTCCTCTTTAAAGCACAACTTTTACAAGTTATTTGATATTTATAGGGAAGAAACCCTACCAGAAGGCTAGGTGTTACCTTACCAGCCATGCTATTGCCTCTGTTTGCAGCTGGTTCTTCAACAGAAACCATATTATGCACCCTCCAACTCATCAGGAAATATTGGCCTTATATTGAAAGATTAGCTCCATCTTTCATGTGGAAGTGAAATAACAGAGCACTGCAAAACCCTATTACCTGCTAAAAATCATGCAGTAGCAAGCTGGTGTTGCAGGAGGGAGACAGAATTAAGGTATCAGAAAGACCAACAACTATCTCCTGTGTTTCCAATATATGCATTTTCCTGACCTAGGCAATGTTGCGTATAGTCTGCTTACTGCTGTTTTCAATCATAATTCTGTCTAAACAATTCAATGTCTGCTTACTGCTGTTTTCAATCATAATTCCATCTAAACAAAGGTGTCATTGTAGGAATTATGAAGTTGCTGTTTATTTCCAACCCCAACCACGCCATTAATTCATCACTGCTACTCTCTGAGCACCTCAATGTTCTCAAAATGTTCACGCCATTAATTCATCACTGCTACTCTCTGTGCACATCAAAATGTCCTGTCAAACGCAGCCTCTAACACAAGAACATCTGACCATGGTCATCTCAACGGGAGGGGATTCTGGGGGTTTGTTACATCAATATATAATCCACCCCTTTTCATGACATCTCCATAGTCAGGACCTGTGAGGTTCACTCCCAGTGACACTAATGGACACGGTTCAGGCATGATCCTCCTGAATCTGGAATATGAATCCCACCACTCAGTCAATGGCAACACCTGGCAAGAGGGCCAACAGGTTTGGAGTCAACTGAGAAATGCTGGAGAAGACTGGTTAGCTCCTTGGTCAGTAATACAAAGATATGCAGAAAATACAGGTTGGCTCATAGTGCTTGTGGAGTTTCCACAATCAGTGAAATTTAATTAGCACATTGTGTTTTTCATCTACAAGCACTGTCTAAACCTATAACAATTCCATATGCACCGCAGATAAAAGTTCTGCTGAGTGGCTGAAGAATGTCCTTGTTGCCTATGGTTTAATGAACCAAAACCATGGTATAGCCAGAACTGAAAAATACTCTACTGAGCAACTAAGAACATTCTTCAGAGCAGCTACCCCCACAGGACCCACAAGTGAAGAGCAGAGTTATAGATTTGGCCTTCTTCTGAGAGATGGTGCAGCCCCTTGTAAGGAATAATGGTTGGCACCAACTCAGTTCCTTTGTGGTGGAGTCTGCAGAGACATCTTAACCTGTCACAGCTAATGGGTTTTGCTACGGATGCCAAAGCATAACATGGTGAAAGCATTTGAAGAAAGAAGCATAAAAATATCTAAAGCATTGATAGTCTCGGGGGCAATTTAAAAAAAAAATTCAAAATTCTTTTTTTTGTTTCTCTTTTTTTTTTTTTTCAGTGGGGCTGGGATACCTGGCACACACTTCTGGTAAGTAAATAGGCTTGCACAAAGGCTCTGCATGACTCTATCAGCTCCTCCTCCCAACAGAAACATGACACAGAAAAACTCTGAATAGCTGCTAAGCATTCAAGCCAAAGGAGCATGGGATTTCCAGCATCAGAAGTTCACAGTTTCTTTGCAGCATTCAGAGAATACTTGGTGTGGGCTCTTCTGCCAAAAGGGCTCATGTGACATAGAGTTGCTCCTCCAAGCACACAAAAGTCATAGAGAACACCATTTATTTTCTGCCTGCTGGTAGCTATGTTCATGGCAGAGAACCACAGCCTGCTACACAAGCTGGACACATGGAACTGCCCACACAGTAGTGTGGGGAAGCTGCTGGTGAGTGGCATTCGCAGTGTGCAGCAAGGATGAGAAAGCTGCCCAGGATCTTGCAAAGAAATGACCTGTGATCTTTAATGCTTGACTTGTTAATAACAAATCCAGAAAATATGGGGATAAGCTTCAAATGCCTTATGACAGATGTCCCATTTATCCTGTAGCACAAGGTGGTCCCTTGCATGTGCTGAGGAGAGGGACGGACAAATGAGAAACTGGGCAGGTGAAAAGGGGTGTAATTTAAGGTGTCTGTGCCAGCCCCATGGCTTGACGTTCTCTGGATCCCTCTCTGGCCAGTAGTTCAGAGTTAAAGCAATTCACACATTGCTCTTGGTTGATGTTGGTAATGTAAAGAGTGTAACATCATACCTCCATGACATGTATCTAGCAGAAAGGAAAGAGAGAGCAGCTGGAGCAGGAGGTGCCTTGAGCACATCTCCAGAGAGTTCCTCCAGCTATTTACAGAAAGCATCTCTCTTGAGAAAGAAGGTATTATTTCTTCCTAATTACAGTAGGTAGTCTATTAGCT
>NW_015090842.1:4676305-4710112 GCF_001431845.1 Calidris pugnax | reverse complement strand
ATTATATCCGGGTTGGTGGTTTTTTTTTTTTTTTTTCAGATGATGATCTCAGCACCAGGATGACGTGCTGAAGGGCACGTGCGTTGGATGACAAGCTGGAGCGACCAGCAGTGTGCCTTCCAATGACACAGGGATGAGCTGAAGATCACAAGTTCAGAGTTAGGGGTAAGAGAAAGGAGGAGGGTTACATTTAGAGAGGCCCCAAAAAAAAAAAAAAAAAAAAAAAAAAAAAAAAAAAAAAAGCAGAGAAACGGTGTGATTTGCTTGGGGTAAGGCACTGAAGAACATCTGAGAGGAAACCACCCCTCAGAAGCAATGCTCAAGCAGTGGGATTTCACAGATCCCAGGCAACCAAGTCTCCCCGAACCACTTTTGAAGCACAGATTTCTCTCAGGTATTAAGGTAAAGAAATGTCCTTCCTACATTGCTCTTTATTTTTTTTCCCTCAGTGATTCCTGTATCATTTTTCTTCAATTTCAACATTTTTAATGGAAGCTGGTTTATCTTTGCTAGCCTCGAAATTCAACCAGAACTTCGATGCTCTTTTTTTTTTCCCCCAGCTGTAATAAAAGCTCTTGTAGGTGCAGTGTTCAATCTCTCTGTCCTCAATGGATACAAATGGGAACGACTGTCACAGACTTTGGCCACTCTGTTGATCACTGTACGGGGAGGAAGGAAATCCACAGCAGTCTCTTAGAGGGGCTGGCTGTGCTACAGCCACTGAAGTAAAGAGGAGCAATAATTTCATTTTAGCATGAAAATGAGAAGAGATCACCAGGAGCCCACACTGGCCCAGCCACAATTTTACACGGTAACTTCTAAGAATAAAAGTCTCTTTGAAATAATGCTGGGGTGGATAAGGAGGGGTTCAAGACCTGCAAGAACACCTCTTGGGCTGAACACCCTTTCAGAAAGAGACAGTGGATTTCATTCCCGTGTAACGACTGGTTGTGATACTCATTTGGAGAGTCAAAATACCAATCCCCTGAGAGTCTCAGCTTAAAAATTATTTCCACAGACATTTGTAAATTCCTCCTCCTTTTAGCACAACTTCCCCTTTCTTGATAGATATTTATCAGGCTTGGGTATGAGCCGTAGCTACAAAATACCAAAACCCAGTTGTTTGTTTTTTGTTTTTTTAAAAGTAGCATTTTGAAATTTGGTTTAAATTTACTAATTCTTAAAACGTTAATGAATTTCAGCTTGGCTTGTCCATCTTAAAACTCCAGGGCCTACATCCAGGAACTTAATACCAGCAATATAATTTTAAAGCTGCTAAATAATCCCTTTATGGCAGGTAACAGAGCACTGTCGGACTTGAAAAATGGAATTAAAATTAACTGGATTTTTAAGCAATGTGAGGATGTTAGAATTAGAGTTGTGAAGGCAGTTAATTATATTAGTAGGACGGATAATTAAAAATTACCTTCCCAAAAGAGAGAATCCCATCTATTACACGTTTGTCAAAATTTTGGATTGGACAAGTGATACCACAACCTAATTCCTTCTCTCTTTATATTTCTGCAGCGGTTTGTGGGGTGCCCTGTATCGGAATCTTATATGATGTGTCAGAATATAAGTTACGCAACACTAAAAGTAAGGGTATTTTTCAACTGGATATTTCAATACCCAATCTGAATTTATTGTGGTGGATGGAAGCAAAGGGAATGCTAAAGAGGACTCGGCATCGCTGAACTGGCAGATACTGCAATTCATTTGCCATCTCATGTTAATTAGCTTTCCTTGTTATTCAGGGAACAGAGCGCACTAGAAAAAAAAAAAAAAATGTGGCACGTTTCATGCTTTCTAGAGCTGATTGAGATCTTTTCAGCAGCAGCTGGTGCTTCCATGGGCACATCACCCCGAGCAGGACGGAGCCGCGCTGAACTTCCAACCCAAAGGGCTTGGTGCCCGGCACCAACAGCCGTGGGTGTAGAGGCAAAGAGACACTCAGCACCACAAGAAGGAACCACAGAAGAGTGAACCAAGTCTCTGCAACCAGGAATTCTCAATAGGAATATCGGCCGTAAGGAGATTTTTAAAAAGCCTTTGGTAGGAGGCCCTCAAAACAAGAAGCCTGAGAAAAGATGGTGGTCCCATGGGTAAGGGAACTGAGCGGGGATTCAGGAGGGCTGAAGCTATTCCATTTCCAGCCCTGTCTCTGTTTCACCTGCAATCACGTAGTTTTCCTATGCCTCATCTGATTCCTCTTTAAAGCACAACTTTTACAAGTTATTTGATATTTATAGGGAAGAAACCCTACCAGAAGGCTAGGTGTTACCTTACCAGCCATGCTATTGCCTCTGTTTGCAGCTGGTTCTTCAACAGAAACCATATTATGCACCCTCCAACTCATCAGGAAATATTGGCCTTATATTGAAAGATTAGCTCCATCTTTCATGTGGAAGTGAAATAACAGAGCACTGCAAAACCCTATTACCTGCTAAAAATCATGCAGTAGCAAGCTGGTGTTGCAGGAGGGAGACAGAATTAAGGTATCAGAAATACCAACAACCATCTCCTGTGTTTCCAATATATGCATTTTCCTGACCTAGGCAATGTTGCATATAGTCTGCTTACTGCTGTTTTCAATCATAATTCTGTCTAAACAATTCAATTTATGAAGTTGCTGTTTATTTCCAACCCCAACCACGCCATTAATTCATCACTGCTACTCTCTGAGCACCTCAATGTTCTCAAAATGTTCTGTCAAACGCAGCCTCTAACACAAGAACATCCGACCATGGTCATCTCAATGGGAGGGGATTCTGGGGATTTGTCACATCAATATATAATCCACTCCTTTTTATGACATCTCCATAGTGAGGACCTGTGAGGTTCACTCCCAGTGACACTAATGGACACGGTTCAGGCATGATCCTCCTGAATCTGGAATATGAATCCCACCACTCAGTCAATGGCAACACCTGGCAAGAGGGCCAACAGGTTTGGAGTCAACTGAGAAATGCTGGAGAAGACTGGTTAGCTCCTTGGTCAGTAATACAAAGATATGCAGAAAATACAGGTTGGCTCATAGTGCTTGTGGAGTTTCCACAATCAGTGAAATTTAATTAGCACATTGTGTTTTTCATCTACAAGCACTGTCTAAACCTATAACAATTCCATATACGCCGCAGAGAAAAGATCTGCTGAGTGGCTGAACAACGTCCTTGTTGCCTATGGTTTAATGAACCAAAACCATGGTATAGCCAGAACTGAAAAATACTCTACTGAGCAACTAAGAACATTCTTCAGAGCAGCTACCCCCACAGGACCCACAAGTGAAGAGCGGAGTTATAGATTTGGCCTTCTTCTGAGAGATGGTGCAGCCCCTTGTAAGGAATAATGGTTGGCACCGACTCAGTTCCTTTGTGGTGGAGTCTGCAGAGACATCTTAACCTGTCACAGCTAATGGGTTTTGCTACGGATGCCAAAGCATAACATGGTGAAAGCATTTGAAGAAAGAAGCATAAAAATATCTAAAGCATTGATAGTCTCAGGGGCAATTTAAAAAAAAAATTCAAAATTCTTTTTTTTGTTTCTCTTTTTTTTTTTTTTTTTTTGTCCAGTAGGTTTTCAGAAGCCCTACAAACACCGGAGGACAGCAAAGTTAATGAAGAAGTAATGAAATAACTGAGGGGAAAAAAAAGAACTGTAAAAGTTTTTTTAAGTAATACAAAATCATTACAAAGTCCTGGGTAGACATGCATTTTTAAACAATGGCTGTAATAACGGAAAATTAGGCTCCATGACTTATTCATAGGCTGCTGGTTAACACTGTTCTCCATTTCAGGCAGTCCACTTTATAAATAGCATCTTTAGGTGAGATGCTCTTGTTTTGGCCATGCAATATGAAAAATAACTACCTGCTCCTGTGAATTAAAGATCATTTCTCTGCGTTCTGTAACCACATCTAAAGTTGCGGATTGCAGTGCAGATCACGAAGGAATTGCTCCTGTTTGGAAAGGCAGAGAGGACCCCAAGCGATAAATATTCCACTTTCAACTCTAAAACCGCAGTCGCCTATTTGATATAGAAATCGTAAAAATTTAAAGGAAGAAAACAGTATTTGATGAGTCTACAATCTTTATACTTAAGGGATATTTCAGAGGACCTATAAATCCTCAGTGGAATTAATAATTGAGACTCTTGAAAGCTCTAAAAGGAAATATTAAATATGCAAAATCTTGGTGAAAAGCATAATTAAGGCCATAAATGCCTAAAAGTTTAAAGGGCAGGCTACCTCTCTCAAAGATTTTCCAGTATAACATTTATATGGAAGTATAACACAATACATTTTAAAGCAGCATTCTTTATTACCTTTTTTGCACCAATTTTTCTCTTTTCCTTTCAGCGTTAAATAGTATATTTTAGACTAGCTTCCTAGATCTCCTGAATTAAATGGATGATATGAAGGCCCACGCTCTTGTTTTCTGTTATTAAAAGGTTAAAAATGTCACTCCCCCAACTTCTCAAAGTTAATAGTATCTTCTGTGCCAAGTAAATGGCATTTACTTTTAGGGCTGAGGTTTTCCCTTCTCTTTTATCATTCATTTCTTCTCTTCTAATATTCTCAGGTTGGCTCTTCTCCAATTTTAAGCACAGTTTTTAGTTAAGGAGGAGGAAGCTGCCAGCCCTGACACAAAAGTCCTAAGACCTGCAATTGAGTTAGCCCAGCTGTCAGGGGGAGAAAATCTTCCCTCCTTGGTGCCAGGCACTTCAGCATTTCCAATGAGTGGTTATGGGTGTATCTATATGAGACCTATATGTTTGTATATATCATGTGAGCTCTTTTGAGACAGGTACAGTAATATTTCATCTTGCTTACTGAAAGAACAAGGATACTGTTTTCAATAGTCCTGAATATTTCTAATTAATTGAAAAATTTTAAAGACAATAGGTGCTTAGTACCTTTGACTATCAGGTTCTTGTATTTTCCAGATCATGAGGACTTGATAAAAATATTGTTCTTCAACCGGAGAGGAAAATAATCAGGGTTTTGGATTTGTTTGGGGTTTTTTTTTGTTCTTGTTTTTTTTTTTTTTTTGCATTAACTTCTAGAAAGAAAATATAATCATTTTGTACAAAGTGACTTACAGAAAAATAGCCACTCATTACAACACAGCCTACACACAGTTTCCCCTCTCCAAACTGGTACTTTTTCTTGATACTAACCCCACCCTGCGTATTTGGAACATCTTCCCTCTTGGCAGGGATTTGTTTGCTTTTACATCTAAGCATTTCTGCTCACAGCAGGTTTGAAGTAATGGAAGTTAATATCACGCAATTCTGATAACCATCTTGCTTTTTCTTCCCCAGTTCCACTGTGACATGAATTTAGCAGCTAAAATATAAAAAATAATCCCGGTAGATTTAAAGATTAGTTTTGTATCCTTTGAAAGAAGTGATTCCAAGCCTCTCTTATGAGGTTTCATTGCTTTGTAACTCAAGAGCCTGAAAGAGTGGGGCAAGTGAAGTAGAATAGAGATGATATTCACATGACATAACTCTAGCAAGATATCTCAGGGCCCTTCCAATTCAATAAAGTCCAAAGCCACGATTTTTCTCCTGATATGATTACTCACTCGTTAGCCCAGCCCATAGTTTTTGCCAGAGTCCTGGAACTGATCAAGTGAGAGACTTCAGTCCAAAAGCGTTCTTACTCTTCCACTCTTCTCTGCCATTTTTATGTGGTTGTACATTTTTATGTGGTTGTATATTTTGCACTGAAGTGTAAATCTCAGGATAAAAAGATAAGACATAGGCGCATCCCAGCTACGGCCATTAATTTCCAAAAATATTCAGATTACTCGCAATGTAAGTTTTATGAATGCAATATTGTGGCATAGGAAAACAAAAATTGAAGCATCAGTGATGAGGGAATTTTAAGATGCATCCTTTCAGGGCACTTCTGTTGTGAGCATCACTAGGAAGCCAGCACCCTCCCAAGGCAGAAGAGATGATATATTGGTTGATAATGGCTTTGTAAGAATGTCAGTCCTTTAACTGCATGTTTTGTTGTCATAAAGGTGCAGCTATATATATAAATATTATATATAAACAGCATCCAAATCCTTAAGAACTAATTTAGCCGTGTAGGCACAGATGTCTAGGTAATAGAAGAGTATATAGCTGTGTTTGGATTAGGATTACAAAAGATAATAATGGTACTGGATATCATCAGAAGATCAGGAGAGCTCTCCCCTATGCCCTTCCAAAAGATGGGAGGAATTTTATGTTGCCACGGGGGGATATTTCACGTTACACCGTAGTTACGATACCCAAGCACTGGACTCTCACAACTATTTAATGCCAACAGGAGCCTGATTATCAGGTTGTTATTTTTCTTTGCACAGCTGCTGTTCTCTACGTTTTATATGTTCATCCACCAAGTAGTGAACCAGGACTCCCTGGACAACTTTTCAAGGAGTGGGTCGTAAGCTTGTTTGCGGCTTCATGACACCTGCTATTTGGGCATTTAGCTCCCAGAGTTCCCTTCAGCTATTTTCAAGCTTCCGTTTGCTTTTGGTCTGATTCAAAGCTTGACTTTAAAAAAAAACAACACGCTAACCTCAGTAGCTCAGCTCCCCTTTTAATGGATGGTTGTTCACGTCTTAAATCATCCGTGTTTCTGAAGTACATCACGTCAGCTCCAGCGCCGCTGACAGATCAGGCACAGAGATATGGCAGGCCACCCTGGGCCACAGGTTTAGAGTGTGTACAGGAAATATGGTATTTCTGACACTCTTATAAAAAGGAAAAGAAATATGTGAAAAATAAGGGATTTTTGACACCCTTTAAAAATAAATAAAAAGGCAATGAAACATCTGAACTGCCTCAAACACGGCTCTGAAGACTAGGAGGTAATGAAACATGGGATGTCTCCCAGCAAAGCCGACTCAACGCTGTGTCAGATGGGCCGGGGAGAATATGATATATCAAGCTACTTTTTTTGCTTTTTCATATTTAGTCTTCTTAAAAAGAAGCCATCACAGGGCATGCAATAAATATTTTTGACCAGGTATTCCTAACAAAAGCTACTGAATTGTCAGCTCAACTTTACTGCCTACAGCAAACCATGTCAGTCAAAATGATGCGTGTAACGCTCTCCTGCACACAGAAATCCCCAAACCCAAAACATTTACCAAAAATCCAACCACTATAGACCAGGCTATAAACTGTTAATTTACCATTTTACCCTATTCTCATTTTTCTGAGAGACGCAACTGAGAAAGAAAAAATAATCCTGACCGGATTCACAGATGAGGTGAAAATTACATCCCTCCTACACGAAATCCAACTAACTAGGGTTTTTTTCTTCAGGGAAAAATAAATAAATGTATACTTCCATTTTAACCCACTGGTGTGGTTATTGTGTAATTATTAAGGAAGCTGGAGCAGTGAGTGTTACCATCCCTAACACACACACGAGTCTCATGGGCTGTGGAAGTGCCCGTGCCCATACCCCATGCTCCCCCCTTGGTCTGCCCAAACGTCCCCACCACCTCTGGTGGAACGGCCAAGGAGGGCCACGTGAAGAAAGCTTCCATCTCTCCACCTGCACACATTTTGTACCCGTATATAAGCCACTCAATGCCCATTTCAGAACCAGCCCCAGGTGAGTTTCTCTCATTCTCTATCCATTTAATAAGCCTGATTTCCCGAGTTCTTTCCTGGTGCAAAGACTATAACTAATAAGCCGCTCAATCCATCATATTGACCTGCATTATTTTAAATTGAAGTTAATGGCAGCAATGAAAAAAGGATTTTAAGGTTAAAATATATGTACCGCATATCTTTGTACAGTTTCTTTTTGTCATATCGATAACATTTACATGGAATTATAGCTTTGCCACAGCCAGATCTTCATTAGATAAATGCATCATATGAAGGTCAAATACTTGCCCTTTTGCAAAACTTTTGGGAGCTGATACCCACAGATCTCTAAAGGTAGGTAATGGTGTCATCAACCTTTACACAGCTACCAATTCAATTATATCTCTAACTGTTTCAAATTCATGTTTATTTCCTTTTTTCCCTTCATGACACTCTCAAAAGTAGGAAAAAGATCTCATCAGGTAGGAACATTTTGCTGCGCGTAGAAAAGCAACCAATATTAACCATAGCTTAGTCCTCGTCTTCCAAAATTACTCACACTATTCAACATGGAAAAGGTTGGAGTTGGGACACATGAACTAAAAGCACAAAAGACAAAATAAAACTAGAAATGACAAGCAACAACTACGTGAGGTATTTTCCCTCCTTAGGGAGCGCTGATGATATGCTTTGGAGAAATGCGTATATTGAACTATTGTAGAACAAATAACTTCTTGTGCACAAGTAACACTTCATAAACCCATTGTAGGAGTAACTAACGCACTGGGCCAGCACAGGGCAATTGCTGGTAAAGGATTACTGAGGAAGCTGCTGGAAATTGTTCATGCTTGACACAGCCCAGTGCTTCCTTACCCAGCAAAGGCTTTCCCTGATAGAGACCCACACCTTTGCCAGCCAGGAGCCCCAAACACCAAGAGCTCCATGGCAGATGAGCGCTTCATCCCCGGTGACCACGGCAGAGCTGACAGCCCCTAAATTACTGCCTGAAAAGCATATCGCACGCCCTCTGACAATAGAATGAGAAGGGCAGGAAAAAACCCTGTGGATTGTGTAACATCACCCTCCAAGGGGACGGCACGTTTCAGCCTTCCGTTGCCTTAACCCCAGGAACCAAATGAAAAATAGATGACGACAAACAAGCTGCAACCAGCTCCCCATCTATTATACAACTGAAATCATAAGAAATGAGCTTGTTGAAATAACAAATGAACTTGCAATTGCTTTGCTTCGCATAACTCCCATATGTTTTTAGATATGTTTTGAAAGACAACTTTTTTAGATTAATAAACACCACATGATACACTTGGTTCTTTCCCACTGAGGACTGGGCCCAATCACAGCTAAAAGCTTTTGCCACTTAGAATATGAATGGAGAACATCACAGCACAAATGGAAAAAAATACATGTTTATGGTTATGAGAATATGCAAATATGCTGCCTGTTCTCCATAATGTCCTTGCCACGCTCATGGAAGATTTGAATTTCTCACCTGGGATTGCATTTTAGAGAGTAGAGGGTGAGTAGGGGAAGGAAGCAGAAATAGCTTCCATGGGGAAGGCAATGACATTCCATACCTACTCTCCCTGACTCAAATAAAGCAGGACCTACCAGTTGTTTTGTTGCCTCTTTCATAATAAAGTTTGTTATTCAATGCTCACAAGTTGAACATTGAGAAATCCCTTTCCAATATCCAAACATCATCAATGAAATAAGAATGCTGTCATTCTTGGTCCTTCTGATGACCCCTCAGCCAGAAACCAGCTCTAATGTAAAAGTGACCCATTTCAAGGCAGTGTTTTAACCTTTCCTCTTCTTGAAATTAGTGCCCACCCACCTTTAAGAGCTTTGGCTCATAAAGACGGTTCTTTACCAGTTGTTCCCTTCATTGCAAAATGCACCAGGAGAGTCCAATCACAGGGACTGGACTGCCTCAGCTGATGGGAAAGAGAAGCCTAATTATTGGTCAGCTCAGTACTCATTTCTCAGAGCTACCTGGAAGTCTACAGCATGGGTGGTCTCCAAGTAATTCTTCACGGACTGCAAAACTCATCACCATAAACACCAATGCTATTTGAGCACAGAGGTTTTGGACTTCCCACAGCCACGGAGTCCCTCCTCTGCTCGGGGTGTGGGTTGTCTGGACACCGAGGCAGAAGCCTACACTTTTGCCTGCTTAAACACTGATTTGGGAGAAAAAGCAAGACCATTCACGCTCAGAGCTGCCAGACTGTTGCCTTGTGTGACCACTAATTTCTTTGACAGTGAATAAAACCAAGCAGTGTAAACCAGTCACATTTCTAATACTACAGACTTCCCCAGAGGTTTAAGAACACTGAAGTATTAATGATCAGACTGATGAAATAACACCAACAAAGGCTTTGCTGAGTAGAGTTTCCAGATGTGTCTTTTCTTAAGGGTTTGTTTCTAGGCCTACTGATAGAAGATAGGACCATTTTAGAAGAGAGAGATGGTGTTTTCTGTGAAGTGTTTAACAGTGTAATAGTCCCCAGTACTTCAACAGGAACCCCCTAATGTAAGCTGGAAAAGCAAAGTTACTAACAGTGCAGTAGCCGTGGTAGAGGTAATGGGTGTGAGGGAGGGAGACAGTTATTTAACATCCACACTGAGTTTATTCCTGACAATCACTCTTTCCTTATTAAATGTCACTGCTATGGATGACAAGTGGAGACTACAACAACTACAATTATATAACTTATCACTAGCACTTCTATGAAACCCTAAAAGCAGCAATTTGAGCCATAGTAAATGTATAAAAAATCTGTTTGTCTATGTTTAGACCACAAAAACTACTAATTAATAAATGTCTCTGTGGCAAACCTCAATGCAATAAGCTCTGAGAAAAAAATAATCCCTAAAACATACCATTGAAAAGGCTTCTTCAAATCTATTTAAAAACATCAACTGAGATCTGTGGAGATTACTTTTTTTCTTTTTTTGTTGCAATTTTCTTTTCAGCATTGAAGAAGTGAATGAAAGGAAGGCTACCTGAGATGACAGAAGGAGGAGGAGGTGGTGTAGAGGGACTCCCCACAGGAAAACAACTTGTTCTGGAAAGGACTGAACTCCCAGGTGCTCAGTGAGCAGGGGAACAAACAAAAGACTATAATTTTAAGGCTGATCCCACGTTATATGCTGATATTTATTTTGCAGAGGAAGCACCCATTATTACAAAAACTGTAACAGCTGGGCAGCTGATCCCACACCGGTGGGACTTTGCCAGGACAGACCAGAAACTGTTTTACAAATGCTAGCGTGCAAATATTAACAAATAGTAGAAATTAGTTTTGGGTTTTTTAAGTAGGGCAATAAGAATGAAAGAGGAGGTTAAGAGACTTGCTAAATTTCACATGATAAATAAATGGCCACACAGAGGGAACAAGGAAGAACCCATCCGTTACCAAGGCTGACACCCGGCAAGAGGTTCAGTGGTAAATTATCACTCTGCATATTGGGTATAAACAGAAATGAAATGATACAGAGCAGAAAAAGCGGATGCTCATGAAAAACTAGCAAATTATTTGATGTACAAAAGGCGCTACTGAAAATTCCCATGTTCTCCTCATTATTTAATTCTTCTTTAAAATTCTGCTACCAGTTCTTTAAAGAGTTTGCAAATGACAAATTGGAATTTGCATTTCAATTTAGTTGTTTCTGAGATTTACTATTTCTTCTCCCTTTTTCATGGCTTCACAAAGCTGGAAGTCACAAGCATTCTGAATGAAACCCCTTTGGGTCTCATCGCTGGAATCAAAGGAAAACAAATGTCTGGGGGAAAAGGTTATTCTGGAAATCAGGTCTGTTGAAAGGAGCTGACACACTGCACAGCGATGCAGCTTGATTGGCTGTAGCTGTCATTTTATTATATCATATAAAGGAATACAAAACTGTATCTTAGCTATGGCAGTCAAAACAAGACTTCTTAAAAATAAACGGTCTTGAAAACCATTTGGCCAATTTATACGGCAATTAGGTAAGACTCTTACCCACTGCACACTTCTTATTTCACTAGTAAATAGGAGCTAGAATAACTTGGCTGAAGACTGATCACTAACTTCTGAAAGCTGAAGTATCAGAACACTATCCTTCCTCCACGCTCAAAAATGGCTTATCTGTAACGATCACACTAGTTTTATTTCATAACATCTCTGCATGGACATTCTTGATGTATTTTAACAATTTTTTCCTTCAGAGAGAAGATCACCATTAATTTCAGTAAGCTGAGGAACACTTCAGATGGATGGTTGTGGTCACTCTCTAGTGACATCCACGCAGTTTATTGCATAAGCCGTTTACTGCAGTGAGGTCATTATGTTGAATCCAGCTACAGAACAGCTTCTATTTGTTAGACTCCTCAACCAATGTTTGATCACTTTCCTCCAAAAAGGTAAGCGTGCTTCCTTGCTATAGCACACCTTTACTTTTACCATTTCTTTTCAGTTGACGTTTCTTTTCTCTTTTTTTTTTTTTAATTTTAGCTAATATACTGTGGATTATTACATAAGTGATTTATTACAGGAACCTTACTGTATGAGGGGCAAAACTTGTTTAAAATAAATCCAACAGCTACAGTAATCCCTTAGGGCAAAATGTACTTCTACTTAATTTCTCTACTGTGTATTACACGCCATATAATTGCTTAAAACAGAAGCTACACATACGAATTTTGCTTGGCACCAAATACCTGGCTTCAGAGAGTACACTCAAGTTACATGCTGTGTTTTGCTACAAATCCATTGCACCACCTAAAGTAATTCAAAGAGATCACTAATAGAAATATTTTGAACTACCTAAAATAAATCAGCAAGTAAGCAAACCACAGTGTTTTGCTAAAGGTTATATTAAAATAAGCCACAGTGCTGCTGAAGGATATTTTATATGTGCATGGCTTTAGCATTCCTCATGCCCTTTTTCCAATGCACTAAATAAAATCATGAGACAAACTTTAGAGATGGAAAATATCTGCTAGATCATTTAGACCATCCCAATGCCAGTTTGGGATTGTTTCCTTTATTTTCTAGTGTTTTGTCAAACCTACTTTTAAATATGCTGTATGTTCCAAGTAATGAGATTTCCACTACTTTCCCCTGGGAAATACATTTATATAACAACCTTCTTCCCCAAGGATCCCAAAGTGTTTTATAAAAATATACATACAAATCACTTCCCCACCGGAGTACAATCACTTATGAGGTATAGGGTGGCAGCCAGGAGGGAAATGATACATAGTACTCTGCAAATTTATAACAGGAGGGAAATTCCTGCCCAAGGACAGAGGGGCAAAACCCTATACTTTTGATGAATGCCAGGAACTCATAAACGTCCACAGATAGCAAACAGCAGCATGGTTTCAACCTACACATACAGAAATGAGCTTGAATACCCTAAAAGGCAGAGGCAGACTATGAATGAATGGTCCCAAAGACGTGGGGTAACTTGAAGTAAATATGTTATCCTGGTAGGAATACCAGAGCAGGGACTGTATTTCTGAAAAAGCAACTGATTTAAGGACTGTGGTCTGGATCATTCCATCCAAACGTATACTGATGATGATGTTAGAGACAGTCTGTCCCTAAATCCTTGGCTGCTCCCAGCTAGCCCAAGGCCACTAGCTGCTCTTCCCCCTCAGAGCCCACGTGTCATTTCTGTAGAGCCCATCCATAAATGTGCTGGGGATGCTTGGTCCTTCCCTTGGGCAGCCAGGGGAGGAGGGGAACAGCAATCCAGTGGGAAGGGATGATGGCTTGGTGCTGGCAGACAGCTGTATTTGGGCCTGAGTGCTGTCGTACGTTAAAAGATCAGCGAATTATAAGGGCTAGAAAGCAAATAATGCCAGAAACTAGATCATAGTTGGAAGGTTAACAGTTTTCAAGTTCAAACCCCTTGGGTGGAGTTCAGGGATTTTCAGTGCAGACGGGTTGCAGGCGGAGGTTGAGAGTAATGGGAGGGTCAAACCTCATTATCAGCATTGCTTTAGCAACCTTTGCTCATCTTCGGGGGAGAATGAGAGGAAACAGGACAGCCTGTGCTCTGAATCCTACTCCTGTTTGGTTTGGGGCACGAGAATTGCTTTCAGATCTCCAGTCTTCTGGCGCATTGCCAGTGCTCAGCCAGAACTAGCCACCCATATAGGATGTAAGCAGGATGTACAGGTGGTTAGAGCATCCTTCTCTCATGACCAAGGCCAGATATGGCTTGAGATCCTCTCCACCTGGAAGCAGAGTATTGATAGAACTGGGGTAATATATTTTGAAATAAACCATGTCGGGCAGATAGATCTGGATCACAAACATTAGATATGTTTTTAGGATGGTTGAACAAAGGAAGTATTTTCCACCTCACCTAGAAAAGGACCGTTTCTGCATTCTCCCAGTAGGATGTTGTATCAAGCTTTTTACTCTTAACCAAGGAACTAACACAGCTAACTCTTCTGCTCTGCTCCATGTGTGTTATTAACCTGAAAATCCAACTTGTCTGCCATGTATAAATGATCCCACTTGCCCAGGCTGCAGTACGTGTCAATGCCAACCGTGGTGTGGCAACCTACCAGCCACCCTTGCCTTCAGTGACCACCAAAGAGATGTGTCATTCCTCTCCCTTCACTGATGAGCACATTACCTTTACTTAAAATGCAGAAACGAGGTCTTACCCTAGAAAGAGAATTTAACAGCTCCACGTTAATGCTCCCTCGTTAAGGAATCACTGTTGCCATTTGACTCTCCCTGTGCCTGCAGTTGTACAGGCGGTGACAAGCCATTTGATTCAGTGCTACTGAGAGTCTTTGTGCAGAGGTGAGTCTTTGATCCTCCCCGGTGTTGAAGGAACATCGATGTGATTTCTGAAGGTTTTGCATAAGTTTCAAGCTCGTGAGATTATGGATACGTAGTACGGTTCCTAAATGTCTACATTTGTTGCCGAGATGGCATTGATAATGGGGGCATTAGCAATGCAAAGGTGGAGAGATGTGCCATTTTCCTGGGGATTAGCTCAGCCCTTCCAAAGCCTCCTCTACACAACGAGCCGATACCGTCAGAGAAAAATGAGCATGGAACTGAAAAGCAAAACCTGTTCCTGTCCTCACCAAAACCCAGGTGTCAAAACCTGTTCCTGCATTCCTGCACAGCATATTGACAGCTCTGTCCCCTTACCTCTGCACACACACCATGGTCACAGGGACATCGAGGGGGCCAATTCTGGGCTGGACCAACTCAAGACAAGGTCCTGACCATCACAAGCACAAGGCACAAATTAGTCTGACACAGCAGGCGAGGCAGCCAGAGCTCCAACAGCAGAGAGGAGCTCATTGCTCTGAAAACACTGGATTACAACATTTTTTAATCCTGTCAAGCAATGATACCTACGTATTAAACTCAGTTACAAAACCAATATCCAGGCAGACGCAGGGCTGCAGGAGAAGGTAGAGTGTTTCAGCAGTTTTGCATGACAACAAAATGAGCAGTAATACATCCAGGGTGCTATTGAGTTGCAAACTATGATTGCTCTATTTAGGGGTTAGAAAGTCTCCAATGTAATAGAGCCAAGCAATATCCCTGTCCACAGGAGGAGTCACGCAAATCCCCACACCCTCCAAATTTATTTATTTACATAGTTTGGGTTCCAAAGATCCTCCATCATGTGTATGCTGAGAAGCTGCCCAGGCCAGACAAGCAGATGTTACGACGACTCTGGAGCCTGAAAGCCCGTTCTCCAACCATTTCTGACAGTGAAATAATCAGCCAGTCCCAAAGCAGCACATCCAACTTAAGGATTGCCAGAAATCAGATGCCCACACCTTTTTTCTTAAGGAGTATAAAGATTTGGAAGCCAGGAGAAATATCACTGGCAGTGGATGATGATACACTTACAAACTATGTGCAATGCCTCCTGGTACACAGCCCGAATATCGTGTGAGCCCATCGTGGTTATTTATATCATTAAATTAAAGAGAAGTGATGAAGCACACTGTGGAGGATTCTAAGCTATGCAAACAATTACAGGGTTGCAACAGTACACATTCATATCCCATACTGTCTCAATGAATATTTTATTTAACAAAAAATTAAATTTGGTGGCAATCATGCTACCCGAATGCAGAGAATCTTGGCTCTTAGCTAAAAAAAACACAAAACCAACCAAACCCTCAAAATATATCAACCAATGAAACAAAAAAAGAAAGCAACCCATCCAACTGATGAAAAGTCCTCTTCTAATGTCTATATTAGAGGGATTAAATCTGCTTCCATAAAGAGGAATGTTTTCTTGATGAAATGCTAAACAGATAAGTGGAAATTTGTCCGTTTCAACTGGAGACAGCTCAGCTACAGCACGGAATGGATGTTTCACTCCTCAGTCAACTTGGACTTCACTAATGGTGGGCTGAAGGATGCTGAACCCTTCACCCAGCAATGAGTCACATTCATTTCTGTTATTTAGGAATTTCACAGCAGAAAACTGCATGAAGGAGACAGAAAGAGTCAGGAAATCCGTGCTACTTTACCAATATCACATCGGACGAGATCATTGCTTTATACTTTTTTGAACCCTCATGGCCTTCCACGCTGCTCGTACGGGAACAGCAAACTTCGCTGCGGCACCTGCCAAATTAAACTGCAGCTCCTTGCAGGCCCCTGCCAATTGCTCCTGTGAAGCGTAGGGCTCATAAACACCTTCCTGCAATTCAGAGAGATCTCTTTAATAAATTAACAAAGCTGTCACAGAAGTATAAATGGGAAATCATTTTTTAAAATAGAACCATTTAAGATCACACAAGTTCAGAAGTCTTTTTGCAACATTTTGTAATTCCTCTAGGCCACTGCAGGTCTCCTTTACACTTGCGACGATGCCCCTTTCAATTTGCATTTAAAAGACAGTAAATTGCAGGGTTCATAAACATTTTTATAGTGATTTATTGAAGACTAGAATGTCACTCCTGTTCTTCACACTTTAGCAGTCCTGGGAATCGGCTGCAGGGCTGTATGTGTAATCTTGCTTTACCCATAAACTATACAAGAACGAGCCAGCTCTGAAACCTATTATTTATTTATTTCTCTTGCTTAAAAGACATTTGTGGCACTATTTTACATCTATATTTATCTTTCAGTTATAAGATGACCCATTTTATTCAGCCTTCAAGTTATAACCAGGTTTCCACAATTTACAAAGTACTTGGTTTGCAAATTAGAACTGTTCAGAGACAGGATTGCATTATGCCAATGAACAAAGGATTCTTTCTCTTCTCTTTTTAATAACACACACAAAATCCACAGACTATTGGATTTATTATCACCACTAGATAACTTTACCATACAGGAATGTACCGAGCTTTCTCCTTTTTTTTTTTTTTTTTTATTTAAAACCCAAACCACAGAAACACACTGTAAAACTTTAGCTAGAGAATATTCTAAAGGTTCTGCTTCTGGAAAGACAAAAGCAGGGTAAACATTCTGGTTGCAATTGGGCCTCTGATACTCCTATCCTCCTTCGCAGGCAGCAAAGTCACAAAAGAAGGTAAACAGTGCCAAGAAGTGTTGTTTATAAGGGCACTGTGATCTTTCCTGCATCCCAGCGGAGCTTTACCAGGGGGAATCTAGAAACCTCCCTGTACAAATAGTGTAGGGAAAAAAAAAAAAAAAAAGCCAAAAAAAAAAAAAAGCCTGCACCTCATTTGCCCTTCCAGTGACCAGGAGGGAGTATTTCTTTCTACTTTTTTTCACATTACAATAATGGCTTCACAGCTCTTGAAAAGAGCGCTAGTGCAACAGCAAATGGTGCATGACACGCTGAAGCCCTGGTCTTTGTCGCAACAGCTCCGCTCCAAAGAAAGTCCTTCCTTGCCTTCTTTTCCTTGCCATTAACTGTGATGAAATGAGTTTTTCCCCCTTTTGATTCCACCCCCCGCTGTCTATTACAGTCTGACCTGATTGCACTTATGCACAGATTATTTCATAGAGACATCCTTTTATTCAGGTTTGCGAGTTCATGCCTGCAAGGTTATCTGTTCACAAAGCAACGCCTCATTCCTCGTATTCATTTTTTTTTTTGAAATCTGATCTCATTGATAAGAACAAGACCATTCGCATTGCATTTGTCAGATAAGTAGCTCCATGCCGGAGTAATAATTTTTTGTGACTATTGTCAGGGCTCCAGTTAAAATACATCAACCGATAAAAATGCAAGTATTGTAAAAATAACCTTGCATCAAAAGTGTTGGCCCTCCAGTTTTTCCAAGGCACATTATGTCCTTTTCCTTAATAACAATTTGTTGTAGGCAGAGCATCTTCTCTTCCTCACAACAATTATTTTTGAGAATTATTTTAAAATACTCCTATTCCAGCGCTGCTGAACTTGAAAGGAAATAAATAAGTAGAGGATCAATGTTGCACTGATTGGTTGAATTGGGTTTTGATTAATTTTAATCAAGCAGTTTACTCAATTCTGATACATGACCGATCCCAGCACTAACAAACAGATGAATCACGTCACCAGAACCCTCCGAGCAGCAGCACGAGGAGGGAAGGGGGAGAGCTGCACTTTAGCATGTGTGATCCAGCCTTAATGAGACTTTGGCATCACTGGGAAGCTGATTATCCTCAAGTTGGTCGGTGGGAGATAGCTCTGCCCTGCCACAGCCAGAGAGCTGAACACACGGGCGCTCGCACCCACACGCACAGAGGTCAAAGCCAGGGGAAGGGGAAGAAAAGCCTTTTCACGGTGCCTTGTCCTGAGAAGCCACAAAGGCAGAAACGCACCTTCTCACCTGGAGAGCAGGGACAAGACTTTATAAAAATATTAATGTGAGGTGCAGGCGAGAAGCAGCCACTTTTCCCTTTGATTCCGTCCTGCCCTGCCCGTGGCAGCCGCACAAAGGAGCCGGAGAGGGGCTGGAAGCTGGGGAAGCTCTGGCAGGAGGGAGCTGCATTGAGCAGCCCAGGGCCCCGTCTCGGTCTCAGCGCGAGGCCGCCGTACGCCCGGGCCTGCAGCTGATAACACTGTAATAGTCCTCCTTTGAGGACTGGGGCTCCTGTGTGCTGATTACTCATTTATCACACCTGGCAGCCCTGCTGAACTATAATTACTCTTCTCTTATCCTGCTGCACTGTCATGTCCGAGAGGAGAAGAGAGGCAAAGGCTCCTGCTAATGACACATTACCCTCTTGACAAGCACTTGAAGGTTTTATTGTAAATATTCAAGATATAAAACATCTGAGATTCCCTTTTTAATTATAAAAAGCAATTTTCCGTGCCTCCCGTTCGCCCCCTCCGCCGCCACCAATAGTAAAGTTTCGGGCCGTTATCCTCCGCTTCCTGCAAACAAACCCGTCTCCTTTGTCACCTTAACTCATTGCCAGGAGGTAACTCTGGTATCTCTGTGAAATTATCAAACCTTAATGCCTGGAAAATGTGTCATTTGAACACACATCACTCTCCTACAAAAGTTACATTTCTGCCCCGAAAGGAGAGGAAAACATGCATTTATATTAAAAAATTAGGAGCCGGGGGGGAGGAGAGAAAAAAATCCTAAGCAAATGGGCAGTGAGCAAGCCGTTCATTGGGTGATTCTTGGGAGATGCATCTCTTACTGAAAGGTCTTTCATAAACTAAAAATTAAAGATATGCGAGTTGTTATGGTAAATCCAGTCTTAATATTTGCGGGTCTCCAAACAGAGGGCTACGAAGCCAAAGAGTCATTTTTCCCCCTGCTCTCAATACCAGTTTTGAGTTGCAGAGGATACAGAAGCTATGAGATTCCCCAAAAGAGTAGGGGATCCTAAATACTGCCATGTCACGTGAAGGACTAAAAACCTAAAAGAATCAGAGATATAACAAACGAGTCCATTAATATTCCAGCTCCTATCATGCCAATACCATCCTAAGATGGGAGCAGAGAAAGACATGTTTCTTTGGCCATCCTGCAACATGAGCCTCTTCCACGGAGCTTCTCCCTTTGCGTAATGAGAGGTTGGAGTAAGGACACGGGGTCCCCCTCCGTCACCATCCATCAGCAGTGGGGCAGGGGGACCAACCAAAAAAACTTCCAGAAAAAGGCTAGCAGCCAAATATCTAATAATATGTTTTAAAGCATCAGAAAAACGTAACCTAAATATATAATTGACAGAGAAGAGCACCTTGGAATAAAAACACTAAAAGTACAGATCTGCCACCTGAACCTTGACAACCGCACTTTCTCTGGTTCACCTCCAATTTGGTGATGGGGCTGAATCATACATCCTTATACTTAGTATCTATTTTGTGGGGCTGAATCATACATCCTTATACTTAGATACTATCTATTTCTGTATGTTAAGACCTGGCTTTAAATGTTCTCCTACTTGCTTACATGATTTTTATATATACTGTGCATCTACAACACCAAACTGCAGCGTGTAACAAGGGGTCTGGAAGCATCTCAGAGGGATCCATCGTGATCACGCTCCAAACCTTTGCATTACACTTCTGAATAGCTGCAGTCTGCTACATACTTGGCTTATTTACTTATTTTTCCTGAATTCTAAGAATTGCCTACAGTGGGAGGAAAGATTACATGACAGACACAGAAACTATCCACCAGAAACCGGTGCTTTAGGTTCTTGCTTAGTTTGCTTGACAAGTGTAATGGCCTTGATGGCAGGGGATCCATCGTGATCACGCTCCAAACCTTTGCATTACACTTCTGAATAGCTGCAGTCTGCTACATACTTGGCTTATTTACTTATTTTTCCTGAATTCTAAGAATTGCCTACAGGGGGAGGAAAGATTACATGACAGACACAGAAACTATCCACCAGAAACCGGTGCTTTAGGTTCTCGCTTAGTTTGCTTGACCAGTGTAATGGCTTTGATAGTCAACCTGACCAGGCTGGACATGGGCTCCTTGTCAGGAACAAAGTAAAGCGTTGGTGATGGTGGGGAAGCAGTAGTGCATTATATGCCATTGTGGAAACTGCAAACATTTAATGAATATAAACATCCTGCCAAATGGACATACACGAGGACAGAAAACAGCAGTAGTAAAAGTCACTCAGACTCACACTAAAAACTCAAGGCTGAGATTTAGAAAGTGGATACAGCAGCTATTTTCTAACAAATCATGTGGATTTGAATATACTACTCATTGCTTGGTAAAGTACTTTGAGGTAATTAGATAAAAAAAGTAGTATTACTGAAGCCCCAAATACCCAATCTCAGTACACTGGGGTTCCTACTTTGGGGTGAAACGGTCATTAGCACTTCACATGCTCTCTGCAGAAGACATTGCAGCGGTCAGGCTTAAAATGACCATTTTCTCCATCTTTTCACAACGATTTTAGGTTCCTAGAGTGAAATATTAACAGTCTTGCTGAACCAGAATTATTCTACTTCTCCCTCTTTCTGCCTGCTCCTGTCAGAAAGCCGCCGAGCATACGACTGCAGCGCACAGCTAACCATATAATTGATAACTCCCTCATCTATTCACTGTGGGAATCTGTCAGTAAAAGTCTAAAGACACATACGCACGCTATGAAAATGAACTTACATAAGTCTTCCTGTGAACTGAATGCAGCCAACATTTTGATGTTTAATTGGCTGGGTCCGATTTACCAGCGCACACATGTATTTCGGCAGCGGCGCACCGTGCTCCGGCTCCTCCTGACAGATCTATTTAGTCAAAAGGAGGTGTATTTTCCCAAGGTAATTGCTCGGAATCATGCTTCCAAAGTCAAACTGATTCAAACTTTGCTTATTCGCTCTTTGCAGACACACAAGCAGGAGTATTTGAAAGCAAATGAAAAATCCATAGATCAATGTAGGGAGCCTTTCCTACACAGTGCCACAGAGGGAGTCTATTTCAAATTGGGCTGGTTGTCAGCAGCAGTTACTGCCAGCATCTTTTTAAATATACATCTTTCAGAGCAATACAGGTCTTTGAGATAATGAAAGATTTGCAACTACTATATTATCCACCAAGAAGAAATACATATACTCGAGTTGGGTATACTCCCACACATAGAAATGTTCTTGCTAAGTATGAGGGGAAAATAATTGACAGTTATTCAACTATTTGTGGATATTTTTTCCCTAGACTTATTCCTCTAATTAATAGGGTATGTCTGATGAAGTGCAAATTTTAGAGACTGGAGTTTTTACGTGGGTTTAGTGACTGGGCGTGAAGGCATTTGGAAATCATTTCCCTATACCTGACATGGAATACACAACACTAAATTGCTCATTTTGCCCCTGTGTGGCTCCAAATCAACAAATTCAAAAAGGTTTAGACTGTCTCATCACATATATGACACAAAGACTACAGGTTATACTCACATTTCACTTGTCTACACAGCAGAATGGGTTCTAGGTCTTTCTATTGCCAAAACAAATAGCTACTCAGATTTTCCTAAAATTTGACATTAATTTCACCAATTTCAACAATCAAAATATTTGGCTTTCTTTATTCCCACCCTCCCAGACCATGAAGAAATTGAATTACATCCAGAACTTCTGATCTTCTCCAAGTCATGATTCAAAACCACTTTGATAGAGTTCACCTCAGAAGGCTTTGGCACTTGAGTTACTCAAGGAAGGACGCCAGCTTACGAAAAATTTTCGCCACAGTCTAAAATTTTGTTATGGGGTGAACTGCAGAGGGGAGCTAAAGACCATCAGCATCCTCATTAGCACAGGCCAGCGTGGGCTTGTGCTTCTATGTCTGTGTTTGCACCACAACATCCACAAGCAGCTTCCTCCACCCAACTGCTTAGATCAGGACTGCATCTCACACACACACAATCTCCCCAGTGCTGACAATACCTTTTATAACTGGCAATTTTTAGAGGCAGTAAAACTTGGACAGAGAATACCTTCAACTGTGACGGGGAGAGAAAACACTCATAACCTCTTCTTCACCCCCCAGGTTACAATCCTTTATGGTTTCTTGGTTGTAGATGTTACTGTCAAATTTTCCTACCGTACCCTATCAACCCCCGGACTGTCTTGTCTTTATTCATCCAGGATTTTAAAAAGATGACACCGTGACACATCTGGAGCGAGAGCACCCGGACTATAAGGAGGAATCAGCCGCGTGCTCCCAGAATTAAAGCGCTTCTTGCTGACACCATTCCCAGAGTGTCCCTCCAAGCCCTTCATTTTCAAAGAAGATAATTATGCAGAGGACCCAGTGGCACCCGCAGCTCGTGGCACAAGCCTTCATCTCCTTGAACACAACGCAGGGTGTGCTTACACTTCATCTAAACATAGGAGTATTTTCCCCATTTATTTCAATTTTTTTTTCCTCTTCTGAAAATACAAGCTAATGAAAAAATATTTTTACAAGGTATTACGACACATTAATGATAAAACCAGTGAACATTAGTTCCAGAAGGGCACATTTTCAGTAATGATGAAAAAGGACATATAAATTACCACTACAGAGCTTCACAGATCCATTTCTGGGCCAACCATGATTAAATTAACTACGAAAAAAGACACTTGACACCACCAGCGTAACACTTGACTGAATTTGGGAGTCATGTAGGGATCTCACTGAACACCAGGACGTTAAACAAACCCGTCTTGTAATAGTGACCACGTTCATGTGTATTATTTCATGCAGTGGGGTGCTCGGTACAGTGTTAATGTTTCAACAAATCAAAATAAATCGGGCCTTCGTCTCCATCCACTTCTCTGCTAATAAACTGGAGGTTTTTCAAAATACATGGACTTGAAAAAATAAACTCTTAGGCTTTTCACAGAGAGTTTTTAAGAAGGCATAGCGTGTTTTAGAGACTCCAGCTATTATTCAGTTAACACATATATTAATTTGGCTCATCAGATACTCCTATTTCACCATCTGATCTGGAAGCTGGTTATTCCATTAACTGTTTTATCCCTATATATTTCAGTGCATTTTACCAAATTCAATAAACTACTACTTTATCAATTCATTTTGTTAGCAGGCTGGATTCTTCATTGGGCTTAATTTAATTTGATTTCACTGTAACAGCTGACGTATGGGGATATTAAAAAAAACTAGGGTACTTCTGCCCAAAAATGACTCCTTGGAAATAGGATAAAGACATTCAGAAAACTATGCTTGCCGCGTAATTTTTTTGCCTCTAAAAAACAAAGCGACTTGAAAGAAGAAAGTTAAGACTAAGTTAATTGCTTAACAAACCATAAAGAAACATAGAAAAGAACTAAAAGAGAATAGGGACATTAAAACTTGTGAAAATTCAGAACTCTTTTTAATAATTGGAGTTCTTAGGGGCATAACAATTTTGTATCAGTTTAAAAGCATGAGTAATGTTTTGAACTTCACTGAAAAAAAAAATCTGTATCAATCCTTTCCTCTCCTGAAATGATAATTGCCCTTCAATAGATCGTAAGCCTCCCGTAAGATATTTTCAGAACTACAGAAATGAACACTCAAAGTTGAAAACTTTGATTTATGGAGCAAAAGGTTAAAGAAAAAAAAAAAAGCCACCACCCCACCCCAGAAATAAACCTACCATTGTCAAAGCCTTGTCAGTCTACAGGGTAATAAAAACACCTTGTTTTTTGTTTATCAGATGATATAAGTTATGAATGTTTTAAAGGAGTGTCTTTTACACCAGACAGGTTATTTCTAAAGGCTAATTTTTCACAGCCACTTTTGCATTGAAACTTCCAAGCTTCATGAAGATCGTATTTCCAGAACAATTCTATTTTTCTTTTTTTATCACCTTAGTAGTCTTTTCCCAGCTGTATCCACAGGGGAATGGAAATACCCAATTGCAAACGTGACAGCGCTGACTTCTGCAAAGTAGCTTAATTACTCATTACGAGATTCCATCAACAGAAGCTCCGGTCTGTGGTTTTGTAATAAGTGCTGTTATCTTTCCTTGGATTTTCATTCCTTCACAAAGGGGGATATGGCAGTGCTTTCCACATCCACATTTTATACGGAGAGGAATGAGAGAATTTTAATGCATGAATTTGATGTCATTAACAATGCTGACAGCTGTTTAATCCCAGAGGAAACAACAGCTGAGTCCCAACTGCACCACCAAAAAAAACCCCCTAAAATAAAATAAATTAACTCTTGAGTGCATCTCGCTGAAGGTACACGGTGAATCAAGTGCTTCACACCCTACTTACAGTTTTTGTCAATTATTTAGTTAAAGAATTAGTAACCTCCACTGATGAAAAAGCAAAGCTACTCCATGCTGACTGCTAGACTTAAGTTCAGAGAACACACTTATTAAACAGTCCTGTTCTAAATTTCCCATTAATTAAAATTAAATTCCCCTCCAAGAATCAGGATGTGAAATAAACCAGCACAACCAATAATAATAATATAAAGCATACATGTGTGAGAGCCTGGGTTCCTGAAAAAATCATGTACCTTAATCCAAAAAGGATGGTGTAAAAATACATTTAAAATGGATCCCACGGCACAAATAGAAAATACAACGTGGGATATGCTGCAACGCTGTTACCATTTAATTTCAAATGGCACATTTAGATATGAGCCAATGACAGCAAATTTGCTTTTGTTCTGTTCCCCCCCCCCCCATACACTACAAGGACTTTTTAAGGGTACAGAACGAAAAGGAGTATTCACAATATGTATATTTAGAATATATACACACACATCTCATTTTATCCCTCTATTTTTTCATTGGTGATATCACCATTTCCCATGTACGTATTTCCTTGTGCGCTGCTACCAACTTAAATATTTAAGACAGAAGCACTGATTAAGACGTATCTTTACGATCTGCAGCTCTCGTGTACCAGCTAAAGCTTTCTCAGCCCTGTCTTGGGAAGGCTCCCATCCACTCCCACCACGCGACTTTAAACAGATGCCCAAAGTATTCACGTTATAAACAGCAACATTATATGAACTGAAATCTCGCTCTTTGTCTGACCACCCTCCCTCCAACAGCAGCTGTTTCCCTCCGCCTGGGAGCCTCGGGGACTCTGGGGGTCCCCTTCCCCAGTGCCTGAGCCCAGGGAGGGCTCGGGGGGCCGGGGACGCCCCAGGGTGACAGCACGAGCTGGGATGCGGGGGAAGCAGCTCGTCAGCAGGTTGATGAACTTGAAACCTGGCATCACGAAGAACACAAAGGTCTCCCCTATTAGGCTAAACGAGACAACTTCAGGCACAGAAACTGTGCTGCTCAAATACTTTATAACAAGACACGTGCAGTCATATTTTCTTGTGGTTAATACGGCAGAGGCTGAGGGGAAAACAGATTTTTACCTTTTGATGTTCGGAAACAGTTCATTCTCAATAGGGGAATATTATGTGACAAACGTGCCAGACTTCTTTTTTTTTTTTGTGGTAATATTGCTCTTTGCAAATGGCACACATCCAATCCAATTGAATGTAATAAAATGAAACAATCTGTGCCATCTTCAATGGGTTTAATCTATACCATGTTAATGAATCCTTAAACAGACGTGCATGATGTTTTCCTGAAATACATGTAGTTATACTGTGCTCAGTGTACTTGTCAGCTTGAAAATAATTTCTGCTTGAGAGACCACCTGCTATCATCGTCCTATTTAGAAGCAGCTCATATTTGGAAAAGAGAAATAATAGTTAAATAAAGAAGCAACTTCTCTTACCCAAGCAAGGACAGTAAAATGGCTCGGATTCTCTCTGCACACTCAGGGATATTTTTTCCTTTTTCTTTTATTCCCCACCCCTTGCACCAACTGCTTCAAAAAAATCTAGTATATTCATCCTAATACAGTAATAGGCAAATGCTGCTTGTTATGAATTCCATTTTTCCCCAATTTCCTTTCTGATAAACTAAAACATTAGAGTGGAAAAGATGAAGTGAGTTATGTCACAGGTTTCAGATGTTATGCAATATGGGCTTCATTACACTGGATAATATAATTTTACGTTATTAAATATGCCAGAAGAGCATATTTGTACTTGATGAAACACCCAAATACTAAGTATTTTTTTCTTCCATTTAGATGCAGAAAATGGATCAAGGAAATACAGTGCTTCTACTCCCCAGCCTTTATTTGCTGCAAAGATGGAGTAAATTAGAACAACTTTTCCTAAAAACCACCTAAGATAAACCATATTTTTCTGGCAAATGCTATTAACAAAACCACTACTTTTTACCCACAAGAGAATAAAATAGTCAACCAATAAGCACGTGAGAACCTGTATAAAATGTATAAAGGGACATGTAAAGAACGTTCAGCCACATAAACCCAAAGTCAACAAACTGACCCGTTATCTCTGCCACTTGAAGGATACAACTTGTCCAACTGACTGCTTGATGCTAATGGGACTATATTCAAGCTAAATTTGAATTTATGTTATTTTCTGGTTTACTAACACAAGTGCAAAGGGGTGAAGTTCACCACTGAGCAGAGGAATCAATAAATACAATTTTTAATCAAAGCAACAACATACTAAAAATAAAATAGACGGGAAGAGAGAGGACCCCAGATATTTATTCTTTTTTCTTGACATACAACACCAATTTTATACCGCCTTGCCATTGTGATTAGGTTCATCTCATTGTATGTATGCATGATCTCCAGTTTCTTTTTGCAGGGAAGCCCCTCCTGCTTGACAGCAGAGATGACAGGACTTAATCGATGGTTGGATGATTCTACTTTCTGAGCAGTAGAATTTGCTCCCTATTTTATATCCCCGTATTTGTGTATAACTTCAACGGTGGAGAGAATTAACTCAATGTCCCAAGAAAATTTCAGCTGGGAAGGTACCACGGTAGCAACATGGTAGAGTCTATGTACACTGTTGCTCTCTGACCCAACAATTTTATGACAGAGTTTTTATGTTCAGCACAAACTTAATGGCAATAGGTATTTTGAACTGAGAAATGCTTGGGTTTTCTGTGGTGGCTTTTACAGAATTCCTCTCTGTGTGTATGAAGTTGAGAGTACTGAATGCTCAAAGTGGCAGTACCTACATTTGCAAGACTGGGAGTAAGGTTATTCTCATTATAGGAACTCTTCCTTCCCTCATAGCATGTCTTATTTTTCAGCGATACTTAAAACCAAACCTAAATCCATGCTTCCTCTGAGCTTACAATGAAAAGGTTAAAAGCATATATAGAGCCATCGAGAGGTGACTACTGTGGATCATCACAATCCTAAAGAAATCCCTGTGACACTGAATTCCTTGCTAAGGTTTTGTAGACCATAAAAGACAGCGGGTTTATTTTCAGGATTCAGTATATCAAAGGATGAGAAAACAGAGTCAAAGAAACACAAAAAATAACAGAAATATACTGATAAATATAAAGTTCTAACAAAGTCAAGCACTCAGATACTTTCTTAAACACTAAGCAATAGTACAGAAATCATCTATGATGTGGTTTCAGTAGATTTTGATAATCTTCTCTTCCAGACAGGATTTAAAAAATCAAATGCTTTTTTTCTTTTATTTTTACATTTCTAGTACTATTCTGGTGCAAACTAAACAACAAAATTGCATAAATATGTAATAATGTAATGAAGAAGCCTTTTCAGCATCGCCAGCTGAATACATACTTTTAAAATGTTTGTTCCTATTAAATGCAAAACAATTTTCCCTTTCTTCTTAAGCAACAGCGATTCCTCCTACTCGCTGTTCCCTTCTGTGTCCCCCGGTTTTGCTAATTACCAGTAAATTCAGTAAAGTTGCATCTCATTTCAGGAATTCTTTAAGGTATCAGAGATTATTTCTGGTCAGGAATGACAGAAAGCACACCGTATAAAACATTTCTGCATCAGTAATGGAATATTTTACAAGGAATAATTCATATTATTTTAAACAGGAAAAAAAATCCTAAGATTTTGATAAGAATGAACGAGAAGACAGAATACTGGCAATGATGGAAGTTCAGGCTGTCAGTAGAGCTCACAAAAGGGGACTGTCAAATATATATATATATATAATATATATATATGAAATACGTTACAACCCAGCAAGCTTTGTGTAAAGTTCCTTCTAAGACAAAAAATAAAAAGACATCAAATTATAATGCAACCTGCTCTAGAAACAGAAGTCAATTGACTTTCAATACGTGGACACAAATATTCATCCAAGTCCCACTCATTTAAAGGATGGTAGACTTTAAAGATTATTTCTGCAACTGTGTTAAATATCTTCTTCAACTTTGGAAAAAAAATCCTAAGATTTTGATAAGAATGAACGAGAAGACAGAATACTGGCAATGATGGAAGTTCAGGCTGTCAGTAGAGCTCACAAAAGGGGACTGTCAAATATATATATATATATTATATATATATATGAAATACGTTACAACCCAGCAAGCTTTGTGTAAAGTTCCTTCTAAGACAAAAAATAAAAAGACATCAAATTATAATGCAACCTGCTCTAGAAACAGAAGTCAATTGACTTTCAATACGTGGACACAAATATTCATCCAAGTCCCACTCATTTAAAGGATGGTAGACTTTAAAGATTATTTCTGCAACTGTGTTAAATATCTTCTTCAACTTTAAAACTGCACAAGGGAATGACAACTTACACAAGCAGAGTAAGTTGGTGGGTGCTATAGGTTCTATCAAAGTGTGTTCCTAAATTATTTCAGAATCATAAAATCTTTCCATAGAGAGTGCTTTGAAACTGCAAATTAAATATAGAGCTTCTATGAACTGTATCCATTTTTACTGGAAGCATATATTTCCATGGGGGTTCATACTATCTTTTTTTTTTGTCTGGTTACACTAGCTAATAATGCAGTGAATTTGCAGTAATAGAGTAAATGTTATTTTGATGGTATTACCTGATTAAATTAAAGATGACATTAAAAGGACCATTTCCATAGGAATCAAAACCTCAAAAAGCAACTGTGGTTGAACATTCAGACAGCCAGTCCCAGTCTTTAAAAGACAACACAATAGCTCACTCATCTAAAAATTAGAAATAGACTGAAAAATCAGACCTGATGATAGCTGAGTTTAAAAAAGGTAAGTGTTCAAACTATGAAAAAAATAACGGTTTAGGACTTGTGTTTTTACAAGGGCACAATTTGAATATATTCACACAAAATTGGTTCAAACAGTAGCAGGCACAAAAATACATAGGGAGTGAAGCTAAAGCCAGAGGTTTGAGAACTGAAATCATATTTGTTGGTACAGTGACAATAAGCCACCAGAACCATAGAACAAAATCCAAGAGGGAAGCATCATTACCTTCCTCACCAGGCAATTTTACCTAATTGCTAAAATAGTGAGAAATCCACTTATACCCATACATGACAAAAAGGTACAGAACAGAAGAAACAGAACACAGAGTTATAATCACTCAGAGTTTTCTGGTGCATATTACTAAAGAAGTTGTAAAATAAAGTCCTCTTATGAGCTACACGTTCGCACACATAAATCAAGTGACTGTTTGAAGATGCCTTGACTTAAGCACTCAGAGATAGAATCTGTCTAAGGAAACACTCCTGGATAACGTGACTGTGTTATGAATTGCAGAGGCTTCACGAGATAAAGATACAAGATTAAAGGTATGAGATGCTTGGGCCCCATCCTTCTCTCAGACAAAATACCACCTTCAGTCACCAGGAGCTGTGACATCTCTATTCTCCACAAACAAATTCCTGGTCTCTGCAAAATGACAGGTTCAAGCAGACAAGTATGATACTGCAGACCAGGCTGTGGCCACAGAGCTGTTCATTGTCAGGCTGCTTCTCTCTAGGACCTCAAAGAGGCATCTTTGCACTTTACAAATTGTATGGTCAACGTACACAAACACACAACATCAGGGACTCCCTCTTTGCTCCAGGGTCGCGTTGCCAGAATCCAGTTATAGTTGTATCTTTCTATAAAGTAAACACATTTCAGAGAAATTCCCTCTTGCTATACATATTACTTACTTTATAATCCCCATTTTAGACTTGATAAAGCCAATCCCACCAACAGCACATGAGGAGTAATCAGTAACGCTGGGGTGGTGACTGCAGACAAATGACCATTGGTCAGAACATCAGCAGAAACCTCCCAATTTCTGCAGCACTTACTAAAAAACACAACTTAAGCCATATTAAGCTCCAGAAGAAAAGCTTCAAGGAATATTTACAAGCCAGGAAAACATATACTTTCAATCCACCTCTCAGACAAAAACCTTTCTAAATTCATAGGTTTGCAGGTGCATCCATGAGAACAACACATTGAAGATTAAAGAGAAACGGGAGGAATGAATTCAAGACATGAGAAGGACAACTCGAAGTAGCTGCTCCTACACTGCCAATGGGAAGGTGTCTATCAACAAAACTGCCAAGGGTTACCAGCTGTGGCACTGAGACAAAAATATTTGTAGTGTTTTAAATACTATATTAAGAGAATTATCTGCAATCAATGACTTTTTAGTTGATACTGCCGCATTGTATACATGTTAATTACACTATATGCACAAAAATGGCACCAGTGTTAAAAAAAACTCCACAGAACAGGTATTCTTTGACACACTGGCATATAATTTATAAATCACAAACTCTTAGGACATGAATTGTTAAGATCATCATAAATCTCACAGCTACTACATAACAACAATTGTTATACATAAAGACATTGTGTCATAGACCTTGAAAACCACGAGCTTCTTCTGTTCCTAGTTATACATTGTCAGGGGTTTGTTCTCTAACGTTCAAAATTCAAACATTTCTTGCCACGTCTCTCAAAATACTAGAGTAAATTTAAGACATGGTAGCAGTCCCATTTAGTAATCTAGTAACATATTTTAAAATAGACCCCCATGTATGGCATAGATTATGCAGATGATATTTGCGCATGTGTATTTTCTGGTACTCATTGAAGTTATATTCTGCTATTTCTCAGAACCACAGAATGAGTAATATCAATTTTTTGGGAGAAGTTCACCTTACTTTATGACTAAGGTCACCATACACCACAGACGTTCAAACAAGTCTTCAGATCAGACCATGAGTAATCACAAACTATAAACCGGCTGAGGAAGAAACTAAAGAATTTTGCAGGGTTGGTACTAACCTGGATTTTTCTTATGCCTAGAAGAACTGCTCATTGTATAAGAATTACACAGAACACTGGAGACACACTTTCAGGAAGGAGCCACTTGACTCAATGCTGGGCCATTTAAACTGTTTCTCCCCTTCCAAAATTAGTTATCACACTTTCACCTGTTTCTCACATTCTTGGCTGCAACTGTTGTTATTAATGCCTTTTCCTGGCCCACTGGCCTATCACAGCAACCAAGTGAACCATCTCTCACGTTCAGGAACAGCTCAGGAACACCAGCCTCTGCTCTGGTACAGGCAACTTTTTATAGAAAACAGACAGTCAGCTCCTGAGGGGGAAACATCAGGTTTATACGTTTCTACTGCTATTCCCCAAAGAGTCATCCAAAGGTACCATTAGACTGCAGGTCAGAGTCAAACACCTTGTGTGTCCTCCAGATGGACTAAAGCAAGGGTTGGAAAGGGGGATTAGAACAATAGAAATGTGTTCAGCTGTGAAATTAAAAGTAGGACAGCATGACACACAACATTATGTGTTGAGCTGAGTCAAAAGCAGTAATTAGGCTAACCTAAGATACGAACACACTTGTAATCAGAACAAATGTGTGTTTTGTATCCGTTGCATTCACTCTTCCTAACAAAACCGGTGGCCTACCCATCCCAAAGCACCTCATTACCCTCCCCGTGCCCTCAATCCCATCTGCAGTGGTTCCAGTCCCTCCTATACCTATAACCACTATAACTCTGCCTTTCCTTAGAGTCCCTATAGAATCACCTCCTCAAGTGCCCTTAGTCCCTCCAGGTTCTTCACCCACGTGGAGTCCTGACAGCCAGGCAGGAGGCGGCGCTTGCTGTGGCCAGCCTGGAGCTACGCCTCTGCTGTCCAGCTGGTTGGGGCACACATGCCAACTGGCAACCAGCAGCTACTCAGCAGATGTAAAAGCTGACTTTTCCCTACCTTTCCTGCAAAAAGAGCGCTAATTTGAGTCTGTGTCTCCTGCTTACCTGCCAGCTTCCTCTCATTTGGGGGAACTTCAGGCCTATTTGGTTGAAACTAGCCTGGGTTCAAAAGTTAGTGGGAGGCACTGATTGACAAAGATGTATGCAAACTAAAGAACAAGCATGAAAACAAAACCAGTCCTATCATAAGCAAACAGATGTTAATAAAAATAATATAACCAGCAGCAGCATCCAGGCTGCACAGACGGTGAAGAAGAGCACACAAGCATTGCATCATTCATCTAAATAAGCTTTTTCAGCACAGCTATACACCGAAAAGCACATGTATGTGCACATGTGGGTGCCCATCTAAACTCATAATAAATTGTCCACCCCAGAAAAATGCAGTGGATGCAGAGTGATCACAGACAAGCCAGAAGACAAAAACTGACTGTCTTAAAGAATTTCTTTTTAAAAGAAGTGAAACAACCTAACAAAAACCCACAAGACCAGAGTGTTTAAGGAACTACGTATTTTCCCTGCCCCTGTTCTGAAACAGAGCAAACTCTGTTCTTTCCTTTGACTTCTTGCAGCCTGTCCTTGGTCACAAAACCGAAGAAAAAACAAAAAGATTTCATTGCTAGTGTTTTGCCAATGACATGATTATATACCCACTGCAAGGTAAATCAACCTGAACTTTGCCAGAGAACAATGCCCTGAAATGATTGGGAAAGCAGCCTAACATGTTATTTTGGGACACTTTATATGTATTTCACTTTTACAGATCTGAAATTAGGTTTTCAATTTAGAATACATAGGAAGTAAAAACCGTTATAAATAGTTGATCGGTGAAACATTATTCTTTATAGTGCTAAAGTCTGTAGGATATGGGGCAGACCAATTACTATACTGAGCAATGCAAAGTATTATCCGCTGGCTTTATTATAATAACAGGTTATCTGATTACAGCCTGTGTTTTCTGGCCTCAGCACAGACTACATTCTCCCACGCCACTGGTGGTACATTTTAGAAATCCATTAACAGCTAATTCACCCAGGAAACTTGAGATTTCTGTACCGAAGCATGAAAATTAACATTCCTCATATGAACGGCCAGTTGGAGCAGCTGTGCTCAATGTTTTCTCAATAGAACCTTCCAAAAGAAAAGGGAACACCTTTTCACTCTCATTTGAGCTTATACTAAAAATCCTCAATGCACCTGTCTTACAGCAGATGCAGAAATTTAGCTATAGGGTAAGACACATATGCAGGAG
>NW_015090842.1:4672052-4676219 GCF_001431845.1 Calidris pugnax | reverse complement strand
AAGAGGTACCCCCCACAGAACATTTTTTGGCTAATTTTGAAGCCTAGGAAGCCCCTGTATTTTGACTACCCCCCCCCCCCTTTTTTTTTTTTTTAAGTTTAAAGCTAATGACAATGTTTCTATCTTTATTGCTTCACAAACAGGAAAGAAGGAAAAAAATCTAAGTGGCTTGAGAAAATACAGTATTTATCAAACTAATTTGCTGGGTATGAAAAGCAGCATCCTGATTTCTCATTTCATTCAACTTCTTTCGCTTCTTTGCTAGATAGCAAATATTTAACAGAAGGCTAATTTGTCATCCTATCTATTGGAAATGTTAATTCTAAAGAGTGATTAGATATTATTGGGGTTTTGAACTGCAGAAAGACCACTCCTTGCAGACCCACGTGGCTTGAAGTGCAGTGTCAGCACAGCCCAGCAGCAATCAGATGACACTGTCTTGGTATGGCAGGTTTCACAGTTCCAAACAGTATCAATTTCTACAAAATCCCCTGATATTGGTCAAGGCAGGCAAGTATCACAACAAAGAACCACAACTTCAGGATCAAAGAAGAGGTTCCTGCAAGATTTTGACAATAAATCAGAGGTTTGAAAAGTTATGGTCTGTGGGTTTGTGAAGGTCGTTGGAGGGAAGGAACACTCGTAACAGTAGCAGCAAAAGAAGTAAACTCAAGATGGTATTTTTGAGTGCTGCTTGGCATTCCTTGAAGTAGCTTGGTTTTTTACAATTGACTTAAATAGAAGTAACCCCTAGCCAGATTCTTGGGACTGTACCAACCTAAATGCCTTCATAATACTACCTCTCCCCATAAGCTGTTACTTTACTTCCCCACAAGAATGGTATGTGAATACAAATGAAAGACAACGTGGTCCCGTCTCGAACGGGAAGTGAGCTGTGTCCTCCGGTCATAATTAGGGAGGGCAGTGGCCCATGAAATCTTTTCACCAGAAAATCCATGCCATAAAAATATCTGCAATCCTGTGGTATATGGTGTACTGTTTTATAATCAATATTCATTCATAACACTCTATAAATGGGCATTTTGTAACCTGACGCTGAAGTTAAACTGCACTTTGTTTAAAGAAATGGTTTTGAGGGTAATCAAGGACAAAGGACAGAGTAGGAGTTTAGAGCTTCTCTCCTGATATGAGCCAATGGAACCTGGATGGCCAGCGAGAAGCTTTGCTGTTTACCTGGAGTGCACTGAAACCTTCAACTGGCCTTTACACGACAAAGTGTCAGAGAAAACATCCAGTGTCTTTGAACTCCATCAGGTCAATATTATATGCAGGACAGGATTTTATGAGTGTAGGGGCAGAAAGCTGTCACTTTCTTTTAATTTCAATAAACCATACACAGCATCTTTTAAAAATTAACTAGCTCGTAAAAGTTCATCAGTCCTGAATTGTAATTAATTTCTGTGTGCAGAAAGATCATTTGCCCATAGGTGTTGCTTACTCATTTAAATCGGAGCCACCGCAGCTACCTGACAATTCTATTAAAACAGTTCTTGATGAATCCTAGCTTTATTTAACAGCTCTAAACACTGCAGCATTGAACCAGAGTGGTGACAGCCATATACTAAAGCAGATAAAATTGCTATTGCCACCCATCGACCAGGCACTGAGGGAGAGCAGAATGTGGGGAATTCCCAATCTCAGATGCAGCGTAAAGATCTTCAAAGCCCCACACTAGTCTGGAGACAAAATTCCCATGTGGTGCCTTCTGAATTGATGTGGAAAAAAAAAGAAAAAAGACAAATATACTACACATACACCTCAAACAGGACTGACAATACTTGTCTCTCCTTGTCCAGGAGAACCATTTTTATCCATTATATACACTACTGTTCAATAGCTCAGCTAGAAAAGCAATTCTTCTGCCATAATGACATAACCAATGTTATTATATACCAAGCCTTTTAAGAAATTTACAGGAAAAAAAAAGATTCCATTATTTCCCACAAGAAGCTGCTGCTATCTGTATTCAACCAGCTCCTGGACAAGCTTCCCGCGTGTTATGGGACAGAGCGTGTGCTTTTTCAGCCACAATGATCTCCTGTTTACTCATAAAAAAACCAACCTACAGCGTGGCACGTCGCTGAATTGTGTGCCACTTACAGCTTTAACACACAGGTTTTGTGTGGCTGATAAAATGCATTTTCTCTCTCTCTTGGCACAACGTGCTCGCTGAGCCCAGGAGCGGTAGCCCAAGCCCCGGTGGGGCAATGCCCGTGACCAGGTAAGCTTTCACTCCTGCTAAGAGTTTCGTAGCCCTCAGCAAAATATATTTGTGCTATCGCAGGAACGAGTTCTCCTAAACCCTGTGGAAAGTCAACATCTCAAATGCCAAGCCTTCAGATTCAGGGTCCAGATACCCACGGATGTAACTGGAGCCTCCCAACTTAGAAGTTCAAAGCTTCCCTATCTTTCCAAGCCGGATCCGAGCAGGGCTCATTACATCTAAATAACAGTGTCTGCAGAAATTTCAGGAATAAATAGTGAGTTTGACCTTGACTTGATCTCTCAGTTTCCACTGCAGAGGAAGCTTCATGTTGGCAGCGAAAGGCTTCTCTCATCTATGCTCTGGTCTTAATAAAGGCTTTTGTAAACACATCCAAGAGGAAAAAAAAAAAAAAAAATGTAGTGTCTATAAGGAAATAAATAAATTTCATTCAGTCTTCTATGAATTACAAATTAACAGAATATTACTACTCTTGTGGCATTTTAACATGGACTCCTTAAAAAAAAAAATTATATTAAGAACACCAACCCACTTGCTCCTTTCCCCCATTCATACGTCAAAAAAATTTCCAGGTATCCAAGTCAATCACCTGAAGTTTAAGAAATGTCACCTTCTGCTTTGCTACAAACTACCCTTTGTTTTTAATGTGAGACACTTCCAGTGGAGTATAAATGTATGAAGGAGTAAAACAGAAAAAATTAATTTTAACACAGCTACACAAGGAGGCAGAATTAAGCTAGTACAGATGAGCACAAAGTTTAACTTTTCCCAACTTTTGAATACTGAGGGTTTCAAATTAAAAATTATTTAATATAATACCGTTTTTTTAAATTTCTAGATACCGTTCTGAATTTAACACACACTCCAGTATTCCATTAACACCAGCTTTTGCTGTGTTCTTAAACACAGGCAATTTTGCTTCAATACCATCACTTTTACTTTTCTGTCAATTCTGGTCAAAACACGTTTCCCAAAATCAAGGCTTTTCTCCACAGCTCATTACAGGTAATGACAAGATATCATCTCCTAGCACTCTCAAAAGTTTCCTCTCCAGAGCAAACGCATGATTTTGAAGTAGCCGCACAAATAACACTGTGTAATAAATGTTGGCTTTTCACATCAGGCTAGTTACAGGTTTAATAGACACCTGCATTTATCCCACGTGGCATCAGACTCACCGGTAGAATTATTGCAATATTCGGTTGTGAAAAAACAGAAAAAAATCCTGACAACACAGAAAGAACCCTCTTCCCACCCAGTACAATACAGAGATGTTGGCGAGTTCAAAGGCATCAGACAGCTTTATTAATTCAGCAAAAGTAGGGTCTTTGAGTTTAAGAAGCAAATATACCCATAAAATAGCATTAACCCACCAGCCTTAAAAAACAAAACAAAAAAAAAAAAAGTTTTTTGTCTACACTTGAACTCTTCTTCCCAGTTGACCACCTGCTACATAATGAGGCAGAGAATGCCCTGCAACACTGGAAGTGCATAAGACACAGTTGGCTTCATACCCAGACTGGAAAAGTGTGTGTCCCCAGCTAAAGAAACATAAGTTAAAGATACATATTGTAAAGCTTTTTCTGAAATTTTGTTTTGAGTTTTGCTTTACTAGTACAATAAAAAGCCTAGTTATTAAGGAAGAACAAATGCAAACAGAGGATTTACCCCCCTCCCCATCCCAAGATCACATTGTGGAGGATGCAAATACAATATATGGCAGGAATAACAAATGCTTTATTTTCCAAGTGCTCTCCCATGATTTATGAAAGGTGTACCTCACTGTGGGAAGATAATGCCATTTGAAATGGTCCATTTCATAAATCTATCCTCCTCATCCCTAGCCGCATACAAGACTACTATGAGCTCCCGAATCCAATAATGTTTTCATCCTCTATTGACAAAAAAAAAAAAAAAAAAAA
>NW_015090842.1:4526719-4672003 GCF_001431845.1 Calidris pugnax | reverse complement strand
ACCAAAAACCCCTTTTTTTTGCCCAAAAAAAACCAAAAAAAAAAATCCAAAAAAAAATTTAAAAATTTCTAAAAAAAAAAAAAAAAAAAAAGGACTTTGTTTGGAGTGAGGTAATGATGCAGTTATAGAGGAGCAGCGGCTAAAGCTCGGTCTCAGGGGCTTTCGTTGGTGTAGCCATACAGCTTCAAAGGAGAGGCAACCAGTATAAACAGAGAGAAGAAATAATCAACACACGCTACATCCCTGATGTCTTTTTACTGCTAGTGGCATTAATTATAGCGTGCGCCTCATCCCCTGCACTACCACCTAACCAAATGTTTTGCCTCGATTTTCTCTTCATCCCCACAACACATTTATTGCTGGGAACCTGGTTATTTCCAACTCATCTGTTCCCTGGCCCGGCGTGTCCACTTGTTTATCTCTCAGCAAGAACGCTTCCAGAAGATGCTCCTGTGCCAAATGTGGTGGCTGCTGTAGATGGGGACTAATTATAAACGTAACTGAAATTCGTTGTGCTGATTTTTTACGTTGTAAACAATGGGAGAGGGTAGAGAGGAAAATACTTACTAGCCTCAATATTATGGAAGAGTTTTGTGCTGGGACTGGAAACCATTAGAAGCAAGGCTTGGAGAATGGGAGTACAGGGAAATCAGGAGGCAAAATATGAGATGAAAATGTTTCTGGGAACATTTGACATGTAAATGCAGCCAACAGAAATATTTAAAAGGGTTTTATGATATTATTACTATTTAGGTAAGAGGAGCTGGGAGCCCCACAAGTTTCTCATTTCGCTTTGGGGGAGTGGATTGTCCTGCTCTTTTTGCCATCTCCGACACTCACTCCGAATAGTGGCAAAGCAAATGCCATTAAAGAAAATTAGACACATATCAGTCAATTTTAGATACCAGCTTAGATTTTGCTTTTGTTAGGGAGCTGGATGGAAGCTCTACACGGGACCGGCAGTATGTTCACAGATTTCATGAGTAAATTTTGGCAGACTTCTCATCCTACTGAAGTGAAATTTAGTGCTTTGACCAAATTACACCCCGAGTGTTTGAGCAATACCATTTTTCTACACTTTGCTACCCACAGTTTCAGAGGGTGATGAATGGCCTTTGTAGAACATGAAGTTTCCATGGCTTTGGCAAGAACTTTACAAACTATATACATGTTTTGAACTGTCACTTTGAGATCTTAATTTACATATTTTGACTTGTGCATGAAAAGCAGTTTCAAGGTCAGCTTCTGTGAAGAAATACTGGGTAACTCCATTAAAAGTCTGCTGGCACTTTGCATATTTATTTTTCTTCCCTATAGTATGCATGGGATCTCATAAATCAGGATAAACAAACATCAGAGGTCACCTATAGGTGTGCAAAGTATTTCTACACGTGGCATGAAGGTGTACTGCAAATATCAGATTGCCTCAAGAGAAACAGCAAAGAAACATTGCTCTAAAATATATATTTATTACTAGGGGTACAGGGTTGTAACCAAAGTCTGTTAGGAAGGATGGGGAAAAAAATTAAAAAAATAAATCTATAGACCTTGCACATTTGTGGAAGGCACAATCTCTCATGATACATGGAGCCCTAACTGTGCCTGTAGCACAGATTATGCAAAGGAAGCAAAAAATAAACTACCAAACATAAGGAATCATAAAACAACAACAAAAAAACCCACAAGATGTTTCCAGCCATCATCTCTCTCTAAAAAGGTAAGGTTTTATCAGAGATTTTCAAAGTCTTACAGTCTTGCAAACATTTACTAGATGATATTTTAAGTTCTTCTGGAAATGCAATCAGGCTGTATTGCCTGATCAACACAACTCATCATCTCCAGGATTGCTGCCTTTGCTGTTCACTCTTCATCCTCTCACAACCATATTGCCCTTGGAAGCAAGGGAAAAACCCCAAACTCATTACAGTCATGAGTTTTTATGTCACACCTGAGGCTACAGATTGTAGAAGCAGAACTCTGAAAGCAGTATTGCTAAAATGATGGTGATGAGAACACCAAAACGAAATAATTTAGGCAGTAGAGATGACTACTTTCCACCAAGATAGGCGACACAAACTGTAAAAGACCATCCTGTGCTGCCAGATAACCCCAAGCGAGACGGCTGCTGCCTGACTGTGCTATTTTACCACTTTGTTTTTTCTTGAAGGCTGCAGCCACGTGTACAGTGCGGGGTAGGAATGTTGTATTTAGGGCACTGTTAAAAATCACTCCAGTTTGAACTTGCAAAAATCAAATGGATCTGTACAAAAATGAGTCTGACATTTGTTGGAGCATCAATAGCACAGAGCTGTAGAAGTACTTGTCCTGAAACTGACAAACTGCAAAGACTTCTCATATAAAAGTCATTCTATGGTTTCACAGGAATTAAAAAATACGGCCTTTGGCTTTGCTTAAGTATATAAATCCCTTGGTCAGTTGTGTGCATGGAGAGATTTACAAGTTTGATTTGGTTTCTGGTTCAAACTACCAGCATTTGAGACGTCAGGAAAGAACTCTGTTGAATATCAGAGTGTAAAATTCTTAAAAACTTCACTTACTGCAAAAAGTTGCACTGCTGATGCCTTCCCCCATTGCAGAAGAGGGACATGCTACAGGACAGCAGTTTATCATTACAAATAACTCTCCATCGTCCAAATTACTGTGCTCTTGTAAATGTTGTGTCTCCTTTTTGACCGAGTCAAGATGAAGAAAGGCTAGCCCACGACTTGGCGCAGAACAAGGCATGAGAGAATGAGCGAGCTGAGGATCAATACAAACAAAATAGAGGTGACATTAATTGCTTGGAGCATTAATAGACCATGTGAGAGAGTAGAAACTAGCTTAGTTTTGAAATCCAAGGGTGTTTGCCTGCCTTTTGTGATCTGGTTTTGCTACAACGGCCACAAATGTCACTTTTGTCTCTCGAGCCCCTGCATAGCTTCAGACCAGACTCCGACAGAGACGGCAGCAGAAGGTTTCCCTGGGGTGTTCTGCAGGGGGTGAATGCAGCATCAGGCACCCCAGGATGCAGGAGATGGGTTGGTTGTACCACATTTTTGCTCCATCATTTTTAATACTTGGCAGCACGCTTAGTGCCTCTTCATGGGTTCACTGTAGTTATTCTAAACTTCAAAAAAAAAAAAAGCCAACCATCAAACCCATCCAAGCCTAGATATATAAAACTTCAGTTCTAAAAGCTTATTTTTCCAAGGCTGCCCTTGATCTTTTACTCAGGATGAGTCACACTTCGACCACAGCTTCAATATTTTTCTTTCAAGAAGATCAGTGATTGCTGGACACTTTATGATTCTGGAGGAATAATAAAAAATAAAAAGAAAACTTCTATAGGAAAGTTCTGCTCTGGCAAGACCAAACTTGGAGCCTCAGCACTTGTAAATGGCCTCTGAGAGCCCCCTGTAGCTGTTGACTGGTAAAGATTGAAGTAGTTTTGTTATTCTTACTGCAAAGGTTTACCTTTTGAATCCTCTTGCTAATGAGACGGGCTGGCAGGGCTTTAGTTAAATTTAGCTGGGCAAGCGTAGGCTCTGTGCAGCCCCCCTGCTCACCTCCTCTCTACCACGGCAGTATATTTATTTTAACATTTGACAGTATCTATCAGATTTTAGAGAGCTTGTTTAATGACCTTTTCCAAAATCTTCTATTCATTTCTTTAGTTTCTCGCTTTCTCTCCCTTTTTCTTTTTAAAATAAATTATGGTTATAAAAACAAAGCCAGCAGAAGGGAAAATATTCAGTACCTAGAAACTGAAAATTTGAGTATTTGCTTTTTATGGGGCACTGGAGTCTCCTAAAGTACAGAACTGCTAGAAAACTTAAATGCTGAGGACAAAAAAAGTTCACTCAGTGGCTATGCAAATACGCTACAGTTTTGAATCTCTTTGAAAAATAATTTAAATACTTGTGTTTCAATTTATGGTCTTAAAATGCCTGAAAAACACATTCCTACTTTTTAAATGGATTTTTTTAAGCGAGTCTTAAATACACTTTGATTATTTCCATTCTTGACATTATGCCTACTCAGGTATTTTGTACAGCAATTTGAAAGCAGAAAGGCAATTCCTAGCAATACCAACAGGTATATATTGATTTAACAAACACCTCCTCTTAAAGATGCACTTTCTTCTTCCCATGGAAGAGAAAATGTGAATTTAAACTGAATAAAGCCAAAAGCTAAAACACATTGTCTATAATGATTTCTTTGATGGAGAAAGCTCAGGTTCAAGTTCATTATCTTGGTATTTTCAGAGGAGTTTGCCTGCAGCTCTTAGGAACAACATTTAACTGAATTTTATATGTGAACATTAAAGAAACAGTAATGCACAGGTATAAAATAAGTGATCAAACCGAGAGTAAAGTGTACAGCTCTCTCCCTGTTAGCCTACACTGTTATTATCTTTTCAGAAGATGTCAAAACCTTTTCTCAGGAATTCTCATTTTTCATACATTTTGGAAGTAGGTACAATTACTTTAACAGCTCTCTATAGCACTAAGACATCTGTAGCAAAATCGGTTATTTACTTCAAAGCAAGAAGATTTTGAAGGCAGAAAGAAATGGCAGGCAGAAACAGAGGTCCAGAGACACTGCTACCAAACTTCTGGCTTTAATGAAACACAAACATAAAGAATATTTTACGTAAATATGTATATACAAAGGACAAAATATACTATATAACCAGGGGCCAGAGTGATTAGCATTCTCTTTTCAATTCCTGACTGGAGCTTTAGTGTAAAACACACAAAGTGGAATGCACATACCTACAGTCATTACCTTTTTTCATCCAAGTCTGGAGACTGACTCAATTTTAAGCACATGCCCCTGATCTCTTAAAACTAGGATTTGTATGAAAAATAGTCTGAAGTATAAACCTTGCAATACCCAGGAAAACACACACACGAGCACCACGGTGTATTCCCTACAGAAGCAGCACAGGCTCAGTGTGAAGGTGGTGAAAGGGACTTGGGGGAAAAAAGGGTATCGTACTGCAAAGAGAACTGTGTCTGAAGGAACGGGGCTCACAAAGGGCAGGACCATAGAAATCTGCTTGGGAATCGGACACAAAAGTCATCCCAGCCCTGCAGCTGCCATAACTTATGTCTCAAACGTTTATGTGCATCCTCCCCTTTTCCTCCTCCTTCCCCTCCTGCTCTTAAATTTTTCAGGTCTTCAAGAAAACGAAGCACTTGTGCTGCAGTGGTCCCTCCTGGAGTCACAGCACCGCAGCTGAGAGCATGTCAACCTACCAGTCAAAAACTGCACTTTTAAAAATAAAAAAATAAAACCAAGCAAGGGAAAGAGACAAAAAAGTTTTTTCCAGGCTCAAATTCAAAGCATCTTATAAGAGTTTTATGCTGGCAAAGGTTAAAGTGGCAGAACTGAGTCCTGCAAGGAACAGCATCATTTGCACCAAGGACTGCAGCGGCCAAAGGGCAGGGGATGTTCAGGTGCTGTAATGGATTTACATTTATTTTCCTTTAGCAGAATGGGATCAAGGTACACCTGGATTTGGCTAGTGTGAGTAAAGCATCTCCCTATCCTGGTCCTGCAGAACTTGTGTCCCTGTTTGTAATCAGCAGGGCCATTATGTCCCTCCTTGGTCTGACTGAGCTGTCTCAAATTCAGATTTTTCTCTTAGAGCTGCATCACTATTTTCATTACTAACATATTCCTTGTAGATATGCATTGTGATTTGGAGACACAGAAAAGCCCACTCGGTTGTGTTAAACCAGAGTAAGAGGAAATACAAAAAAGTGACAAAGAGAATAATTGTGTAGAGGTTCAGAAAAAAATGAACCCATTTCATGGAGGTTTAAAGCACTTGTTTTATGACTGAGCTGTACATAGATAAACATCCACATATCAGATATGCAAAAAAAGGCAATATGGTGGTCCTTATTCTCAATTTTTATACCAGAATGTTGTTGACTGGTTTTACACAAATGTAGTTACATTATATAAATTTCCTGCGGTCTTTTTACATGGTGAGCATCAACCCAAACACCGTTATCAAGTCTGATCTCTTCATAAACTGGTATCAAAGATACTAAAATAGATAGGATAATTAAATTAACACACCTGTATCTATGATAATTTGTGCCCCCCAATGCTTGTTGCCCTTATCTTCTATTTGCAGCATTTTCATCTCAATACGATTGTCATTACTTAGTGAAAGAAACATTCCCTTCCAAGAGCAAAACACACTTTTTCTGTGTTTTACTGCAGCTAAAAAAGGAAACGTATATAAAATCTTGGACACAGACAGTTGATCAAGCTTAACCATAACCTAATAACAAAGCAAGCAAAGTGAAAATGTATACACTGGTGTCTTACCATGCACTGCCAGGCTTTTTATTAAGGAACAGCCCTATTTTGTTAGGATTGTAGAAGAGGCTGCAGTTCCATGCACCAACACGCATAATAAGCCATGGAGTCAGGAATGTTCTTCACTGCACTATCCTCCAAGAATCTAATTGTTAACTGGGCACAAAATTAGCTTGAAAGTTATTTTTTCCTCCTTTGCTTCCGTGCCCAAGGTTCAGCTCCTACTGACAGCTGCCAGGTCAGGAGTAATCAAGTTCCTCACCTTCATGCTCCGGGGAGACAGGGAAACAAACCCAAGGAGAACACTTCTAAGTGACACCAAGCTGCTGAGCTGCAGCAGCACTGACTTCCCTGGCATAGAGCCTTCCAGAGGCAAAATACAGCTTTGGAGGAAAAGACAACAGCTTCTTAACCCGCCAGTACAAGTGCAGCACCACTACTGCAAATAAATCAGATTTGCATAGTCCCAAACAAAAATAGTCTAAGGAAGACTGAGTTTTTTTGTGCAACAGGTACCAGAATTACATTTGTTCCTGAAGAATGGTCTTTTCAAATCTATGAAGTGCTCCAGTGGACTCTTGCTGCCCCACATGCTGGTACAGAGAAGACAAATGCCTCCGCACTGAAGGATGAGCTGTGCCCCGGTGAGCAGCTCTATGGGCACCACCCCAGACCCTAATCACTGTCCCAGACCCTGATCACCCTGGCTAGCAGGGCCAGCATTCAGGTGACAGGGACATGTCTTCTGCACCATCCTCTTCAAAGCCTCCACTAAACCTGGGGGCTACCCCCAGGACAGACACAGAGATGCTGAAATGAAGCCTGTGTGGTGTGGCAGGATGGGACCTGTAACACTGCTCAGAGGGGACACTAAGGTATCACAGAACAGTTCTGTTTTGCACCTAGAAGACACACAGCTGCTAAAACCATTAGCTCTCACTCCAGGAACGGAGAGGGAGCCTCAGTTGGGGAGTACGGTGGCAGCCAGTGTAGCATCAGTAAAAAAGGTCAAACAAATAAAAGTGTCACACGAGAATTTGGGAGCACAGCTCATGGTTCCGAGATGCAGCTACAAGGAATGATTAAGATAAAAATATTTAACAGATTTGTACAGGGCTAGATTTTGCTAAAGGGACAGTAGAAATTGGAGTTTGAAGAGATGCTTTACAGGACTGAATAGGCACTAAGCGTTGCAAACGCTGCTGACAACTAAGTTGCTCTGAGCAAGGTCAGAACAGAGGTTTATTCTTCCTTTATCAGATTTGCCTTCCAAGTCTGCTCAGAGCAAAAGCACCAACATATGCACACACAGAAGTCTCATCTTTAAAACCTAGGTCTCTTCACTAAGCTCTCCTCTGGAGGGAAAAAAAAAAAAAAAAAAAAGGAGAGAAGGATTTTTTTTTTTTTTTTAAAACAGATATTCTTCTGTCCCTATGCCTTGGAAAGGGGAGATTTGTCACACAGGCTTTTTCTCACTGGAGAGAGCATGACCATATCCATTTAGGGCATGAAGTTGAAATACACCCATATCTGCCTCTTACCCCAGGCCAGAAGGGGAGGAGAGGAAAAAAAATATATAAAAAAAAAATCAAGATGCAAACCCTAACCCTCATTTTTTAGGTAATCCTTCTAGAACCTTAGTATCAAACCATTCAGTCCAGCTAAGACAAACATATTTTGTTCAAGTCTATCAACTCTGCACAGTGAAAAAATAAAGAACTCATAAATTACATAAATACTTACTTAAGGCTCTTCTCAGATTTCTAATTCTGTTTAAATCTCAATAAATGCTTCCAAACTCATCTGAAACTGAAATGGCAAAAATGAACCCAGAGCTCTCTACAGTGTTAATCACTGTAGAAAAGCAGTAAAACAAACGAGTCTTTCTTTGCCTCCTGTATGTAACCTATGTATTTGTTTCCACACAGCACATTGCTGCAGATAATGTCTGTTCAAAAAAGCAGTGTTTTTCCTGCAGAGCTAAACATCCTCATTATAAGGTGTTAAAAAAAAAATACCTTGCTTTTTTTTTTAAGCAAGAGAAAATAATTCTTCAAAAATTATTGAAATGCTTTCTTTTATTACCTCTCTGCTAGAAAGGGTTAAGTGGGGATAAATGCAAAATTTGGCTGGAAAGATGGGCTATTTGTCAAGCTGTAGTGATCACTAACAAGATTTAGAAATCTGGATGAAAACAAGACAGGAAAAAAAGAAGGAAAGGGATAAGAGGAGAAGGATATGAATGAGCTTGAGAGCAGGTATGAAGAAAAACTACCCTCTCCCACAATTAAACAACAACAATATAAAACAAAAGCAAAACGTGTTCACTGTAACTGAGGACAAGGCTAGCATGGTTTGAAAGTCAGCAAAGAGTAATTGTACGTGCTTTTGTTAATATGTTCCACTAGGATTTGTCTGAGCACTAGAAGCTGCTCACTGGTTTTGCATAATAAAGCCAACCTGAGATCAGACACAACAAAACTCCATTATTCCCACACGTATTTCAGTAAAGAGGGCAGAAACTGCTCTTTGGAATTACTACCATGATCAGCACAGAAGGATTTACAGATGTAATAAAGCTAAGAGAAAGCATCACCAACACCAACTCCCCTTCATTTTCTTCCTAGGAGAACTAACTTTCAAAGGAGGAATCACAGAGATTAGTGGGACGGAGCCACAGTCGGAACCAAGGCTTTTATCACATCGTTCATTTATAATTCTATCAGGTTTGCTGAATTCCTGAAATGCGGTTGATATGCACTAAGTGGAAGAGAGACAAATAAGCAGAGAGTGCTCCAAGGAAAACTATATACAGTTTTTCAAGGCCAAGTTAAAATGTACTTATGAAGCAGAAGCCCAAAGGGTCCTTTGATGTTAAGAGCTACCTGGGATAGGAACTGCTTTAAACCTTTTTAAATCAGGCACAAAACAACCTCCCAGTTACCTTGTTGTACCACACCATCCGTAGCAAAATCACTGCCTCCATATTTACCCCTAGCCTCCCTCACAGTACTTACGGGGAGGAGTGGGTGTCTCTTTTTTATTATAATAAATCACAAGACAAAACCACAAACTCCATCTTGAGTTATTATGAAGTCTCCAAGTGTCTAGCTCTCAGAGGAACAGAAAAAAAACCTCCAGACATACCAGATTCTACACACCCGAGTCTCTTTTATTATCTGACCCTAAAAAGTAAGCAGTGATGAGAGAGGACACATAGACATACCCACTCTTCAGAGTCTCAAACTATCCATCACAATTTAAATCATCTTTCCCACTTTTTCAACACGGCAATTCAGCACCCTGAGAAAAGCAGCAAATTATTTTTTTATTATTATTATTTTTAAATACATACTTGGGTAATAAAGGGATATTTTCTATCACGGGAAAGACGGTATTTCTTTCTTTAATCTCCTCCTGTTGAAGCAAGCAATGTCACCTTAAGATGTCAGGTGGAATTTATTTCACTAGGCTAACAACACTCATTTTCTTAGCCTGTTGTCCCTTTAAGCTTTGAGAGCCTACCCACAGTTGTCTCTGAAATGCAGTTCATTTTAAACATAAGGAGGGAAGGGAAGAGGAGGAACAGACAAACTTATCTCACCAGAAAATCTTTATAGAAGCATGTGTCCCTGAAGAAGAAAGGCTTTATGCTTATAATTTCATTCAATATTTCTTTTCAACCATTTAAATAACGGGCTTTACAGAACATCTTTTTGCTACTAACTGAACTTTATAACTAATAAAACCCTCTTACTGAGCTTTGTTACCTACATCTAGAATCCACAAAGCGTCTTTCACAAATAATAACCATAGCTAATTATACATAGTAAATAACCTCAGCTTTCAAGCCTCCCCCATATATAATTTTGCTAAATATTAATCACAGCTTTAAGCTGTCTAACAAGCTCCTAAAAGCATGACATTACCGGAGAGATCCCCCCACTCTTCAGAGTCTCAAACTATCCATCACCATCCCTTTCATAAAAAGCACTGTTTAAAACTTCCTGGCGTGGGCTTTTATTTGTTTGCACGTGGGTTCTCCCTTTTCCTGGGCAACACCAGCTCCCCTTCAGCAGGGTGGCAGAGGTGGCCACCCCTCGTCCCTGCTCCCAGGGGCCTGGAGTGGTACAGCTCCATCTAGGTAGGCAGAAGGAGCTCCACTAACTCACATCTCCTCTTTCTTAATTAGGACTTGAAACAATAGAGGGGGGGGAAATCAGGACCAACCGCTATTATGTATTAGCTTTCATTTCTGTGCATTGATTGAGCTTATGTTGTTTTATGTGTGCGATGAAAGGGCAAATCAAAACCCATTTCTCTTTCTTGTCAATTCTCTTCCTCTTTTCCAACTATTTATCTTTGTGTTATATTGCAGCAACAGATGGCACATTAAAAATGAATTCACTTTTTGGGAACTGTGTACCGTGCAGCTTATTCTTAACATCTAAACTGACGACGTAATTAAATTTCATTTGGAAATGTACCTATAAAATACAGTAACATAATGCCCACTTAAGGAACAAGACATTTTATAATAGAAGCGTTTGGGGGAGAACACAAGTTTTCCTACCATAAGAACTCTTTTATGCCTGAATGTTTTCATATTTTAACTGAATTGCTGGCCTAGTTAAAAAAAAAAAAGTGTGTATATATACATATATATGTAAGTATAGATAGATCACTCAGCTTATTTCCCTCTCTGATTTTCATAGAGGAAGGGCTTTCAAGTGTTTTCTACATCAGTTTCTCCTGGTATATTTACCAAAAAAATAATAATTCTCTTAGCAGGACTCACTAGATAACATCAGCATTCTTTAAATAATAGCTCCCAATAAATTCCAATAAATAACCTCATCATCAGCAAGCGCTGTATAGTAGGTCAGTTTACATGCAACACTATCAGTGTGCACTTAGCAAGCTGCTTAGGAAAAACAACCTCCCAGTCACATGAAAAATTGTTTACAGTTGTTGGCTCATAACATTTTAAACCCTACTCAGGGAATCACATTTGATGAGCAACAAACCAGGATAACAAATGGGTAACAAACTTTCCTCGGCGGCATTAACATGTTTGCCACGCAGAGAAAACAACAGGTTAAATTCCTTCAAAGCACAGTCCCTAATTTGATGGCAATTAATCAACTCAGATAGGAGAATCATATGAATATCAGCTTTATACGCCCAGGAAAACAGCAGCATGAAATACATTTCTTTCCTATGATCAACAGCACCTACCAATTACAGCGATAGTCATTAGCAGTCTGTAGGAGAGTATGTGTGTGTAGGAGGAGGGACAGGTCATACTGAAGCTGTCTTTTTATTAATCATCATTATAGGAAGGGAAAGAAGAAATATTAAATTTCCATTCTTATAAAATTTAGTCATTATTTTTCAAACTTGGTTACCTGCTTTCAGACCCTGAAATCTCTTTCGGATGCTTGAGTGAAAAAAAACCCCAACCCCTTAACACAAAACACCCCCCAAAAAATCCCTCTCTTCAACAGAGCAGTAACCCACAAATCATGGAGAAACCAGCAATGTGCAATCACATGATCAGATGGTATCTCAGAAGTAATAAGTATCCCACAGCAAAGTTTCAGTTATACAGCCTTTATTTTCCCACCGCAGCCCCACTTTGCTACTTTCTTGAAAAATAAAAAAGTCTGGGGGAATTTACCCTCTAATAGAAAAAAAGAGTTTAAAACAAACAGTAAAAATCAAGTGTCACAGCATCTTTTTTTTTCTTTAAGCTAAGAATGCCAAAACTAGACATCATCTTCATCTACCTTAAAGTATTCCATTAAAAAGGACAGAACTAACCATCTCTAGGAAAAGGGAACAGATAGGTTTCCGCCCCAACAAGGGGGTTAGAAAACCCCACAAAGCTACATCATACGTGCTCCTCAGCCTTTAGAATATTGCAATATGAGTTTTGGGTGGTTTTTTTTTTTTTAAAGCACTGTAGTTAGAAATTGTCTGCGCCAATGCGAAAGACTGTATTTAAACTGTTGTAACTTGGCCCAGTCAAAAGCAATTAGGAGGAGGACACTGAAAGGCAAATATATACGTCCAAGGGACAGGTCTGCTCACACGTTAAAGCACACTCACACAGAGAGCTTGACAGTTCCTTTCTCACAATAAATACATCTGAAAGTGAATGCATCGCCCTGTTGAGCCAGGGCGCATCCAGCATCTCCGCCTCCCCTCCTCCCGCCCCCACCAGAGGGTGTCGAGGATGTTTTCATCCCCTTGTTTGTCTGTCTCCCCTAATCAGGGCTCTGTTGCTGTACTTGAGCAAGTCGGGGCATTTAGTGAAAAATCAAGATGGATTTAGTTTGGAATTAAGTAGATTCCCATGACAGGAAATATTAAGAGATGATGGATGTCTGACAAATATTTAAATTAAAAAAAAAAAAAATCAACTCCCATTTCAGAGGGCCGTCTGCAATGCTAGATTTATGAAGCTGAACTTTAAACTAAAATGAATATATTTTTTTCAGGCTTTATATATTAGCAATATTGCATTTAATTTAGAGATTAAATAAACAGTAGTTTGAGGCAGCCCCCGAGAGCTGCAATGCTGCGTGTAGGCAGGCGCACAGTTTTGAAGCTATGAAATATGTCTCCTGTTTTGACACTATTGTAATAGCATAGTTGTTCACTTCCCTTGTTTCCATGGGGTTTATGGTCCATAAAGTTTAATAACAATCTTAACAGCTGAACAGTGAGCACACATCTCTGGGAGGCTGCTGTATGAAACAGGATCTGAATTTTATCCATGTAATTTTTAGTGGCGGCACATGTCCTTTTGTCACCACTGTCCACATGTACACACACTGGTTAAGAAACTCCAAACAACATTGACTCCCCTTGGTAAAGAGGTCACATCCCCTCTCAGCCTCTAGGAGCTGAGCAAACAGCACTTGAAACACCAGTTCAGGTTATGAAGTTGTTGAATTTCAGAAAAATTAAAGAAAATTTTTGCTCAGCAGGTTCTACAGGAAAAACATCCAGAGGCACCCACAAACAGCAGTGGCTTCCTTCCACCTGAGCTGCTACCAGGAATAATAACACCTTGGGTACACGAAGACCTTCTGCTCTTAAAGGTGGAGACGCCCAGTCTCACAGAATGAGGTAAAACCACTGCAGTTTATAGCAAAATTGGCCCCCAGCATGTACCTTGATTAATTACTTTCCATAAAAAGTGAATTAAAAAAAGTTTAATTCGGTATCAAAGAGATGAAGTGAGTCCCCCCCAAAAGAAAACAAAAACTGAAGCTACTACATACCTGTAAACATCTTCTTCAGAAAGAATATAGGCTGAAATCCAGTTCTATCTTCAGAGGTGCGTCCAGAGCTGGCGGTAAAAGGACTAAACAAACCACTGAAGGTTCCTTCGTAAGACAGCAAATCCCCCAAAAACACTGCAACTCACCCCAAAACTCCTTCACTCTCTCACCCCAGCTTCCATTCAGCTACTGCTTCCTTCCCAGCAAACAAGGAAAGCCTAAGCTCTGGCAGAGCTGCCCACCTGAGAGCACTTAAGCTGATGGGGGGATCCACCTGCACCTCGTCTGGCGTTAGGCCCAGGTGAGGAGCTCTGCTCGGCCTTGGCGCTGCCTCACACCTGCTCCACCGGCCGGCTTCACTCCAGTAGGGGGAAGGTGGCCCAACTGGTTTGTGGTAGGATCAGAAAGTAAAATTTTCACAGAAAATTTCACAGAAATATTGGTTAAATTTGTGAGTGCCTTGGACTAGAGCCCCAAAAGTTGAAAAGCTGCGTTGGTTTAAACCAACCGAAGACAAGGCCCTCTGTCTGCTGATAATCCTGCTCCACCACCCATTCCGCCATTTTCATGACTTTTTAGAGATCGTCTTAAAAACAGAAGTAAAAGGGAATATTCAACTTTCAAACCTGGATTTACAGAACTATCTGTAAGGAGGAACTCTATACAAGTACAGAATATTAAGTTACCTCCCCCTTTTTAAATAATAAAATAGATTTCAACTTGATTGTGTCTCTTTAACATTTCACCAGATCATTTTTTTTTTCAATGAATTTGACACATCAAGTAATATCAGAGTAAATCTACCTAAAATATTTACAATTACTTGCAAGATACTTTCACATGAACCAGTAAATTGAAACTTCCTCTCTGAGGAGAGACATAAAAAAGTCATTTTTATGGTGGTTATTGTAATTTTAATAGGCAATTTCATAGGTAAACAGAAGTGCTTGATCTCCATTCACTACTGTATAACAGGCTGTGCTGCATATCTAATGGAATCACATGGATTTGTGTACAAAATGAACAAGAATTATAAATGGCTCCTCCTGTGATTTAAACTCTACAGTTTTATGTACCTCAGCTACGGTGCCTTAGAAGAAAACACAACGCATATTTATATTGTACAATCAGGCAGCCTACTTCCTTTGGGAATAAAGTTTTAAGAAGGGAATGCTCCAGGTTGGCATTAAAGCAGCTGTTGAGCAGAAGGAGCTCCGCACACGTTGTCAGAGCAGTCTCCACCCAAGCTGGTTCACTGAAACGTATGTGTGCTCCAAAGATCTGAAACTTGGGTGGAAAAATGACACTTTCACAACTGGAGTAGATTAATAGAGTAATAGATTTAAAGGCTAGAAGGGATCATTACGATCGTCTAGTATGACCTTCTGTTTAACAGAATTTAGCCAAGGCATTCCCGCATCGAGCCCATCATGACCTTCTGTTTAACAGAATTTAGCCAAGGGATTCCCGCATCGAGCCCATGGCTCATCACTTCTGGTTGAGCCGCAACCACTACCTTTTAGAAAGACATTCAATCGTGATTTAAAGACTTGGAGTGATGGAGAAGTCAGTACATTCCCAGGCAAGTTGTTACAGCACTTAATTACACTGCTTCTTTTTTTTTTTCTTTTTTTTTTTTTTTTATAAAGGGTCTTGCTACTTCGATTTGTCTAGTTTCGGTCCAGTCATTGGTCTCACTTTATGGCCTCCAAGTAGATTAAAAGCCCTTTTCTAGCAGAAGTTTTCTCCAAACATAAGTGGTCATCGGTTTGAAACAAGGGATATCTTAATCTTTTCTTCAGGAAGACAGCACTTCTTTATTCTTTTGCTATTGGATAAAGGTTCTCATCATTCTTGTAGGTCTTTTCTGAAATCTCCCAAATCTACATGCAAAATCACCAACACTAGTACCAACAGTTAAATAATGTTTAGTTTATAGAGGTAATAAGATTAATAATAATACTGCGAGGATCCCACTTGGAGAAGAAGAAAAGCCTGTTAGCCATTTGGTTTTTCTCTTCCTTACACACACTCACGCAAATATCCTTCAAAGAAAAGGATGACATAAAAAATGACCCAAATATGCTAAGTTTAGTCAGGCTGGAAGAGCTGAGGACAGTAAACCGGTTTAGTACAGCACAGATCTTGGGGTTTTTTGCTAAGTTATATTTTGACGCAACAATTCACAGGGAACAGGTCCCCCTGTGCTCCCCAACATTGGGCCACCTGGCTTGGGTCCCAGGCATGCTGGAGAGGGTTTTTAATGGGCTGTACCCTCCCGACCCACAGAAGTGGGCACAACGGTGCCGTTTGCCAGCTACAGAGCATCTGAAAACCCTCTTACGCTACGAAAACCCTCAGCTGCTTGTCAGGACAGCTTTATGGAAAGTGAGATGAGGTTCTGGCCCCAGCGTTTAACTATACTTGGCCATAACTCAATTTCTCACAAATAGCAATTTTGGCATCCTCTCTTTCTCTTGTACAACTGTGATACATGCAGTGGGAATAATAAATTACCATGCTATTACATGACAACAGAAATCCCAATGTGTTTGGTTCTATGTGCAGAACTAAAAATGTGGGCTGCTTCTCTCACGGCACTTTCACTAGGCCAGAATCGAATACATTTACATTGTTTGGTAACGAACTACTGAACACGTGAGATTGAGAACTCATGGAAAAAGTGATTGCCCTTATGAATAGGGTTATTGGATGGGTTTTTTTGTGTGAAATGAAAGCCCAGATTTGTGTAGTTAGAATAACTCCCATACATTTCAGGCATATATTGCAATGAAACTGAGAATGTGGGGTTTGGAGCAATGTCCACGAAAGCTGCTTCTGCTTCAGAAGTGATTATACACCTCTTTGGGAAACACAACAATTGTATAATGCAAATACCAATGTCTTTTATTCATTAAAATTGACTAATTCGACTAATACTCAAGCTGAGAAGTTAAGAATAGGAAAACAAGAGATAGGCAATTCAAAGCAATCTTTTATTTAGGGAAAAAAAAACAAGCTATTTTCATTCTAAGAAGACAGTGGGTGGGAAAACAGATTTCTGCTAAGGAAACAAGCAGTCACTTTCACTGAAAAGGAAATACTGAGTTGCTTTGTCCTAAGGTCTCAGTGGAGCAAAGCCTGATGGTTTAACCATGGCATATGGGTTGCAGCCCAAGAGAGCTAAAGAGAAAATTTGGAAGCTCGTGTCAAATTTTCTGCTCTCTCTATAGCTTTGGCCTAGGCCTCAGCAGCAGTCTCCGGGGACAGAATGATGTACTGCAATATAACAAGCTGCCTGACATTTTGAAATGCCTTAACCCCCAGCTTTCCATCCACCTTTTAGCCCTTGCAGCGTCTTCCCACACGGAGCGGCGCCACGTACAGTGTAAGGCTTCACTATAAAGGAAAAAGTTGTCGTATCTTTGTCCTTGAGGTATTTAATCAGCAATAACTCTTTGCTTCGTTAATAACATTTTCAGTAATATAATATGAAATGCTAGTTATTTTACAGAAGGTGGGGTATATGAATGTCTAACATCCCTCACTCAGACACGTGCCATGTCCCAGAAAAGTCTTGGGACTGTTTCCTAGGTTTTTTTCCTAACCAGAACGCAGGGGGTGGGGGGGGACGAAAAAGGGGAAGCTCTGTTTTCCTGTAACCTAAGAAATTGCAAGCTCCTGATAAAAAGTCTGGCATCCTGAATTACTGAAAAATGAAGCTTTAGAAGCACAAATGTGAATGTTGAAGCCAAGCCGACGCACACAAGAAAGAAGAGATGTATTTTATGCTTCCAACAACTTTCAGATTTATAACTGGTAGCTGGTAGCCAAACTCTTAAAAACACTGCGATAATTATATGTCCAAACCTAAGTCTTTTCCCTCCCTTTGGCTCTGAAGTAGCCCATCTCAGTGTCTTCCCTTTTTCTAAAAAGTCAAAACATCGAGGGGTTGAATAAAGCTTCTCTCATACATTATCTCCCTAATGACTTTGACCTATTAATAAGTGGAATCTATCAAGTATACTCTCTCTTACAGTATTTTGTCAATTGTTATACGCCTCAATGGGACCACCATTAAAAATCTGCCAATTAATTCAGTATTTAGGACACCGTTACTATGAAATATACCATGCATCATGCTATTTCTCATTATAAATATAGAAATGCTGTAAATTACAAGGTGAGATTAGTATCTTCTGCAATAAGAAGTGATGCCTTTTAATGATAATCATTATATACTTTGCCTTTTTCCTCCTTCAGTGGGGTTCTTTTATAGCAGAACCATTCCAGGGGAAAACAATCTGAATGCCACAGTGGATACTGAAAAGATATTCTTTCAACACCCCTGAGCTCATTTCCTGCCATTCTGTATCGAATCCTTCTTGTAGCAGAGTCTTAATATGCAACCTAAGTATTTTTTATTCTTTCAAGAAAGTTAACTGAAGATTTTTTCAAAATTTAAACAGTATCCTATTAGAAATCAAAATAAGATTTAAAAATATTTTTAGGTATGTTAAACTGACTGCATGGTTATGTACTACATCTGAATAAAAGCTTTTTGCTTACCAAAAACATAGCTCTTGATCAAAAATGATTAATTGTGGCTTTCTGGTCAATAAAACACTAAATAAAATGAAGGATGAGAACCTAATGTGGCTGAAAGTCTCTAATGGCATGTATTAATTTATTTATTTTATTTCCTTTCTGTAAAAAAGGAAAGTTTTGATTAAAAGTAAGATTTTATTTAATATCCCATGGATAAAACAGCATTAAAGCTATTAGCAGCAAGTTAGCATGATTGCAATGAATAATGTGGAAAGTACCTCTAATAGAGTTGTAGCTGTGGTTTCATTTATTCTAGATGAAAAATGACATTTATCAAACATTTGATCTGATGGGCTATATATTTATGGAGAAACAAAAGAGAAGAGATTAACTGGCAAGAAAATCCATTTTGATTAGACTATTTAATGTTCAGTGTATGTGTTACAAATAACCCTATTCCCAGGAGGATTCCTTTGAACCAGTTTTCTTTAATTATTATTTTTATTTAGCACTGAGACCATACGACCTGTGAACATAACCTTTTAAAACACTTCACAAAAATCAGAGGCATTAGAAATTTTTTCTATATTGTTTTTTCTGTAACGAAAGTCTTATTGCTATATGGGATATGCTTGCTAAATTAAACTTCTATTGTTTTTGAACATATTTGTTAATATTATCATTTTAGGATCTCAACTGGTACATTTCTGAATGATATTTCATTTGGAACTGCATCCATTTATCTAGTCGAAGCATCTGTGTGTTTAACATATGGACTGGAAACTTTCCACTACGATGACTGTGCTCTGCCAAGAAGCCAGCAAAAGAAAATGTTCTGATGTAAATACAAGCTGATATCCAACTTCTTCACAGGTTTTGAGTCTTTAACCACCAAACTAAAGAAGAGTTTGTTACGACCGTGGTTTTGTTGAAAACAAAAACACAAAAAACCCACCCAGAAAACCTGCAGAAACAGGCCTTGTATATTGCAAATCCCTATTTTGGCAACCCAAAGAGGGAATATAAGCTTAAAGGCCTGAATTTAACAAACCTAATTATCAAGGCTTAATTAGTACCAAGGGTAAAGCTTCATGGAACACCTGCAGACTTAATTTATGTCCTGACAGAGAGGAACAAGTGTTAATGGGCTGTATTTATGTTAATACCTGAACCTTAGAGAGCCAGTGGGATAAAACAGACTATGCACTAGTTTTCTGTTTCAAGCTAAAGAACAAACATAAAAGATTTTAATCTTAATATTAGTTTGCACATAACTCCTTGGGGAAAGTATAGATCTATTTAAACCTTAAAATTGGAGATGCAGAATACTAAGGGGAAAAAAAAAAAAAAAGGAAAAAAAGTCAGTTTAGAAAGTGGTGTCAATGCAGAAAATATCAAACCGAAAGGTGTCCGTGGCCATTTTCTGAGCATCCCGTGAGCAGCTCCTGTTGTTTTAAAGCCTCTTACACTGCACCACTGGTGTTTTCTACAGCATGAACTTAGGTTTTTCACGTCTCTGATGGAAGTCTGTTGGCTTTGGGCCCCTTTTCAGCAGCGGAGCTCTGTGGGGAACGGGGCCTCTTGCGGTCTCCAGAGAGTTCTTGGAGCCCCGGCTATAAACGGGCCATATGGTACCACCGGTCCCAGCCCTCAGTCGGTGCCAGGAGAGCACAGGACATCACACGTCCGTGCTGTTCCTCTCTCTGTATGCAGTAAGCTACCTTGAAGCTATGGGGGGTTTAGGTGTGAATAAATAGCTTGTGTGTTTTTCCCATCGAAGTTGCAGCCTTACCTTAGCAAGACTGGTTTGTCTTTACTTTTGGCACTGCAAGTATCGCAGCTAATCTCAGAAAGATAGTGTTTAAATTGCATTTTTCTTCCCTTCAATGCTCCTTTTGGTCCTTGGCCACACGTACCATTTCAGGAAAGATCACATCTGAGAGTATGGCCATAAGGATAACATTATAACCTCTGAATTACACTGAGACAAGGGGGAATATTTCTTATTATTATATACATCTGCCACCCAGTCTGGCTTTGGTTTCGTATCAGGCTCCACTAGTATTTTCAGCTCTGAAATTGCTCAGCTTGCAGAATGAAAAGGCATAAACCCACCCTGTGCCGGCCTGTAGAGCTATTTATTATCCTTTTGTTAGTTCCTGCATTCACAGGTAATAAGGACGAAAAGTCACCTCTAAGATAATCCTCTCTGGCTCTCACAAAAGGCCACAGAATGCCACCAAGTGACTACTGCATCCAACTTGCAGCTTCCCACAAGGTTTCAAAAGATGTTTGAATTCTCAGAACTGGATGAACCATAGGTTGTTCTAATGCCTATTTGCCTTCATGATTAAAAATGATGTGTGTCCTCAGTGTATGTGTGGCTTAAGCTTCCAGTACTGGATCGTATTCTGCCTTTCTCAGCTGAAAGAACAGTACTTCTGAAATCTCCCCTGGTAGGTCCTTACTAGTGGAGATCTCATCACCTCCTGGCTGTATTTTTGGCAAGTTAAATGGATTGAGAGTTGTACTTTTATTCCTACAAAACAGCTTTTCTCATCTCCTGTCATTCTTGTTGCTGTTTTCTAAATCTCCTTCCTATTTCTACCATATATAAATGTAATATGTTTCTTTAGGCTTCCTTGAAATGTTTGTAGCTATAACTGAGGATTTCCTTTGTCCATTTATTACATGGACATGACCATCCTTTGGTGCCATTTACAGCTCAAATTTATCATTTTAGCAGACTGTGTTCTCCACTAGCTTCCCTCACCATGCAGCAACATCTCTTCTATATAGGGCTGAATTCAACAAACATTTGTTTCCAACAAACAAATCAATTTTCTTAACCCTTCTTTTACTTTTGTTCGCAAACAACCAGCAAACCGATCCATCCTTGTGTTCTCAGACTCACTCCATGAGAATTATTCACAGGTTTTTCAATTAATTGAACCTGCAAGTATTTACAGTTCACTCTAGTTAGGTAAATCAGTCATGCACTATTCTCTGTCCTTTCAGATCAGACAAATGATATGACTAATCAATAAGCATGAATTATGTCATATGAAAACTGAATACACAATTTGAAACTGCACTAAGCAAGACACAGGCTTCATTTTTGTGAGTATACAGACCACCAAGCCCAGTTCCTCAAACATCCATAGGAAGTAAACACAAAAGTGCAGAAAACAGAGTCAACCCCAGATTCTCTTGCAAATACAAATATTATAAGAATTTTTAGTTCACTTGTAATTCTATGTGACCACAGCACACAAGAATGAATACTGCTCTTTACACCTATAGCAAAACACAACCTTGCCATCATCACACACCAGGAGAAGAGCTGGAATTTAAGAAGGAGGGTCCTGGAGCAGGTGAGGTTCCCCCGGGAGCACAGCCTGGCTTCAGGTGTTGTGCCAAACCCTGGCACGTTCTCCTGGGCTGGCCAGAACAGGCACATGTCCCATGCCCGAGGTGCTGTGGGACCGGGGACACCGTGCTGCCCAGCAGGTCAGTGAGAATCTCCCCGTTTTCTCTCTTAACTACAGGTTTGGCTCTGCCTTAAGGCCTTAAAATAGTGTTGCTGTCTGTCACTTTTTGTAAGTACACCAGGCTCGAGTCTCTGCAGCTGCCCAAGAGAGAAGTGAGAGTATTTATGGGGATGATCCATAAGAATTCAAGCTCATTTAAAGACATACACCTTGGACGAGGAGGAATGGGTAGTTTGGTGTCTTCTCTCCCCACCCCCACCCCTTAGGGCAATGGCAAGAGAATTTTTTAAGTTTTTGTTATCTATTTTTCTTCCTATTTTATAATCCTCTTTAAAATATTGACACTAATGATTCTTCCCCTCCTGCTTTTTTCTGGCAACGGCCGTTGATTCCAGCCCTGCCACCAGCCCGTTGGCCGCATTTCGGTGGTGTACAAACCATCAGTGCTTTCCGTGGCATCAGTGAAAATGTCATCAAGGATGTTTGCACAGCTGTGAAAACAGGGGCTGTTCTGGGGCCATGTTTTAGTGCTGGCAGCTGGAAAGTGCAGCAGACCCACAGCAGAACCGGGAGGGATTTGTATTATCTTGCAGGAGCCCCCAGTCACCTCCATCTATCGGGGGCTCCTTCTGTGCGAGGACAAACTTCCTGAGGCTACATGAGGTGCTTAAACAGCTTGGAGCAAAAACCATCCAGAATAGAGAGTGTGGGCTCAGCATAACACCAGAGGGGACTTACACACACTTTGGGTCCTTCAACTTGGAAAGGTTTTGAAGGACAAAGTGTAGGAAGGCCTTTCCATCTGACGTGCAGCTCGGGGGCATCACCTCAAACCCCCAGGAAGAGTGGAGGAAGCCACCATCTTCCACCCATGGACTGCCCCAGAAATGCCTCCATCATGCAGAGAGCCCTTGTTCTACTTTTGAAGAGCCATGGCTGTCTAGAGCCCAGCTGGGACCTCCAAGTACATGAGCACCTTGTGGCTCACCACCTTCCCAGGGTGCTGGCACCCCCAGCACCCTTAACCCTTAACCTCCCTTGTTCTACTTTTGAAGAGCCATGGCTGGTGGAGTAGGTGTTTCAACTTGGAAAGGTTTTGAAGGACAACGTGTTGGAAGGCCTTTCCATCTGACGTGCAGCTCGGGGGCATCACCTCAAACCCCCAGGAAGAGTGGAGGAAGCCACCATGGACTGCCCTAGAAATGCCTCCATCATGCAGAGAGCCCTTGTTCTACTTTTGAAGAGCCATGGCTGGTGGAGTAGGTGTTGTCTAGAGCCCAGCTGGGACCTCCAAGTACATGAGCACCTTGTGGCTCACCACCTTCCCAGGGCACTGGCACCCCCAGCACCCTTAACCCTTAACCTTGGAGTGCTGCTGGAAACATCTGCCCTGTCTCCAAGTTCAAAAATACTTTCTGAAATGCTAAACAAGTATTTCACTGACACCCAGAATGAAACAGCCTTTGCTCTCTGTACCTGACTTGTTTTCCATGTGTGAAAAGCTGGAAAAATAACACCTGCTTCTCGGGACAATAATTAGCTGTTTTCATGGAGGCGCGCTTACGATGTAGTGAAAGTAAAACTGAATATTAATGGTAGCAGTAAACGGCGCTCTCTCTCCCTCTCAAGTCTCAAACTTTACAAAATGGTCATTTCCTAAACCAACGCACAACTGAATTTTGATTCAAAAACTGGACAATAAAAATAATAATAAAATAAATACTTTGTTGACTACTTTTATCAGGCAAGTTAATATCTCATTTAAGTACGTTTTTACCTCTGGCAAATTCATCAGACCTTGAAATGTGGTTTTCCAAACCGGATATTACACATTAACACCAATCTAATATGTACGATCATTACGGAAACAACTCAAGCAAAGCTTATTGATTTTTTTTTTTTTAAGGAGAGCAGCACCATTGATGTGTAACACACAAAGTTCTCGCACACGTACATACGTGCAGTCGTGTTCTCGTAAACCAACACGGAGCAGTCTCACTCCTGCAGCATTACGGGAAGAACATGGTTGCAGCCACGGCGTTGACAGGCGTAGGATTTTGCAATTCACATGTGCTTTCATTTAGGTCACGTAAGCATGTTTCGGAAGAGTAAGCTTTTTGTATATTTTGTAAAAGTAGCTTCAAGATAACCGATAAACGGAAATAACCCATTAATCAGATTGTCAATGAAAATTCTGAGAATTAAATTACAAATCCTGGACAAATTTAGTCATCGATTTCTCAAAACATTTTTGGCGTGGAAAGCTGGAGATCTTTGTGAGGTCTAAAGGGTTGATTTGTTAAGTTTCTTAAAAGCAGAAACAACACTTGTCATACACAGTTTCAATCAGGCTTTTCTTTCTGTTTTCTAATTTCATGTCATCCTACTGTAACATGGCGTTTTCCACCTCCCTCAGATCTTCCCACAGAATCACTCAGGCAGAAGAAACTCTTGAGGAGCTTGTGCACGTGTGATGTCTGAGCCGGTCACAGGAACATGTCCTGGACACATTAACCAACGTTGCAGAGAAAAAAATAGGTAGAATTTTCAGATTGTGATGAAGTCTAACGTTACTCCAAGCTGTATGATACAAGCCTGTCTTCAAACCATACATTATCTGCTACCAAGCACGGTGAACCCAAACAAAAACAGGAAAAAGAAAAGCAAAACAGCTCCTAAGATTTTATTTTCCACTTGGGCTGACATCAGCGAAACGAACAGCCGTTTTGCTTCAGTAGTTGCATTTCTTTTGGGGTCATCTTTTGCTGAGCAGGAGAGGACAAGGATGAACTGGGATTTATAGGGCTTTTAATTTTTATTCTTTAATGTTTGTATTTTCTTGTTCAAATATATTTTTATTTAATGTTTTGAAATATAGCTTCCTACTTCAATCTCATTTTAGTTTCCCAAAGTAAATGCAATTTATATTTTGAGATGAAAGAAAATACACACACAAAAAAGAATGGAAGTAGTGAAATTTTTCATATTTCAGGCAAGAGAAAAATCTTTACCTAACTTGAAATATTTTCCATGCTTGCTTAAAAATCCATAAAATGAGCAACTGCTCATCAACTTAAGAGTTATATATGCGAAATCTCCTGCACACTAGTCAGGGCCAATGCACGACTGAAGATTTCTAACCATTTGTTAAATTTCCCACTCTGCAAGTGCCAAAGGCTTGAAGAGTGAAAATGAGCGAGTGAAGACAAGGTTCCAAGTCACTAAACTGTAGAGATGGCGCAATCCTTTTTGGAGGGAGATACTGCAGTTGCAGCGTAGCGAGGAGAAATCTCGATTGGCTTTGCAGCCAACACAGGATGTTAGACTTTTAACAGAAAGAAAACGGCAAAGAGAAGCGCATAGGAAGAGGAAAAGAATAAGCAGCTCTACAAAGAGAGCACATTTACACCGGTACCGTTCAGCTACCTGAAACTAAGCAGCATCTGAACTGACGTTGTGCAGGTAGTCTATTAACTTGCTACGTGCTCTAATAACAGAGGATCCAATATGGATGGAAGTTATTTTATGAATAAGACACAGAAACTTTAGCTGTTGAGGGTAAACATAGAGACAGTGGCTTCCTGTGCACAGAAGAGTGTTTAGTTAGACTGAAACTCTGACTAAACAGATTTAGTCAGCAGAGTCAGCTCATAAGAGTAGCTGAGGTTCCTACATGTTAAAATGCAAACTCTTATCAAACACTATAAACACTAGTGGGCAAATCAGATCCTTGTTCTTTCTTATTTAAAGTTAGTTAAAATCAATGAAGCGATCAAACAGCAGGTTCCAGGAACCTTTTTGATTGTTTGCTTTTTTGTTAACGGAGAGTTTAAACCAATCGTTTAAGACATTTTGTGATGTCTGTAATTATATAAATGTCATTTCAGTTTTGCTAGAATTTAATATAAAAGAGGCAAACATACTGCACACTTGACCAATTATGCACTAAGCAATGTCCTTCAGGTACCTTCACCGAGCGATAAGCAAGGTAACACAGTTAGCCTTGCACTTCCAAAACACTAACCAGCCCTTAACCAAATAACTCACGTCACCCCCTGCAGCGTCACCGATTGCTCTTCATAGATGAGGAAAGCAAGGCACAGAAATGTAACTGAGCTGCCCCAGGCCCTGCAGTGATTCAGTGGGATGGAGAGATCCGAGAGATCCGAGAGATCCGAGTTCTTCCCCTGACAATTACCTTTTTCTGCTGCATTTGTCTTTGGTTCAGTTGTTTATCTGGGTGGGAGTCACTGATAGAGCCCAACCATTCCTGTGCTCCTACATTTTAGCATTTATGTTAAAAACCCTAATTTCAGAGTGGAAGGAAACTTCCACCAGAGCTAAAATTACAAATTTCTAGACCTCATGATGTCTTTACCTTCACGATTTCCATACTTCTGCACCCCCCCCAAGATTCAGAAGACTTACTGGGGACATGCCGAGGGGCTGTAGCAGCTGTAAGAGTGCTGGACTACAGGCTTCCAACAGTCACCAGAAGTGCCCTTCCCCATCCCATGGAGTCTGCAGCACAATCTGGATTTTGTTTTGGATTTGGATTTTTCTTTTTGTATTTTTTTTTCTGAAGTACTGACCTAAATGTTGCATTCACTCCATTTATCCCAACCCTTGTCAAAGGATTCTGCTTAGAAAATGAGAAATACTGTATTACAATGAGTAAACATTCAATATATCTCTATTGCACTATTCAAAAACTCTGCAAACAGATAGATCGGTTTTCCTTTTTTCTAGCACTTTGCCCATCCCTGATCTGTATTTATTCATGGCATATGAATATGGCATGATTCTATGATACACCAAAAGCCTTTCACTGGTAATAACAAGCTTCACTGACATGCAATTTTTACAGCTGTTGCGAACGAAAAAAGGAAGAAAATTCTGGTGTCCCTTTATTTAATAAATTCCCCAAAGGGTAATTTTGCAACTGCTAATACATAAATCTGTGTTCTTAAACACAGATTAAAAATAAAGGTGTAATTTATGTAGCATGATACTAATCTTCATCCTTGCAGCAGCACTGTTAAAAAGAGATACTTCGTAACAGCAATAAAAATAACAGAGCATTTTGGACACAAAGTAAAAAATAAGAGGAAACTGGAAGAGAAAAGGATGTCAAGAAGAGTGACTTTCTTACTAAATTATGTCTACTGTGTTCACGTGTCAGTGTAGCTTTGCCAGCTTCCCACAGTAAGCAAGCAAAAGCCAAAAAGTAGGAGCAAACATTGTCTCCCAGTTCCAGGCTTCATCCCTGAACTTCCCAGATTCTGTGAGTTTATGTCAATACCTCGATAATAATTCTGATTTAGATATGCTAAAAATATTATGGTTTCACAATATTTTCAAATGTAGGATTTTTACAATAATCACGTCACTGTAAGGATCCCTACATTTTTTAGAGTTGTTATTTTTGTGTCTTAAAATATACATGGGAATGCGGCGCTCTCTAAAAACCTACTGTCTGAAATTATGCCACATTAACCTAGGAAGTGCTTACTACATTAGTCAAAAATCTTTTTTCTGCACAGCAAAAAGAAGAGTTGTTAGTGAATGAAGAGAACCAATTTTGATGTAAATCTCACGTGTGGACATCCTTCCAGCACACACTGAGATTACAGCCTGTTTCAGCCACAGATGCACCGAACTTGGGTGGCATCTTCTCTGACGTTAATGAGATTGCAATTATTGTATTTTCTTTCCACCCTTTGAAAGAGGTAAAGTCACATCTATCCCAGCTGCTACAAAACACTAAAGCATAGATAATAATTACTAAATATTACCAAGGAAGATGACAGAAAGATTTTCTTTTTTTTTTTTTAAATCAACTATATGACTGGGCATTATGGGTTTTTTTCACTAAGAAAATTGTTGCTTGTAACACATCAACAGTCTTCCAAACACTGCTTACACACCAGCACATTCCAGTCTGTTTTCCTCTTCTCCTCCTCATCTAACAAAATCTAAAACCCAAGCAAGAACATACTTCATTTCGCTGCTTCAGTAGCAAAAGGGACCAGGAGCTCTACAAGTCTCATCAGTTTCCAGTTCCTCTCGCACATGAAATTTATATTTCTCGGTGTCAGTGTCCTCAGAAGAAGAGTGAACGCAGCATTCAGAATCATTAGTCATCTTTCATGCTCTGGAGGTCCTTCTCGACCAATTTAGTAAAGAACAATGCTGCGCAAAAGAGACAGGATGGCTGCTAATGACAGGCAACAGTTCAATATTTTATGCCACCTTAAAAAAGTTTCAGTAACTGAAGGTGTTCTCACATTAATTCTTTGCATCAATTATTGACAGAGAATTTAATTTAAAGGCAACTAGTCAGTAACCTAGGGGTACTGTTTTAAATAATTTATAATTGCTGCATGGGTGTAATCATATTGCTATTGATTAAGATCCAGTCACTTCTACCAGTCCAGCATGTCTTATGCTAATTAATTTTAGTGATATCACCTTTTTAACTCTGTATTCCCTGGTAACAGGAACTCATTATTAAAAAATAATTTAATCAGGAGCAATCTTTTAAAGTTTATTTGATTAGTGCTTGCTAGGCCATTGAAAAAGTGGATTTAAATGAAAGCAAAATTAGAAACTGAAGAAGGATAAAGACAGTCTGATAATTTCAAAAGAAAAGCAAGCATGCTTTAAAGAACTAAGATTTTGATTAGATACGGGAAAGAAGATTAAGACAGAGTTATCATCATTGCCCCTTGATCCTGAAGTTGTTACATGCATTAACTCCCGTTTAAATCAATAGAAATTTTGAAGATCAGTACCTTTCTAGTGAATCGCAATTCTCAGCATGGCCAGCCTCGGACCAGACCCTCTTATCAACCCAGTAAAATACAATATAACATTGCAAGGCAAGAATGGGCCCTGCACAGTGCATCCCCCTCCTGTCTCACATATCAGTCCTCAGCAGAGGCTGATTCTTGCCTTAGTCCCATCCACGATGGCAGATTCCAGGGTCTACTGCAAACTGTGCTCAAGTTTGGAAAGTGCCTCCTCATAGACACACAGAACTACCTACTTTCAACCTGAAATCCTTTTTAGAAATTCCCCTTTCCTGGCTTGTCATCAAAAGAATATCTAGGCAGCTGGTGCTTGATGAAACCTGCTGGCCAGGCTGATTTCTCTTATCATTGAATCCTTGTTTCTCTGTGCTTTACTGGGTACTCACTGCACCAGTGGTTGTGCCATACAAATTGGGAACTGCCCCGTTACTCTGGGGGTGCACTTAGATGGTGTCTGGCAAAGAAGACTGCTTGGCCCTCAGGTCAATACCAGCAATAACAATAATACCATAGTGAAGACACCTCAAAGCATGGGAGCACACACTTAGTTCTCCAAAGTCTGCAGGAGACATCCCATTCATGGACTTCAGTTGATTTCATTAGGTCCTGAATACTCCCTTTTGATGATACATGTTTCCTGCACAGACAAGGCTTCAACTACAAACAGCAAGACTCCAAGGATATAGTCTTAACACTTTCCTGTGAAGTCTGGTGAACCTCTTCCAGGTTTTCCCTTGAAGGCTTCAACAAACTTTACAGGCAGTTTAAAACTGCGATGGAGGCAGAGACATGTGAACAGTCAATGCTAAAGGAAATATAAAACCTTCCTGAAAGCAGCTTTTGTCTCTATTTTGTGTCCACTCGAAGACAAGGGGGAGGGTGCTACTCACTCAACAAGAGAAGAATCTGAGAATTTTTTCCTTAATAGGCAAAGATGTTTGGAAAGAAAGTTAATAAAAGGATGAAAGTCCAGCACGGAAAGGAAGAAACTGGAACACAAGAAGATAATAGTTGAGTTAAGAGCACAAAAGGGGGCCTATTCCTGATCTTTTGGAGTTTTTCCATGGAGATTACCGTGCTGGTAATCTCCAGACAGGACAGCGTAGATATCCCGTATCAGCAAGGACACAGGTCGGGGACTATGAAGACAATGAGTATAATCATATCATCTATTTCACTTCAGTGAAGTCAAAACATTTAGCCTACAACTAAAATGACAAACCCTGTAATTTGAACTTGACACATGCTAGGAACAAACATCCCAAACTAATGCCACAAAGGACGTGCAATCTTTGTCCCTGAAGACACCATTATGTAAATTAAATTGAATCTAGTCCACTTTGAGGTTTGCAATCAAATGGGTATTTTTAATATCAATAAAAATTGAGCTTTCCCCAGAGAATCCAAATCAAGCTGCTTTCGCAGAACAAAAGCAAAATGCTGAAACATATATGCTTTTAAGATAACTCAATGGATGTAAAATTGTTAGCAAAACCAGTACGTTCAAATCTACTCTGACAAATAAACTGTGAGGAAGAATAAACTGATCTGACATTTGTATTCTCTTAGAATAAAGAAAGAGGAAGTTTGGGGACAGCACGAAATGCCCGGGTGCTGGGGGCACTGGCGACCCTCCACACCCAGCACCCACTGTCCACCTTTTAGGAAAAAAATCCCCAAAATAAACCCACAAGGAACTGCCCATGATTGATTCTGTTTGCGTGGTAGGGAACAGTGACACAAGATGGTGTAAGTGGCTGTTGTCTGTTAGACCTATAATTTTCATATATAAAATCTATAATATAGATCTACTATTATGCACAAGTACTAAATAAATGTAATATACCATTAAAAATAAACACCAAAACGATAATTAAGCAAGCACGCTTCGCTTTTTAATAACAAAATTGACACCCCGTGGATCAACCTCATTGCTAATCTACCTTGAATAATGGCTTTGTTAACAAAATTGCAACTGCAAAAGGTTGTGTTTGACAGTCACACCTGGTAGTATGAGACTATATTTCAAACAGTTTGGGAAAAAAAAAATACACTATTAAATTTACTGAATACCTTGGCTAGGGTTAAGTATTTTATGCAGGCATCAGCATCTTTAAGGAGTTCACCTTTTAAAAGGAGCAGGTTTTTTGTTGTAAATGGCACTGACACTACAACAAGAAAGTTCATTTCACAAAGATGATTCATTAAGAAATAAAATATTCATGGCTGACAGCTTGAAGGATCGCCATACAGTTTTATTCTAATGCACCTGTCCTCTTTGTCAAGTCCAATATGGGATGTCATGTCGCCAAAGTTTTATTTAGAAATTGTTTGTCAGAGTGAGCTTTCTAATGTGAATGAAAAATTCATTCCCTCATTAAGAAGATTTTCCATGAAATGTCTAGGATTTTCAATGAACACCAGGACATGAACCAATTACTGTTAAACACTTAAAGAGACAGTGTCCCAGCTCACTCAGCAAAACCCTTAATGCACCAGTATATGGAAAGAACTCAATATCTATCAGGAAAACGCAAATGAAGTATCAGTTTTATTTTGGTTTATGTGCTCCTTCCTTCTCTCCACTTTCTTTCTTTTCTCTTATCTTTTTTCTTTTTTCAGTGACAAATGAAAAACTATGGAGTTTGAGAGGTCTTAGTCAAATGCAAATAGGGATGCTGAGTATCTGTATATGACTTGAAGGACAAGAACGTGGCATAAATTTACAAAGACCCCTATCGATTAGCCAAAGAGATACATACATGTAAAGCTGACACCAACATTTATTTCTATTTCTTTATTTGCTGAAGTCCTCTTCATATTTTTTTTTTTACTTTTCCTGAAACTAAGAGAGCACTGTGACCTGTACACTTTATTTTTTTCCTTAAAGGAACTTCACGTGGACTGAAGTGTTCCCCGTGACCAGGTCTCCACGGATGTGCATTCTTCTCACCCAGAATTCTTCTCCCTTGTGGGTAATAATTTAGCTGCTCACTCCAGACTTCAGGCTGTCAGACAGCCCACCTGGGGCAGAAGGGATGCTGGATACCTGGAAACCTGGGACACCTTATATCTGGTCTGATCTCTTCCCTGTGTCCCACTGCCTGGCACCAACATGCTCTGGACCTACCCACCCCACGATGCTGGTGGCCCATGTATATGATGCAGGGAGTCTGAGACCTCCTGATTCACAGCTCCTTCACTGCCCATTGGTACCACCCTTCCAAAGGAGCTGAGCTTCCCCAAAGGCCATAAAAAACCACGGGTCAGCGTTGAGGTTCTCCAAATACAGGTCAGGAGCATGTCTGCAGGGACAGCCTCGCTCCCCCCTTGCCCCCAGCAGGCAGAGGTGGCAGGATGACCTCTCCTTCTGGGCTTGGTGGGCACCCACACCTGCCCATGCTGGTTGCCTTGCCCTGTGCTTCATCTCCTCTGCATCGCACAGCACGGAAATCACAGGGTTTACACAAGACCTTTCTCTCCTGTGTACAAAACCTCAATGCTTAGCTAAAAACCCTCAGATTTTCAGTAATCCAAACAAGTAGATTTATTTTTTCTTTTCTAATAAATGTTAGTAGCAATTGGAAATGTTGTAAAATCACGCCATGTAGATTAATCCTGGTAATGGCAAGCAGATATCTCAAAATAGTGGCCTGTCACACTGTGCTAACCCCCCACGTCCCCCATGTTAATTCTGAAAAAAAAATGGGGTTTATGTATATTAGGGTTCAGTTTGAATCTGCATATGGAGCTAACCTTCCCCTCCTCACACCTCCAGGAAGTTTTCTATGTAATCTATATTTTAGAAAGTACAGCCCATTAACTTTGTGCAATCCTACCCGTAATTACTTTCACTGGGAAAATGGTCAAGGACTATTTACATTCTTTTAAATTTTTAAGTTTTGTTCTGGACTACAGGAGGGGATGTTTCAACAGATGAAGAAGTATTTTCTTAGCAAATCAATATTAATTTATCCAATTGTTATGGTCCCAAGAGCCAAAGTGTGTTCTAGTGCTAAGCTGAGAGGAAAGTGTTTATTCTGAGCAGAAGTTACTCAAATATTTATAAGACTAGATAATTTAGAAAAGAAAATACAGATGGCAGGAGGCAACACTGAGCCATGTCTTTTTAGCCACCCTTTCACTTATTAAGGCAAGAAGTGTAAATGGGCAGACAGTGTGATGACTAACTTCCTCATGCAATTTTCAGCTGAAATTGAAAGTTCAGTTTATTTTTCTACCTGGAAGAAGTGACGCAGTTGTTGGTGCAGAAAGCAGCCCATATACTAACAGAGAGGTTATATTCTTCCTGGACTAAAATTTTTTCAAGGTGTTATGCAGCCTATCAAGGCTGCATATTTTTTATATACACACACCCATCTATAAAATATATACATATATGTATAGCAGTTTATGTTCCATAATGCCTAATAAAAAGCCATTTTCTTTAAAGGTAACATCTAAGCCTAAGCAAACTGAAGGCAAATGTTCAGATCTTTCTACCATGTGGTAACACTGATATGAACCAATCATCCTTATTTACTCTAGTCCTTATAGTCTGTATTCTACTTCACATAGGTGAATAATTAAAAGCAAAAGCCAGAGGAGATCATTAATAGTTTTGTCATCTACAAAGGTCACCCAGTTGTGCATCATAATTATCTAATCATAAATGTAAGGCTTTATTATTATAAACATGTGAAGAAAAGGAGCTAATACTCCTAGTTTCAAAATTTATCTTGAAAAGCCCTTCCTCCTCATTTTATTTACACGGCACACTTAGAAACTGCAACTATTTTAGCCCTTGCAATCTGATAGTACTTTTTCCTTGAAGTAAGAATAGAACATGCCTTCCAGCTACCATTCTTTTTTAAACACCAATTGTACTGTAAGGTACAATAAATTATTGCAATAACCTTTCACCCCTCTAGACCTAAGTTCAAACATAACTGATGGTAGAAAGAAAATGAGTTTGTTATTTTAAGCTTAATCACCTCAGACACCGAAAGCCTCATGAGAAATCCAGCCGAGGTGCTCTGCATTTGGTACCCTCATCTCCTCTGGTCTCACCAAAGGTTCCCCCAAAGCCCCCCCCCCAAATCAGAGCTAATGAAGTCCAGCCCTGATTTAGCAACACACAACATTCGTGTAACCATTCTGTCTGCCTGCGTGGCCCACTAAAACCAGTGGCATGTGAACATATATTCCTGCTGGAGTGGTGGCAGAAGTGAGGGTGGCAGTGGCCAGGAAAGGGTGATGGCACTAGAGAAACCAGTAGAGCATTAAACTTCCCAAAGAACAGATCAACTTGTCCTTGCCCACTAATACAACGTTTTGAAAATGTACTAGTTTTTTAAAGGGCAAATTAGGAGTTCTGGGGCTCTTGGAACTAGCAAACACAGAAAATCAATTAAACTAACATGTGAAGCTTAAATATATCACATTGTAAACTCATATTTTATGCCTCCACTTTAAGTGCACTTAGATGATCTCCTGGAGGAATTCAAAAAATGTTATCTTATTTTGTGCCCAAAACCAGCAAAAGAACTCCACTGGGCTTGCCAGGCTGTTAAAATTAAAATAGCTGTTTGAGCACAGCATAATATATGAGATGTTTAAGGCATTTACCCTAGAATTTTGGTTTATCTTCTTTAGTTAATTTTCTGAGATAAAATCCAGTTATAAATAACCTGGAGGCACTCTCAGACTGCTGCTTGTGGGATGGCAAATCTTTAATAGCCAGAAATTCTGCCTCTTAGAGATCTCTTGGGGGAATAATAGTACTTTGAAAATTATCCAAAGGAAAATAAGCAAAAAGCATTATAAAAATTATAAAAACCTGTAATTATGCAGGGCTATACTATATTTATAAGCTAATGAACTACCACCAATGGGCTTTTTCTTTTCCTTTTTAAATACAAACATAAAAATATTCATTGACTATAATCAATGCAAACTGCTGATTTTCACCAAAATTGATTATATAAGGCTTACAAGTACACGCTGAAAAAATTTCTGCAGGACAAACCCCCCCAGACGTGTGCCAGACCAACAAAGAGAAATAAAACCTAACAATTAAAACGGATGTGTCTAAAGAATTGAAGCAGAACTGCCCAGGACTTTAACTTTCCAGTATTCTAGAATCAAGAAAAGAGTTATAGCCTGACAGCATGTAAAACAACTGAAATACGAAATTAATACTTTCTCTAAACCGAAGACTACAATAACAATCTCCTGGCTGTCACCCATTGACTATGTATACAATTACCACAGTGCCTACTACTAGAAAAGTAGGAGGCAATTCAAAACAAAAATTGGGTCTGTCAGACTAGATACTGTAAGATTTATTCTTGTCAAAGATCTGTAGGCGACAAATAATAATTGAAGTTCAAGCAGTTTTAAACAAAAAAAAAAAGTTTGTGGAATATAAGAGGAGTCTTTTTCCTTTTTTTTAAAGGTCTAAAACTCCTATACAAATCTGCAAGTCAATCACCGTGTCACCATTAGCAAAGAAAACAGTTGAAAGCCATTCTGACAGGCAAGGTAGAAAGGAACACATATTTGTAACGTAATAGAAAATAACTGGTAGAGATCTAGAAAGGAAAAATCTGCCTAACTACTCTCCTTGACTTTTCTGAGGTTACAGAGAAGGTTGATGATGGTAGTGCAAATGGCATAATTCATTTGGATTTTCAGAGTGCCGGCAATGAAATTTAATGTATGAAAGGTAAGAGCTACAGGGACAGACAAAAGACCTAAATTTAAGTACCAAGAGAGAAAAGAAAAAGAAAAAGGGATGGGTAAGGGGGAATTACCTACACCAGCAAAGCCCAAATCTTATCTTGTGCAGATTATGGGAATTTGACTTGCTACTTTTAACTCAATACAAATGATCAGACAAGTTAAAAATAAAGAATTCTAAATTAGAGACAATCAGAGCAAACACTTTCCCACAGGGAGAATAATCAAAGTCTAGAAAGACTGGCAAAGCATATTTATTGTCACTGCACTGAAGGAAAAAAAGCCCACAATTTACCGGGTACCTCACATTGTTAAAATGCTACAAACTCTGATGATTGTAGTCCTAGTTGTCTTCAGTCGTACTTCTCAATTTAGAATGACAAAGAAGAGTAATTTTTTCCAAATGCAATCACACTTTCCCTCACTTAAAGTAAAATATAATGCAACAATCCCGAACCTTTGATATACACAGTTTAAGAGATACCTTAAAAACTCCACTGAAGACATATTTGACAGGGAGAGTTTCTAATGCTACGGAATGCTGAGATTTGCAAAATCCAGATATGCATTTATTTTCATTGATATTAAGCTCTCATTTATTAACTTAATTCAATGCTGTGGAACTCATACAGTTGTAAAAGCTTTCAGTTAAACTTCTTTCTCCCCAGGATTTTCAGAATTTCAATGTAAGCTGTCTGCAGGACTTTTTTGCACGCAGAGCAGCGTAGCAAGCCTTTAACCAACAGTTCTACGTTCCCCCAAATATTCATCAGATATTGCTCACTCAAAATTCAGATGAAGCATTTCCACTACATTTTCCAGTTATTCATAATCTGCAACATTACCTAAAATTGGTACTCGGAAGTCCATTGCCAGCAATGTGTGTATTTGTGTGTGTGCATGACAGAGACGCATTTTTATGCTGATCCCTCCAAGATCACAAAGTAGACTTTATGACTTCTCCCTTGGACAATGAAACAAACATCTGCTTATTCAATGAAAATATATATAATTCTGAATTACCAAAATCAACCCAACTTCGAATGACTCAATCAACAGGAGAAGAAGTTTCTGTGAATGATGGGACTGTCCTTTGGAGATATGTAATCTGGGCTGCCTATCTCTCAATTCTCCTTTACCTCCTTAACAACTTTAGATGCATAAATAAAATCTAGGACATTCCATTTATATTTTTAACTTCAAACCAGGCATGAGAGAAAGCATTTTGCTGAATGTCAAGCTCACACAAATATTATGCATTAAAAATGTGGTTGCAAGACCATTTTTTGAGGTTTAAGTTCCATTAATCACGTTGCCTCTAGTGGGGATCACTGGATTTCACTCTAAATAGTTTGTATCCAATGCAGCAAAGTCTACCGTTGCCTTTCCATTTTTTCCCCTCCCTCCTCACCACTACTGAGAAAAAAAAAAAAGGGTAGCTATTCACACTAGCAAGGATGAAGGCTTGCAGAAAGCTCTTATGTTACTCAGCAACCAGGCAACAAAATGGCAGATGAAATTAAATGTTGATGAATGTCAAGTGATGCACATGGGAAAACACAAACGCAACTTCCCCTGCCTGCACTGAGCTTGTTCTTAGGATGCAAGAGCAAGACCCTGGCCTTCTCACACAGTGCCATCAGAACATCAGCTCAATGCTCAGCAGCAATTAAAAAAGAAACAGGAAGCTGGGAATTATTAGGAAAGGAATAGAGAAGAAAATAAAAGATACAATTATGTCACTGTATAAATTGATGAACTGTGTGTGTCTTGAAAACTGTGTGAAGTTCTGGTACCCTCATCTTGAAAAAGTATCACAGCAATGAAAAGCTACAGAGAAGGGCAAAAAAGATGATCTTTGCTATAGAATAACTTTCTGTACACAATTAAATCTGAGATCTTCTTCCTCACAGAGAGAGGTGAGAGCAGACATACTTGTGGTCTATAAAACCATGAGCAGCTTGGAGAGGGTGAAGAGAGATGGACTGCCCTGTTCCGTGCAGGAGCTGGGTGATCAGAGAAAGGAATCACTGAATTTTTTTATGCAATATGAAGTTAATCTGTTAAATCCCTCCCACAGGACACTGTGGATGCTATAAGTTTATGAGTAAAAAATTGCTGGATTAATGTAAGTTACTAGAGGATGGGAGGGATTTAGGGGAAAATTCTCTTTTGTTTGCTGATTCTCCTGTTTTGATGGCTTCTGCTGTTGTCATTTGCCAGAGCAAGTACACTAGACTGGTTTGAACTCTGCTCTGACCCTGTATGGGCATTTTTATGAAAAACTGCCACAAATGAAACGCATCATTAAAAGAAAAGGGGAGCTATTGCATCGAAAGGTGGGCGGAGGACCATAACGTGCTGAATAACCCTGAAGAACGGCTCAAACAAATACCTTTCCCCGGAAGATTTATAAATAAGCACGACTGTCTATACGCTATCAATAACACATAACAAAAAGCCAGGTCAGCCTTTTCATTTGTCACATCCTCCTTTTCTTCTTCACCCAGTTCCAGGCTAACGAAGTTTGATTTGAAAAATAAATGCCCACAGGGATTGCACCCAGGTGCTGCCTCACACCTGCACTGAAAGCATGAGGTTTCCATCAGACAGACCTGTCCTACAGGTAAATGATGATGCCAAATCCCAGTTCTCTTTACCCTACACCCCAAAGTACCATGTGCTGCAACCTGAGTGTACCGTACCCAAAACGATGGTTTCAGACCCTGGGGCACAGACTCTGCCCTTTAGTACCTTATTGGAATAAATGTAGTTTTATTGTTTGAACTACAAATGTATCAAACATACCAGTTTCATACAATAATCATCCTGAGGAAGAAATGGAGATTGCAGACTGGTGGTAAAATTAATCTGGGGGATCACTTCCTTGTTAGAGGTCTTTGTTTCTGCATTTGTGCACAGCTCCTGTACACGGATCATTGCAAATGGAAACCCTGTCCATATCTTTTTTTCTCTTTTCTTTTAGCAAATGTGGGTTCAGCTGTTCCAGGGGACAACACAGCAGCACTCCTTGTTTAAAATGTACTCTCCTGATCACCTAAGACAGTACAGCTAACATTTTAGCCAAACCAACCAGCTGACACTATCGATGCTGGTCATCCTCAGTGGGAAATCCTTTACTTCAATATAGACACACCTCTTGTGCCTCCCCTTGGAGCAGAACTGCAGCACTGGCACCAGCATCCAAGACTAGATACAGAGCTATGACCACATCTCCCAAAAAAAATCTGCTAGGGGGCTGTAGTTAACAGGGGAGCCCTCAGTTTGGAGGGAGCCCTCCAATCATCCTGCTGGAAAGGCAGACAAACACAAAAACCCGCCCCAGAAATATATTTCTTTGGGGACTTCGGTTTTGGTATTGATCTTCCCATTTTCCTCAGTTAAAATCCCCTTAGGGTGGATATATCCCAGCCTTTTTTAATTCCTCTTGTCATTCATTAAAATAAAAAACAAGCAAAAAATCATTCAGAAAAAAAGAGAAAAAGGAAAAGAGAAGGACTCTTCCCCGCTTGAAAGGATTTTAAACCTGTGTTTGAACTGATTTTCAAAAGACAGGGGGCTTTAGTTACCCTCTGATACCAGGTCTGGTTGAACGGTATTCAATACCACTCAGCACCATCTTTTTCTGAAGACTGTGTCTTGGTTTACTGCCAATGTCCTTGATCAGAGCACAGAAGCATTTACTTAGGAAAATAACATTAAATGGCAGCCCATGGCAACAATAACAGCTCTATCGCCAGAATACACTCGCAGAGGATGCATGGGTGGCTCGATGGCCCTGAACACTTAAGTACATTTTTTTCCTTTCAATTCCCTCTGGTACATTAATTTTTATTGATAGCTTATAGCTATGGCAAGTGGTCTTAGTTTTACTAACTTGCAGGACTGGAGAATATCACTGATGTGGAAAAAAAAAGCCCAACATAACAACAAGCTGCCTGGCCACCAGACTGTGTGTTGGTATTTTTGAACCACAAACCTTTATTAAATTAGAAGAGCAACTGCTCTTCCCTCCCCTACTTTATCTGCTCGTTTCTCTAATTTCACCAAAGTGTTACTCAATTTGCTCTGCAGACCTGGGTACAAAGTGTAGGGGATTTGCACATTTTCTCTTCTTTCATGACCTACACTTAATGGGCCGGCTGCATCCTAAAGAGAATTCTATAAATGCATAACATTACACAGAACTGTAAATCTCAACAAGTTGCAGGGAGAAAGAAAACAAACTTTACTTTCTTACAAAGAAACGTGATAGTGCTTAATATTGATTCCTTTTTCCTGCCTGTATCTCTGTTAATATTACAAAGCTGCGTGTGCGCAGTTTTAACCTAAAAACTTGATCTAGTAAAACAAAGCAGAAAAAACAACTCGTCTGACCATTTGCATTAAATAACTGATTTGTGACAAAAGGATTAGGAAAAAAAAGATTACAGCATCCAAGTGCAGAGAGTTCTCACTGACCATGTCTGTAATCAAGCGCTTCTAGAGCCCGTGCTGGAGGTTATCCCCTGAATTCTGGTGTTAATGGATCATGCTGAGGTTTGTTTGTTTTTTCCCACTGAAATCTTAGGGGACATTATGTTAATTCAGACCGAATGCAATTTCTGTTCTTTCTACATATGTGACATAAAAATGACCTTGCATTGTTACACAGCAACACAGCTGCGTATCGGTGGCAAGAAATCTGGAACATGCCGGAATTGCTGAGTCAAGCCTTTAAAAGTAACAGACACATTAGTAATGCTAATGATACTTGAAAAAAAAAAGTGTTAAAAAAAAAAAATCAGTGCTTTACAAATTTTTCATTACAAAACCCAGAGCTCTTATAAAGGAGTACTCTTTCACTAAACGTGAAATCTGTCTTCATGTCTGGGTTATATTTATTGTTCACCGGAACGTCATGATATCTTACGATGAATCCTGCACTGGCATGAAAGAAAAGGGATACACAGCAGAGCACAAAATATTCCTCTGCATGTACTCCGGGCTGAGTCTTCACCTATAGTTTCCATAGGGTATCAGTGAGTTATATAGATTTTGGAGATGAAGCACACTGCCAGTACTGAACCCTGTGAGAAACCCATGGTGATGCACCTCAGTACCACCTACACAATGCATAGGGAACCTACTGGACATGCTTCAGTCAATCCCTGAGCAAACCAGAAGGAACACATACTGACCAAATGAACATGTCTTTTCCCTCTGTTTTTGCTCCACCCAACCATTCAGCCTGTGCTATTATTACACTTAAACATTACTGCCTTTCGATGAGTGCTTGCCTTTGGAGAAAGTAACATTGCCATTGGGGCTTGGCTCCAACAGAGTCAGAAATCACTGCTAACCCCTGTGGAGCCACGGCACCCTCCCCATACCACCCCGTTGAATTAATGCTAGGAGTGGTCACCCCAGTGGCTCCAAAACCACTGAGATAGGTAGAATGGCTGCAGTAGAGATCAACTTCCTAAATTCTAGTCTCAGCATGCAAGTTCTGCAGGACAGACACCTCGTAACAAGCTTGTATGTAGTTGCCAGCAGAGCAGACACTATCACACAGTGTCTTTGGACACTACGCTATGCAATGAAATACCACTCATCGTGAGTGTATCTAAAAGAAAATAAAGCTAAAAGACTGAGAATGGGGCTCATCTTCTAAAAAACAACGGGAGTTTGGATCAGGTTGTCAAGGATTAGGCTAACAAAAATTATTTCACAAGCACCTTCTTTCCCAATTAATCAATGATTACACAGTGTGACATAGTAATTACCTAAACTACTCTCCATTTTATGGCATATAGAGAGAGCAGCACTCAAAAGGAACCTCAGGTCTGGGCACACTGGTACAGCCTGGGACCACTCTAGGTCCAACTGGAGGAGACTGCTAAGGTAATGACTTTTTAGAAAATGAGAGATATAAGCTCCTTTAATTTAATAATGCACCTAATTTTCATTTGTATACTCTCATCTTTGTTTTGCCTTTTTTCGACATTTGAATACTCTGAAAGGAGGTAATGAAACCCAACTAATCAGCATTTTCAGAGATGAATCTGATCTCCAGGAGCTCTTCGGGAAAAATGATTGAGGCACATGGTTTTTCTAGTTCTGATTAGGAATCTGCAATCAAAAATTATGTTTACATAAAGAAACTTAAACATTATCAACAGCATTTAGCACTGCAGAATTGGTACTAATGACAAAAATGAAGTATGAGTGAATCACATTTTAAATTTTTAATATTTGAAACAACAACAACAAATCTTTTCCCTTTTAACCACAAGAGCTACGACTTCCTGATGAAAATCCCAAAGGTATTTTCTTCTTCTCTGGAAGGCATATTTCCCTCTAATTAATTAGGGTGAGGGACTGAGGCGAAGTGAAAGGATGAAGCAGAACCTGACTGCTTTCTGCAGCTCTCGCTGTTCTTTAGAGACTGCAGAGAGAAATTTCCCCTGTAAAGATTTTTTGCTATGATTTTAGTGCCTGTTTCCAAACTTGGGTCCCAGCCCTTCATTCAGTGACGTGTCTGTCGAGGGAAGCAGTGACTGTACATAGGTGAGCTCTGTGCTGGCCAACCCACCTGTTTTGGCACAGTAGAAATGCTCAGAACGGGCTCAGGACCATATCTTTTAAGGCCTGGACTGAAGCAAAATATTGATTAGGACTGCTTTTAATATGCTTCCTAAATTAATGTTTGTTTTTCTTTCTTTTCCTCCAAGGCTTCCCTGTAGCTGAATTTTAGAAGCAGCTTAGCTGCGCTGAAAACCTTCAGATCTATATGTGAGGCTTCCTATTCAGATGTGAGGAGAAATACATTTTAACTGAATGGAGAAATATCTTTTATAGCAGTGAGCGATAACGAGGGGAAAAACCTTCAGATCTATATGTGAGGCTTCCTATTCAGATGTGAGGAGAAATACATTTTAACTGAATGGAGAAATATCTTTTATAGCAGTGAGCGATAACGAGGGAAGAGAGAGATTGTTCTACAATCCCATAAAAAGATCTTGGTGAACGTTTCTGCTACACTGAGATTGAATAAGAGATACAGCAGGTATTTTGCCATTTGTTTCCTGGGTTTCTGCCCGGCCGTAGCAGCGAGGGAAGGGGCATCATCAACATCACGGAATTGCTCGAGGAAATTTTATTGTCTGGCAGATTCACAAATTGAAATCGATCTTCATTCTACCAATACCAGTTTGGCCAAAGTTTCTGCCAAGAAGACACAACAAAGCGTGGAAGCCTTTTGGGTTACTTCTGATTAAATTCATATCATTTGTCTTGAAACACAAGTTTTTTTTCTTTTTTTTTTTTTTTTCACCTGACTGCAACATATAATTTTAGTCAGCTAACACTAAATTAGACACCCACTCAGATTTATTATGATAAGAACATTCAGTAAGCTAATTTCAAGATGATGACTCCTATAAATTCTTATAATTTATTATTTAGTACTTTGGTTTTTAATCATTAAGTACGTGAAGACTTTGTAGGTCAAACCTGTATTAATGAAGACAGTAATCTATTTTTCAAACTCTCTGCTCCTCACCCACCTTTCAAATTGTAAATTAACAGAAATATCTTTAAACATATGTAGAAGAACAAAGGGAAAAATTGGGAGTATTTGCAGCACCATTTAGCTAACCGTTCCTGAGACCGTGTCTATTAAATCCATTTCCTCACAATTTTTGCAACTCTTACCAAAGGGAATGCTGAAATCAAACAAAACAAAAGATAGTCCTTAAATGAGCAATTTTAATCATCAGAACAGCAAAAATGAATTGAAATTATGCAAACATAAGCATTAAAGTTTTCATTAGGTTGTTACATTAGCACAAATGAGGTCATTTAGAAGAACTTTCTCTTGCTGGCCACAGGTTTCTGAAACTTAAATATTAACCATATGAATTTTTTAAGAGGCAAGTAAAGATTTCAGAGCAGAACTTCCCTTTCACTCGAGTCCAGGGCTGGAGCACAGACTGCCTGATGACCCTCTCACCCCAGCTGGACTGGAGGGAGCTCCAGTGCCACACTGCCCTCTCACTATTTGAAACGGTCCCTCTGATTTTACGCCTGCTGGTCCTCAGCACATATTGACCTTTCACTGATTATGCTACATCTGTTTTTACATCTAATGTTTCATTGTCCTCCATTCTCTGGGGCTTCATCCCCCATGGGACCTTTAATCCTTACAACAACACTGGACATTCTTTTCAGGAATCCATCGGGACTGAAAATGGGAATACTGCACCCCGTCCGGCATATTAAACTATTCAAGAATGCTGTAAATCAGTTGAAATGCATTTTTAGGAAGAGCTCCCATAACTATTGCAGATCTCACACGCATGCATCTATCTTTTGTCCGCTGTTGCAAACTCAGTGACTCATTTGTTACTGGGAATAATAATTGTGTCATTTCTTCCTGCAATTAATAAAGCTTTGTGTCACGTGTACCTAGGAAATGAAATTCACACCGGGAAACAAAGCACTGCAAACAAAATGCACTTGCTAGAGCTGAACCAGGTTACCAGTGGTTCACTGCTCTTTTCCTCTTGTAACCTTCCAACACAGGAACAAATATTTCTGGAAAATATTTAATATTGTGTATGTATGAAACAAACCCAACATTGCAAAAATTTTATTCAGCCTGTAGATGGACTCCTCAATTGTCAAAAAGGTATTTGGTTTTGGTGGAAATCATGTGAAAGAGTCTCACCTTCACTCAGACGTATGGAAAAGAACATGAAAGAATTCCAAAGCAGGAATAAAAGATTTAAAAACCGTAATCCTTTAAGCACTGACCGATTTAGCCATAGAATAAACCACTGGCAATCACCACATTATACCTACGACTAAAGAAATAGGCATTTCCTTGGCCCTCCATTATTTCCACAATTATAAGCTCTGCCAAATGGATAGTGTCTCAAAAGGATTGGGGGGGCTCTCAGGGGACAGGAATGAAGGGTGGAAAACACAGAAGGAACTGGCCAGGAAAAGAAATCAAGATCACGCAAGACTAAAATGTCACAACAAGGTGTTAAAACTAGGGTTTTCTTAATTTGGATACCAATACTTTACACTAGGTGGGTTCCCCCATTCTACATTTGCTATCACAACCACCAACAAAACTAATACATCTTTTGCTTACAAATCTATCGCAAGCCTTTTACCATGGAATTGGTGTAGATGGCTAAACCCATGGCAAAGGACTTAGAGGCTGATCCGAATGATAACCCCAATTTTAAGAAGCACATCTGGGAATTTCCATGCTAAGGAACGCTCTGAGGGCCTTGGCGTTGTCTTTGCCTTAGGTTTCCAGGATAAGCATTCATGAGACAAGGAGAGAAAAACTTCCACTAAACGATGGTCATCTGCACCCTCATCTGGAAGGATGACTTCCAGAGAGCGAGCAGGCAGCTCCCTCGCAAAGGCCATTTTGTTCTTGGCTTCTGCTACTGGAAGGATTGGCATCGTAGGTTTTTTAATGACGCTCTAATTCTCCAAAAAGCCAAGCTTTGAGATGATGGAGGCCAACTTCTTTTGTTTCCACTGAGAACAAAACTGCTTACAGCACGGCTGATTTTGGTCCGCAGACCCTTGCTGCTGGGGTCTAGACCAAAATCAACAAATCTTTTTACAAAAGCCGCTGCACAGCTGTGAAATGATAACTTTCAGGCACTGCAGATTTGGGTCATATTTGACCTAATGATCTAGAAGTGAAAGTCTCCTTAATCCCATTACTAACGCTCTGACTCATCTAGTTCCTGACTGTAAAAATGTCTGCTAAATTCCTTAGAAAGTTATGTTTTAATCTGAGAATATTAATTACATTTAAAATTATGACTCCCCCATGATTTATAACCTCGCAGAAACTCTTGCATTTCCATACGTGGTTTTGCCATTTTCGCTTCTATATACCTATCATTTTCCATTGTTTATTTTCCTTGATTGATGGTAGGGCTTTGGAGGTTTCCCATTATGAGCTTTATAATTATCACTGGTAATAGAGAAGCTCTTCCTATTATATTCAGTGAGACTGCCCAAATTATTCATTGTAGACCATTGGTACAGGACTACAAGAAAATAAGAATTTATTTCCAGTCTCAGGCATATGCTAGATAAGAGGATGTATTTATTTCTCCATGTTTCAAAAGGATTAAGGCTTGAAAAAATAAATATCACTTAGCTTGTCAGCATGCAGAACATTATGGTGCTGAGTTTAAAGTCCCTTTTCCTGGGTTAAGTACGACAAATCTAAAAACGGGAGAGAGGAAATCTCAACTATATCCTTACTCAGCTAAATAAATGAATACTATATATTTTAGCTGTTAAGCAGGTTTACAGAACAGACTGCACAAAACTGTATCTTGGCTTTAACAGTATAATGTGCTTATTTAGAGAAATGCTACAAAATTCCAAAAGTCCTTGACCCTTGGCTATTCCAAGAGCTCACTGAATACATCATCTGGGTTTTGCTTAATTACACATAATTAGGAAATGTAATTATGCTTTCAGTGTTACTCTGCCATTAGGAGTGTAGTGGACAGCAATCATGTCAGTAGGATACAGCTCTTGAAAGGAAAAAAAATACAGTCAGCCTATATAAACAGACAAAATATAGAAAGACTAGTAAACTCTAACATAAAAAAATAAACATTTTGCTCTTGGCAATAGAAGAATACTTGTTTTAAAGGCATTTTGCCAGTCTTTTTGTTCAGAGCATCATTTAATGATACGCTCATTTGCATCATCAATCTGAGTGTCACCAAATTATTTTTTTTTCATTTACTTTGATATGCTAACTTTCTAACATATTTATGACTTTTAATCATTATTTCATACGCTAAACTTCATCCAGGCCACAGATTAGTAAATTATTTTAATTATGTCATCTCTAAGAATTAAAACATCCTATTCATGTGTTCTTCCCCATGCAAGTGGTGTTAACGTTCCATGATTAGGAAGGCTGGCTGAAATAAGCTCATTCCCAAAGCAAAATTTACATGGCTTGGTAACGTGGGAAGGCAGCTATTTCACGCCTTGATGACTGCCCACCAAAGAAAACAGAAAGTAGATGAATGCAAGTTGACAAAACAGATATAAGGGAAAGAGATCTGATCTTCTAGTACATCACATTTCTGCTTCTTTTGTTTATCATGCTTTAACTGCCTATTATAGCAAGTAGCTATAATAAAATAATACACTCCATTAAATAGATTCGTTACTTGTAATGTTTGCTCAGGGCTGAGAAATATTTCACCAAAGTATATTTAGTAACACGGCATTTAGTCTTTCACTGGGCTTTGCCCTCCAAAACTTCATGGTAAAGACAACTGCGAGGTCAGCTGTATTGGGGCCGGAGGCAGAATGTACACACTGCTTTGTGTGTCCTCGGGCACAACGTACAGACACTGCTTTTTGTTCAGGCCTTGGCAGAATTTTATTATTGATACATACCCTCTGCGTGCTTCCTGCTTGCTGTGGGTGCCCCTGCTCCTCACCCCCACTTGGGGGTCAGGCTGAGATCATTAGACACTAACAGGGACTAACAAGACGGCTCTGCCGGGGAATCATTCCCTGCCATGGGATAAGAGTTTTCCAAACTGAGCTCCATCTTGCAAATCAAACACAGGCAGGAACTGCACTCACAAATGCAGCCTCCAGCCCCGTGGAGGGGACAGAAACCTGTGGCCACTGGGGGATACTTGGGGTTACCCCTTAAGCAGCAACAGGACGTGAGAGCTCAGACTCACACACACCCTATTTTTATCTGCATTATATATCTCACTATCTAATATAAACTACTTACACGTTATCAGATATAATTACTGAATATATTTACCATATGGAAAAGAGTGTAGCAAAAGATATGGAATTAAGATAAAATGTAAGGGAATGCAAGTAATTCATTACTTTAATTACTTCAAGAAGCTATGATGATGTTATTCTGATATTAAAATAAGTTCCTTAATTAATCAGCCAAACCTACTGACAAGGATCCTTAAACCCATTTTTACCAACAGCAATATTTTGACAAATGTACTTTTTGAAAACACAGCATTCATATTATAATTAATCGTAATAAATTTATTTACAAATTACACTTTTATTTGCTATTATACCTTCTTAATGAAAACAGTTCTCATGACGCTATTTTACTGTGACCCCTTAGTGCAAAGGCAACAGACAACAGCCGAATTTTAAATAACAAAATAAATCTGTGCTGGCAATTTTGAACACACTTCAATTGACAAAACAACATTGATGGCAAAAGCATGAATAGCCCCCCCGGCCAGGGGAAGGGACAAGTCGGGAGGGCAGGGAGGGAGGGAAATATTTACAACTGCAGAGAGGCACTTCTCAGTGATCTATCTCGTGAATTTTCATAGCAGGACTTCTGAGTGCTTTGAGACATGGCCTAATCAAAAACAAGATTAAAGAAATATGTTTATAAGCAACTCCACATGTTTTTTGAGATCCCAAGCAAAGGGCACATGAATAATATTAACTGAACACTTAGGACAAGAAGAGGGAAAAAAAATAATAATCACATGAAGAAACATCGGTAAATTGGATATTTTTTATTTGCCACTATGATTTTATCTGAAGATCTCTAGTGAACTAATCACTCAGAGAAACTCTGCAGCATGTTAGTAAAAGAAATGTTTCTAAGAATCTCTGAGTGTTCTCTATTGAAGGAAGACCACTTTCTCACATCGTTTCCAGTGTATAGCACTGCAGGGGAATTTGTGGTCTTACACAGAGGTTAAGTCCTACATCCAGACTCCCTCTTACAGCTGGACTGCTTGGATACAACATCTGGGCTTCTGGTGACAATGACTAAGCAAAAGAAAGAGCAAGACACTAAGTCTTAATTGGGGAGAGGAGTGTCTCTTATATAAATAAATATTTTTATATATTTTTTATATATCTATCTCTCCTAAAATACTCCAAAAGCCAAGCCTTAGAAGTGACAGCATTTAGGACCTGATCAAGATAGGTGTGAAAACAGAGAAGCCATCAAAGAAAGCACATAATTAATTTCCCCATCATACTCCAACTCAGTGCACTGGACGAGCTTTAAGCTTTTCACAGGCTGTAGAACAAGATGTTTGGGTTTTAGTCTGCGAGGCTGTTCCACTGATCGCGCTACACTTGTTTTTACAGCGGGCCCTGTATTTTTCTTCTAAAAAGTTTCTATAAATAATAAAAGTGAAAACACTTTTAGTTTACGGAAGGATTGTTCTAAGCACAGAGTGTTGGCTGCTTCTCACTCAGCAGAGCTCTATTAAAACCCCACAATTTGGCTTCAGAAATAAGAGGAGAAAAGCCTTCCCGGCACCTCAAAAGTGTGCCAGCTTTGAGCTGTGTCAAAGACCTTTGAACAAGCTTTATAAATGACATCCATATTTGTCCATTTTTGACTTAAATTGCTTTTGGTTCAACTGCATGCAGCACTGAATTGCCTTGATGCAATGTCATATGGAATGACATAAAACACAGAAAAAAGCAAGTTGCTGGCTAGGATTAGGAAATAAAGGAGTCACGGCCCTCGTTCACTTCAGTAAATGTTGGAGGAAATGAAAATGAAACTTCTGTTAAGAGGTAATCTCTTCGAGGCTCGATAAGAGCAGGTGACATTTTATAAGTCTCAAGTTTTTCATGTTATATTTAGCAGGTACAATGAAACAATTTACATACAGCCCCAGATTGCTCGTGTTCCTTTACTCTTTTTCAGAGTAAAGAGACGCATTCTGCAATTCATTAGGTTCTTATTGTACAACCTGAGGTTTAAATTCAGTTTTAGCCCTGAGCAAGGAATCTCCCTCCCTGTCTCTTTCATGCAGCAAAGGCAAATCCCAGAGTTTGGGAGGGATGGTTTTCATCTGCCCCAATCCTCTTCCATTCACTGAGATTAAGCATTTATTTAAGCTTGTAAATAAGCACTGTAGATGTTTAAATGCCATGTTAGTTAATTAAATGAGGAACTAAGCATCTGATTATGAGTTCCCAGCTTTGAAACTGAGCTTTTTATTAGCTTTTCTCACCTTTTCTCCTCAATTTTGACAATCACCCTCATATAACTCCAGTGACATATGTAGTCACCACTGATTTCTCTCATCTTCTAGATACTGGTCTCCTCCTCCCTTTTTACAGCCCCTGTTTCAGCCTCTCAGACCCTGGACTCTCTCGTGCCACCAGCACAGGCAAACCAGCATTTGTGGAGCCAGATCTCTAACAACAAAGTATTTTGAGCATCCCAAAGGGCTGTCCCTCGGAGTGGCCCGAACGCACCACGGCGCAGAAGCACCCACAGGATTCACCCTTTCAGGGGGTTATTCCACTTGTGTCAGTCCCACTGTCCCACCCAAAGGCAACCTCACATCAGTTACCAGGAAAACCTCCCTGAATTATTCTTCCTTCACCCCTAAACCACCTCTCCCACTATATCACAAGTATTTAAATGTTGTGGACAAATTATTCTGAGATGCATAACATTTGCAAGTGCAATTTCTAATTTAAATGACATCCATCTTCCCATGTATTTCCCATTAAAAAAAAATCTTGATGTTCAAAACTCCCACAAGACAGCTGAAAAGGTAGCATCGTTTTCTGCATATATTTTGATGACATCAGACGTGAATCTGAGACCGAGGGACCTATTAAGAGCACTTGTAATTTGGATGCTGACTGTTTGCATGGGTCTAGTTGCAGTAGTTCACGTCTTTCATGTTTTATGCAAATAAAAATAACTCAAGGGTTTATTCACTGAAATAGAAGTAGCACCCACAATCCAGGCATTTTATATAAGCATCAATGTCTTGTTATACAGAGAAGCATCTATTTCCATGAACTCCTGGAAGGGTTCATGTTTTTTAATCATCGATAAAATATTCAAATATTCAATTTGTAATTAATTTTGCTGTTTAAAAATCCTTTCGGAATAACATTTAAGTACATTATATAGAATGCATATTGAAGACAGATCTAGCTAATAATTTAAAAGAACTTTATTACACGAATTCTTTTAGAGATAACCTCAAATTATCTAGAAATTGCTGTAATTCCCACACGACTATCACATACTTATTTTTTATTTATATTAGGATAAAATCAAGAAAATTCAGTTGGGATAAGGTTACAAACTAACATCACTTCCTTAATTTGTTCAAATATATTTTTAATAGTCCATGGTTTCCTAAACCTTTACAAACATCACCTGATTCCCATTTCTCTGTTCTCAAGCCTGGGACGAGTGGGTGAGATTAAACCCTATAAAAGGAGAAGGACGCAGGTTGGGGTCACCTATTTTTGAAAGTACAGAGGCTGAATCCTGTAGATGACACTGAGAAAGAGATGCAAAACTAGACCCTTGACCTCTTCCTCACTACCACGTAGTGATTAGATTCAAAGTGCAGGAGTATTTAAGGAAGAAAACATCTTCAAACCAGACAAATTAAAAAAATTTCATTAAAATCTAGTATTTCAGTTTGCATTTTTCAAATCAGCCAAAGTAAGAATTCATACAAGTTTCATTATGAGCAGCATATCTAGCAGTTTTTAGTTGGTCTGGAAAGTTTGTTCTTGGCTTCCTATAAAGCTGACATGAAGTTAACAGGGGAACGAGGACATTGATAATTCCCAGCATAAGGGCCAACATTCAGTGCCTCTAAATGGAGGACTATGAGTTGCACAAATGTTTTTTTAATAAACACAGATATTTATACTGCTATAATAGCAGGAGGCTTGTTGAGGGAGATAGAACATTTGTGACAATTTGAGTGAACACAAATGAAAACTAACGCTTATATGCCAGCAGTTTCTTTTTGGCAGTTTTCATACCATTATGTTAATATTAAAACAGACAGCCTGATTTCACTTCAGTCAAGACTGATCCCTGTAAGAAACTCAAGAAGAAAAAAATTAAACACTGCGACGCAATGTGCTGTACCCATATACATGGCACAAAATGAAATAGGAATAATGTATTTTAGAGCTTAATAAATATCTTCAATAGAATGGCTGATTTGCAGGAGTCAGTAAATATCCTTAGTCTGATACTTAGGATGGCAACGTCTTCAAGACCTAATAAGAGTTTTATTAAAGAAAAGTATATTAAATTTATGTATTAAATGAATGTCTCAAAGAGACAAGCAGTTCAGATTTGATCACATATTTTATTAGATAGAGCCACAGCTTTGTACATCTGCGTATTCAACAGCAGGATTAAGCTAATGCAGTGAATGGAAATGGAGCAAACCCATCGCTTTGTTTCTGTGAAAATGTACATCTCCTATATTGATATTCTATCTCTAAGACAGTAAGTAGCAGGTTTTAGTGATGGAAACCCATCTCCCCCTCCAGATAAACCAGCTGCACTGGTAAGTTGGCCCATGAACGGGAGGTAGAGGCAAGCAAATGGGGAAAATGTGCAGCCACCAGAGCCTGCAGCCCCTTACAGAGCCCAAAGGTCTCTGTGGTGTCTCAGGGGGAAATGCAACGTGGGGACACAGGTGGAGAGTTCTTCTAGAGAGGTGTGTGTGCCCAGGGCTGGCACGGTGCTCCCTCTCACACTCCGACAGCTCTGCCCATACCTCTGCCCATGCCCACCAAAGTGGCTCCAAGGTGACGACAGGGAGTTGACATTTTTCTTTAGGCTGAGCTCTAGCAAGAGACACTTAATTTAAAGCCAGCATTTCCGAGGTATGTCCTATGTTCAAGGATCCCATGTCTGAAGCAAGACCTGTGTGAGGGTATGTGACCTGGGAACTGATTTGTGCCTAGCAAAAAGAAGTATCAAACGTAGATTTCCTTCTGAAAGCGTGACTGTTGCAAGTAAACCCTACGTGAAAAGGACAACGGAAGTTCACAAACTCATCTCAACTCAAACAAAACGCAACGGGATTTTGCATATCTATAACTGTGCACCCTTTTTTCCCCGTGGTAAGCATATGGTTGCATTCAAACATTTTTGTCCTAGCTATGTCACAGGTTTACAGGAATGGCTTTGCATTGCACTTGGCCTTTGTTCAGTCTGAACGCTGCAGAAAAAGCCAGCCTACTGCATTTATTTTTCTCTTTTTGCAGCAGGGAAATACAATACTCAGACAAGCATAATAATTTATGTATCAAGCAGATGTGAAAAAGACAAGATCACAACCTTTACATCCAAATCCTGTTCCACTAATACTCCTAACATCCCATCTAACATACTTGCTTCAGTACAGCGATACATTTGTTTGCAATGATTGTTACATTGCTTTTGATTAATAATTAAAGAAAGATGCCTAACCCAGGAGGAAATCTTAGGGAATGACAGAAACATCCATTTATGATGGCAAGAAGGTAAAGTAGTACAGCAGTCCCAAGAGATCAGCCACAGCTCAGATGTTACCTCCAATACATGCTGATGCCATCCTGCACTGTCAAATAAAACTGAACAGCACAATAGAGATATGTGACCAAAACTGTCAGCACCGAGAGGTATTCCAGAAATTGTATTAGGAAAATGGATGTACTAAGATTCAATTTTTGGATTGTATAAAGGTTTCATTTGGCGACCTTGCGGGTCTCCAGGTGGAAGAAGAGAGAGATCCCACAGTATTTAAAGAAAAAGAAGAGAATAATCCATTTTCTGGCACCGCATATTTATCCCTTTATTTGCAATCCAGCTGACTGAGGATAAAAACTAGCCCGTACAACACGACGCCTCTTTGTTTCAGTTATCCCTTCTTCTTGCACATAACCACCAGAACTCTATTTGTGATTCCTCTTTGCTCACGTGGGGGAACAAAATGGAACAGGAAACTCTCATTTACAATTTTATGATAATGACATAATGCCAATAAATCTATGGGCACCAACGCATTTCCCTGCACAAAGACATCAAAAAAACTTGACAAATAAGTTCACAGGTGAAATGGATGCAAAGTTAATTGCTAGTTTTTATTACTTTGGACCTTTAGACATACTTATGCTTCACTTGAATCATATCTATATGGGCTGAAGATCTTTCTACTGAGGCTGTAGGTTTTATCTGCATAAAGACTAAGGTTACCACCCGCTGCTTCTCATGAGCGACATCCTCCAGTTGTTCATCACTCCCTTCCTGCCTTTTCCCATCACCACAGGGGGCCATCCCCCACTCTACCAACAGAGAAGCTTGCAATAAAAAATTCTCTAACTCCTTTTGCTCTCGTGGGTTAGTATGAACTCAGTCTGAGACTGTGCTCCCCCCTCTGCCTGCGCTGCAGGACGGGGTTCAGCCCCCCCGGGAGGGAGCGGGGCAGTGAGACAGGGGACATTTGAGTTTGGGAGAGAGGATGTTTGTGATTCCTCTTTGCTCATGTGGGGGAACAAAATGGAACAGGAAACTCTCATTTACAATTTTATGATAATGACATAATGCCAATAAATCTATGGGCACCAACGCATTTCCCTGCACAAAGACATCAAAAAAACTCGACAAATAAGTTCACAGGTGAAATGGATGCAAAGTTAATTGCTAGTTTTTATTACTTTGGACCTTTAGACATACTTATGCTTCACTTGAATCATATCTATATGGGCTGAAGATCTTTCTACTGAGGCTGTAGGTTTTATCTGCATAAAGACTAAGGTTACCACCCGCTGCTTCTCATGAGCGACATCCTCCAGTTGTTCATCACTCCCTTCCTGCCTTTTCCCATCACCACAGGGGGCCATCCCCCACTCTACCAACAGAGAAGCTTGCAATAAAAAATTCTCTAACTCCTTTTGCTCTCGTGGGTTAGTATGAACTCGGTCTGAGGCTGTGCTCCCCCCTCTGCCTGCGCTGCAGGACGGGGTTCAGGCCCCCGGGAGGGAGCGGGGCAGCGAGAGAGGGGGCATTTGAGTTGGGGAGAGGACTGTATTCCCAATCCTGGGTCTAGTCCCTCCACAGCCTTCAAGGGCACTGATGTCACAGCGAACAGAAACTTTAAACCTTTCTAAACACCCTCTGCCTGCGCTGCAGGACGGGGTTCAGCCCCCCCGGGAGGGAGCGGGGCAGTGAGACAGGGGACATTTGAGTTTGGGAGAGAGGATTGTATTCCCAATCCTGGGTCTAGTCCATCCACAGCCTCAAGGGCACTGATGTCACAGCAAACAGAATCTTTAAACCTTTCTAAACACATTCATCATACAGGTAGGCTACGTTTTCCAATTTGCTGTGATATATGAACCCAAGATTAATCAGCTTGCATTGGGGAAAAAAAAATAAGAAAATCAAAATTATTTCAACCACCTGCACAATATCTCTCGATTGTCAAAATGCGTGTCCTGGCTGACAAATGGTAACAAGATTTCACATTAGAAAAACTGCACTGTTGATGGACTTAGATCTTACTGTCTGTTATGTACAGCTGTCACCTTTTTTCACAAGACCACTTAAGCACCAAAGTGATAACACAGTGGAGAAGAACCAAATTTATCACACTTCACCATGGCCTTCTACAGTAACGTGTGGCATAACAATGCCAGGCTTAAGTGCAGCTTCCTTCTAAGAGATCTTTCAATACTTTCCCTGTACTACTTCTCGTGCAGGCTTTGTCAATGACTTTCAGAGAGAGAAAGATGCTCCCTCTTCCCCTCCCGTTCCACGGACACTCGCACAAGCACAACCAGCAGCACAGCCAATGCACCGGGGAATTAAAAGTCAACACAGGGCTCTCCGCTAGTTCATACATTGTTTTCAACAAGACTGCAGAGGTGAACCTGAAGGTAGCTTTTGGCTTCGGAATCAGAATTTAGGTTATTTATTTATCTGCAATGATAGTGATGGAAGACCCAGAGGACGGCTGCTCATTCCCCTTTACCACGCTCTGTTAGCTCCAAACACAGCAAACAGCCAGCAGACACGCTTTGCCCTCTACGGTGAGCCCGGGCGACACGGATGCACGCAGACCTTTGGAGAAAGAAAGTCTAGTTTGGAAGTTGCCTTTGAAACACATGTCATACAGGCTGCGTGTGTCCCATACGACACGATGCTGAGCCTTCGTTGGCTTCAGGCATTATTGCAATTTACAGCCCTGCAGCATCACATACTCATCCCCTTTAAGTCCTTCTAAACACATTCTTGCAGGATAAACTTACGACGCAGCCGCTTCAAATCACAGCACACTTGTGAAGAGCTGCTACTGCTGTATCCTTAATAACAATCACCAGGGCTGGCTGTAATTATCTGTATGGACCAAGGAGAAAGGTGGCAGTGATGAACTAGGAAAGACAACAGAACTCAGGGCAGCAGTAAATATCCTGTTCTGGTGTTAGGCAGAGTGGCTAAACAAAAGGCTTGTCAGCACTTAGTCGGGTGTAATTTACCTGCTTTTAAAAGTACCATAAAATTACTTTTAAAATCACTACGAACGAAAGGATGAAAAACTTCATATACGATTTTTAGCCTAAGAATATGATTTTGCAAAATGTCATTAAAAATAAACGACGGAAATGTAGCCACCCTGGGATCCCTTCTCTTCAGTGGTGTTGGCTGTGTTGTGGTTCTGAGTGGAAAAACACAAGCCCTTTTGGAACTATGTGTTTTAGGAGGAGGTGGAATAGAGGTCAAATTTAAACAAACAAATAAGAATGCATTAAAAATGCAATTCTGTATTTAAAACCTTTTGCTTTCCAGTACAGCTTGTATTTCTGTATGTATAGTTGATTTTTAATATCTTTATAATCAACAAATGATTAAAAATGGCTACTGTGTAATACATGTCCTGTTCTTATAACAGTTTTATACAAAATCTGTGCTTATTTATATTAACAGTATTGAGTCCACGTGACAGAACCTGCCTGGCACTTTACAATCCTTTATTGGCTCCTTGGTTATTAATATTTTCATATTGACGGAAATTTTCAACCTTATATAGAATCACAACATTATGAGAGAACTAAATATAAAGTCTGTAAATGTAGTAAGTTCTGACTTAAAATGGGTAAACCCAAAGCATTTCAAAGTCATTTTTATGTGTCTCAATTTTTCTAGCCAACTGCAGCCTATTTATTTAAGTTTATGCAACCTCCCAGGACCCTGACAATGACTAAGCACAATAGGGACACTTAAGAAGGGCGTAGGTAGAAAATTAACTCTGATTTTGCTTATTTTTGTTGGTTTAAGGCAGAACCCTCGCCTTATTTTAATGCTTTCTTCTTCCTCACCTCACAATTCAGATAGAATGAAGATATAATAATGTGATAATCGAGTGCCTTCACAGAGCCCACCAGTGCATTACAAGTCCAACACGCAGAATGCAAACATCTGCTGGCATCATTAAACCATTTCTATACTCTACATACCAAGACTTGACCCTGTGACCATTTCTACCATTAGATTTGAATGACCTCAGCAAAAGAGCTGAAAGGCCAGAGTATTAATTCACAGAACCACAAGCTCAATTTAAGATTTAATTTGAGATAACTAAGAGCAACTGAAAGTGTATTCAAACTTATAAGTGTGGAATAAAAGATCTTACCCTGTTTTTCAAGTTAAATATAAATTCAATTATTTTTAACAGATTTATTCACAACTTTACAAACAAGGCCAGGGTTCTTTCAGCATACCTCCAGCTTAATATCTGGCAATACGATGCTTCTGTTTAGCAAGATTTTTTCTAATTTATGAATGTCTTTCCTACAGGGATTTTTCTGCATTCTGATTATATCCCTAAGGGAAAAAATGCTTCATTTATGAGCTATTCCCACCATGCAGTTTGAAACGCTCACTTCTATTCTAACTTAAATTAGCTAAAAACCTGTTTGCTCAATCACGACGGCTTTTCATCTACAATCTTAACATGACAATTAAAATAGCTGAAAGTCTATTGTAGAAGGTGTAACATTATACAGCGTTGAAGACCTTTCTTCAGCTGGATCTTTGGTAGGTTTTACAGTGCAGGTTGCACAGACACATAATGCAGGTACATATGCACACACTTTATACATATTACCACGTCCACAGAACTTTACAGGTGACAAACACAGACAGCTGAAGTGCTGGAGCTGTGTGCCACAGCCAGACAGTGTCCCTTCATGTCCCCTGCTCTCTGACCCCCACACGTCTCCTGAAGATTCATCCTGACATCCCAATCCTAAATCTGTTCTGTTCATCCGCTTTTTTTCCTGTTTAAATTACCCTGCTTATTACATCAGCTCTCTTGTGTTGGGAAATGGTGGTGTTGAGATTCCACATGAATCCTGTCACTGGTCTGGGTGCAGGATGAGCGCGTCAGTCGTGACTGCTGGAGTCACGGGTGACATTAGGGTGCCTGTTCCCATCCCAAAGCACTGCTCTGGGGACAAGGCAAGGTGGGCACACAGTAAGGGAACCCTTCCCATCAGAGGGAGACACAAACACCCTCCACCATCAAACTGGGTTCAGCTGAGGAGCTCTGGCTGGAATTTGCCACTGCAGAGCAAGTACAAGGTAGAGATTTCATCCTTCACTGCCTTCCCACCCATGTGCCATCCCTCAGTTTGCTATGGAAAAAACACTATATAAACTCTTGGATCACATCTTTACTTATTTCATAACTAAAAGTAGCTATAGAAATGATATAGATATGCTTACGCTGCCCTCAAAGGTAAATTTATATCACACTTTAAAATCACTGTTCTTAAGCCAAGCATTTTGCAGCTGAGCAGCTGTGCAGCCCGGTGAGTGTTACTGACACCTGACTTCAGTCTAGGACACGAGAGAATAGAAGGCAACACACATTAGGAAATCCAAAATCACCTATGGAAAAAATCAGGCATTATAACACAGACAGCTGAAGTGCTGGAGCTGTGTGCCACAGCCAGACAGTGTCCCTTCATGTCCCCTGCTCTCTGACCCCCACACGTCTCCTGAAGATTCATCCTGACATCCCAATCCTAAATCTGTTCTGTTCATCCGCTTTTTTTCCTGTTTAAATTACCCTGCTTATTACATCAGCTCTCTCGTGTTGGGAAATGGTGGTGTTGAGATTCCACATGAATCCCTTCACTGGTCTGGGTGCAGGATGAGCGCGTCAGTCGTGACTGCTGGAGTCACGGGTGACATTAGGGTGCTTGTTCCCCTTGTGCCAAAGCACTGCTCTGGGGACAAGGCAAGGTAAGGGAACCCTTCCCATCAAAGGGAGCACTCCCATGTTCATCGGGAGACACAAACACCCTGCACCATCAAACTGGGATCAGCTGAGGAGCTCTGGCTGGAATTTGCTTCTGCAGAACAAGTGCAAGGTAGAGATTTCATCCTTCACTGCTTTCCCACCCGTGTGCCATCCCTCAGTTTGCTATGGAAAAAACACTATATAAACTCTTGGATCACATCTTTACTTATTTCATAACTAAAAGGAGCTATAGAAATGATATAGCTATGGCTAGGCTGCCCTCAAAGGTAAATTTATATCACACTTTAAAATCACTGTTCTTAAGCCAAGCATTTTGTGGCTGAGCAGCTGTGCAGCCCGGTGAGTGTTACTGACATCTGACTTCAGTCTAGGACACGAGAGAATAGAATGCAACACACATTAGGAAATCCAAAATCACCTACAGAAAAAAAATCAGGCATTACGCTGGAGTGAGAGGGAATCTTCACAAAACTACGATGACTTATCAGTGCTGTATGAAAATGTTTCCTGAATGATTAGGACACAATACACACAGAGCAGAAACACTGCAAAAGCAGAGCCGCCAGCACAGCTCCCGAGTGTCACCAAGGTGAGCATAGGACAGGTCTGCTTAACGCAGAAACACCGCACTGATTTTTCAAACAAAGAGCATCCCCTTCTGTGGAGACTGTAATCAAGCTGTCAGGGGTCAGGGACACCGCTCGCTTACCTGAGGGGAACACAAAACCAGGTATGCAGATCCATTTAGCACAAAATCATATACACCATATCCCATTTTTTTCTTTTTCCCTGCCTTCTCCCTTACACCCCTCCCTGCTTTTGAAGAAAAAAAAACCCACACATTTATCACTTTGCTCCTAGGTGCAAACAGTGACTACGGGTAGGTAGGGCAGGTTAAAATTTTCTTTGACTCCTCAGCACATTTGTCATGCAGGCTGTCTGCCTGCCGAGGAAACCTTTTCACCTCGGGCTTATTGTGAAGACATACCCCATGAGAAAGGAATAAGGTGAAAAATGATGATGTCACTAGGTTGTTGCAAGGTTAGCACACGCTTAAATGGAGTAACAGTAAACGAAGCAGCTGCTGGGCTCCCTACATACATGACATTCATCCTCCCATCGCATCAAAGCGCAGGACTCGGCGAGGACTGAGCACGAACTACTTGTTGACATAATTAGAGCTGGCTCAAGGGCTCCTTTTAATAGCCAAGTTGGCTCTATTTTGCAAGCTTTCATTGGCAAAATCCAAGTAAAGTTCAGCCAAGTTCTGTATCTATTTTGTTTTGTGTCTTATGCGTTTCCCAACTTGGAAAAAAGAGCCAAAATATTCTGGTAGCTTTTCAGTTTTGTGGTAGTTGGTATTTTAAGATTATACTGGCTTTTAAAATATACAAACATTTTAGGGGAAGCGTAACACACTACAAGGGGATAGAGATTATAAACTCACAAGAAAAAAAAAGTACAGGAATAAGAATAATTAAAGAATCTTGGCTTGTTAATATCTCAATAGCACTTTCTGCGTATAGCACGAGGCTTTGAATCTGTTGTCCCTCGAGTTTTCCTCTCTCCAGACGGAGACGAAATTATCTCAAAAAAAAGCAAAGAATCTGAAGAAACCATTTTAACATCATTTCTTTTCTTCTTTAGTTTCATTAAACGTTGAATAAATCGTAACCAATTTGACTTCTGCAGTTCTGTATAATTGTGTTTGGATTGAGGGACAATGAATGTTTATTTGCCTTCTGTGCAAAGTTTGTTGTAGTTTGCCAGAATTCTTCCGTCCAGAACTTTTAGTTGCTCGTAGAAAATAATTTATGCGAGAAGAGTTGGGTTTTTTCCCCCCCCACTTTCTTCACATTACTTCAAGTCTGCTCCACTTTGCAAACAGTTCCTAAATGTCTTGGTAAGCAAAATTAGATAATGTAGTTTCATCCTGCAATTTTAATTTAAGGGAAAGGAAATCAGTTAGCTGTGCAATTACGCTAACTGTAATGCACATTCTGTTACATTGCTTGGTGGCAATAATCCACCCTTGGGTCATATTCAATTGTTTCACTTTTATCAGTGACATAATGGGGTATCCTATTCCACACAGTAGTTCATAACAGTTTTACTAAACACTCTTACAACTGTTGCAAATATTAACACATTCCATGCAGCAGAGAAAAGACCAGTTTTTAATCAAAGATACCTTTTTCTTCTTTTCTATTTTTAACTACACATACATCTTCACGCTGCGTATAAGACACAAACCAAACCCAGAAAAACCTTCAAGGTGAAAAATCTTGCTAAATCTCCCGGTTTTGCTCCCACTTTTCTGTTGTTATTTTGAAAACGGCAACATTAATGATGTTCTTTGTGCGATCTCATTTTCTGCTTTCTTATCCCTGCCACAGATCTGCCCCCAAATGTTGCTGAAAAGCAGCCTATTCTCTGGCTGACATAAACACTGACTCAAGCACGCGACGCACCGAAACGCTGCAAAGTTAAAGCAAACCAGAGGAAAAAACACTTTATAGAGAGAGAGAAATCTTTGCATACTTTGAGGCAAAACACACTTGTATTAAATATGTATTTCTCTATGAAAAATATTGTATATATATAATTATGTATATATTTTCAAGATTTGCATGAGAAAAGACCAGATTTCAGTGTTATGTCAATATTAAGCTCTCCTATTAACATGTGTGCTTTAGCATCTTCCTTGTGGTTAGTAACAGGCAAATGCATTAGAAGTGGTTTTTCTATTTGATGACCAAAACTATTTTGAAAGCAGTCATTTTGATATTGCATTTAACCAGATTGTCTCATTATTTCTGTAGCAGTCTAATCCATTGCAACTGTGAAAATGAAGCAGATGCAGAACTCAGGCTGTTGTTACGAAACCCCAGAAAACGATGGTGTGGTTTGTGTTTCACATGCCATCAGTAATACCAAAACACTGGCTTCTCAATTAGAAATAACACATTATTTTCATAAAGGACTGTAGATTTGCCTCCCCCCACCAAGAATATTATGCACTGACCAAACATAACACACATTCAGACTCCCTGATAAGAGAATCACCCAATAAAAATTATATGATAACATTAATGCAGTCATTAACAGCAGACCTTTCCTCTAGTAAGACAACATAACTAAGCATATGGCCTATCTCAGGGAGAACAGCAAATAGCCACATTCTTGAGATAGCATGCAATTTTCTGGCTTGTTTAATAAACTCTGAGCTACATTTCAGGCAGGAGAAGACAAATATCCAAGAGAAGAATGCATGGCTTCATTTTCACAGAAATGTCTAAGTAACAAGAAAAACAAGTAAAATAATATAATATAAAATAAAATGCAATTAAGAAGTTGTTAAACAGAATCAATGCTGATTGCCTGAGAAGAACTCTAACCATCCCCAAAAGCAGTCCTTGGAAGTGCTATTTAAACTAAGCGATGTACAGGTCACAGAGACCGAGGAGACTCCAGGAGGAGGTTTATCAGGTCGTTTACTTCCATCCCACGAGGCTCTATGTGGTGTTGCTTTTGGTATTATCTATCAAGAAAAGTAGGATATGAAAAAAAATTGTCCCGAGAGGTAAAAGTTGCTTTTCTTTTCCCAAAACAATTTAGAAACTCTTGGTGCAGCCTTTTGGGATTCTCACAGCTTTGTGTACCCGACGAGTTATGATGTAAATACAAATTATTATTTTTCACAGCTTGCTCAATTTCTTACATGACTTTGTCCTACAGTAAAACTCTGCTCCCTTCCTGCAACTACCGAGCCAGTCACCCCAACTTGTACCTGTCCATGGAAACACCTGCAAAAAGGCACAGCTGGCTCTAACACAGTCACCACGACCTGCTGGGAAACTGGGAACTGCCAGACAATTTGGCTAAGGAGGACCTGTACAGAAACCTGAAAGAATAATGTGGGTAGGTCCTGGTAAATTCACATAAATGCCTGTTTCTTTTTATAAGAGCTTGTGATGACCAAGGTGGTAAATCTCAGTCTGAAGAAACTAGACCATCTGCTTCTTCAACAGCAGTGTCACTTGGAAGACTGAGCTACAGATTAATTAGCTGCACTTTATGCAAAGTAGATTACAACAAATAAATACTTTTTAATAAAAATTCAAGTGAAGAACTAAATAAAGCCTTTTACATTAATTGTTCACTCATTTTGCCTCATCTTATCTCTGCCGTGTTAAGTACTGCTGCATCCTTCAGATTACTACTTTTAAAAATAAATCACAGAATAATTTTGCAGGGGCAAAATGGTATGAATGCTGATAAATGGCTGAGAGTAATATGATTTGTGTCATTATTAGAGGATGTATGCTCACTATCAGAAGGGCTTTCATGACAAGGAAGGTATTGAAATTCAAAAATGTTTAATAAAATGTAAACCTTATAATCTTCCAGGTATTTATCCTGCTGCTAATTACTTCCAGGGGGCCTGGCACACATGTAAAAGAGCAATGGATATCAGCAGGGAGCATTTGCTAACTCAAAAAGTTAGAAAGACCACTTTCCCTAGAGATAAATAGCTGTTAAATCTGTCAACTTAAACCTTAATGCGTAACATCTAAAGTAATCTCCATTCTCCTAACAGCCAGCCTGCATGAGAATTAATGCAGCAGTAATCTGGTAGAGACAGCAACCGGCAAGAATTTCAGAGATACAAGACCCCAACCAGCTCGGCCTGACCAACGGGTTTGGGAGGTTGTTGCCAAAAAATGATGCTTCACAAAGGAAGACACCATTTGCTCAGAATATCCAAATAGTTTTAGCTAAAGTCTCAAGCAACAGAGCTTTGTCTCATATATAAATGTGCTGGGAAATGGTTTGTATTTCCACCCAAACACATCCACCCAGTGTTATACACGCACCTGCAGACACGCTCCCAAAGGAGCCCGCGCCTTCAAACCCATCCTTCAGATCAGCAGCAGCTCACCCTGTTGCAGTGTTCAAGGTTATTAGTGCAAACGAGTAGCCTTTAAATATAGCACTGATTTTCTTCCCCCAAATAAGTATTTCTGCCTTGACCAAACACATCAAGCAATCCTTTCAGACTGTGAGCACTGAGCCCAAGGCTCCTTGCACGGCTGATGACAGCAGGCCCAGCAGAGGGTTGGCATTCAGCTCACCCAGGATTTTGGGTTTGGAAGCTCCAGAGCAGGACTGTAGAGTTTGGGGTGCAGACACCCATCCGCAGATATAAGAAACAAGCACTGCTGCTGGGGTCCCAGCAAGTGCTGTTCCCCAAAGGTTACACTTCAGACCTCTGGAGCATCTAATCCAGACAAATGACCTAGTCAAAAAAAAGCAACTGTAAACCAGCTGTGCTTGCTGACAGTGCACAGCTACACAACTAGCAGGGAGAGTGAAATGTAAAGGAGGCAAAAAAATAATAAAAAAAGGCAAAAAATAAAAAAGCAACAACAAAACCCAACCAAACCCAACCACAACAGTTAGGGCTTGGCCTCCTCCCCAACCTGGCTGACACACCGCACATGACATTAATGTTGACACACGTAAAGTACTACACATTGGTTCAAAGTAAACCAGTATCAGATAAACCTGATTGATTTAGAGCGGAAGAAATTCAAAAAGGACCTTGGGATAATAGTAAACTTATTGTTTAAGAAAAAAAAAAGGATGAAGCAACAGGGAAAACCAGCAACAGCCAGCACATCTCTTCTGTTTTACATGCTCATTCCCAGAGTTGCCTAGAATGGGAATGCATGTTCAGTGAAGGTAGACCAGGATTATTTAATTCTCTAGCAAAGCCCAGCCAGAATATTGTGTCACCACCTTATAAAATGATATTAATATAACACTTGAAAAGGTATTAAGAAAAGCAGAGAAGCTAATTCATGGACTAAAAAGTGTGAGCTTATAGGCCCTAAGTTCACATAGCTTAGAAAGAAGATATTTAAACAGGAATTTGAAGCATATAGGTATATATAACAGAAACCTTTAAAGTAAAAGAAGCCAGTTGCACTTGCCTTTTTTAAGAAAATACATTAGGGACACCAATAAAAGCTAAGAAAATACACATTTAAAATTGAGACTCTCTGGCATAAAGAACATTGAGGAACAAAATACCCCTCCTTAGTCAAGGACACAGAGGAAGGTATTTTCTAGTGACTGAATCTAGGTCATCTGCTCTTTCATGCAAAAGGCAGAAGAAAAAATAAGATGGAATTAGTAATTAAGCAAAGCCCAGAAGTGTCCAGTTGTGCTGGGAGGAGTTCAGAAAGCTTCTGCACTTCGGGGAAGTTGCAGCTCCCTCTGCTTTGTGCTGCTGGGTAATGCAGGGTGAGAGGGAAGCCAGAGATTTCTTATTCTTCCTCTGGTTCTCAGCACTATCTCCTTTTGGGACCAAAAGTCCTGACAGGAGCTTCCCGGGCACCACCTTGCCTTCATCCAAGTGTACAGGATGCATTTTTGCAGGGTACCAAGAGAGGCCCAGAAACTCTTCTCTCCATTTGCCTCCTCCGTGCCAGCACCAGGCACAGCTATAATCTAACCCAAAGTGAGTCCCTCTCTGCTAAAATAAAAGAGTGCAACCTTCAAGTGCTCGTTCATTTCTTTTAACCACCACTTTTCAACATTAAGGATTATTAACTTTAATGCCATTGGTGAGAAACTTTATTATGTTTTCCAGAAATTGCTTTAAATCAAAACTGCAGATAAGGCATTTTTCTCCCCTCAGAATTACATGGTTGTGTTGGCAACCAGCAGGAATCCATTTGAGCAATAGAATTACCACCTCCTGGAGGTGAAAAATGGGACAAAAGCAGGAGGAGTGTCTCCTTCTTAAAAGTCAAGGGAAAAAGGGCAAAACAGGAAGGAATGGAAGCCCTGGGAATGGGATAAAACTAAACAGTCTGCTGTTGACTTAAGCCTTAGGGGAAATTATCCTAACACAAAACAGCAGCAGTCTTGTACAGAGAATTTACAGCAAAGCTGCAGAAATCAGGGACAGAAAAAGTGAACCCCCCTTCTCCATGGCAATCACAGTCCAAGTTCAATATCAGTGCAAGACTGTGACGTCTTGGTGAAATCAGCAGAGCCAGAGCCTTTGACGTCAGTAAATTGCCCCCATGTTTCAACAGCAAAGGGGCTGCAGCACCTCTCCTGAGCAAGGATGTTGACATGCCTCCAACGCTTCTCCTGAAGGAGCTGTAACTCTTTAAAGCTTAAAGATAAAAAAAATTAATAAAGATATCCCTGTCTGAAACGATGATACTTGCAAGAACTTTTGAGTGCCTGGAGTACAGCACACAGCTGGCTTCTACGTAAATATCAGGAGCACGTGGAAAGTTAAAAGAATGCATCGTGCACTCAAGGTTTATGAAGAAAAACAACCCTCTGATTCTAGGTCCCACAATTAACAACAAGTTGATATAGGTGTGCAAGAGTCAGCAATAGTTATGCTAATATTTGTATAAATGCTTTATCCTATTAATAAAAAAAGAATTTTGTTTTTTATTTAAAAGTTTTTGCAAAATAACTCTGCTGGGCTGATCTTCTACCCTATCAAAGCTTACAAAGACTTTTTATCAGAGTTATAAAGCCACAGAAAATAAAGATGCTTTAATGGCCACTACATTAACTCTGGTATTCTGACCATGGTGCAGCCGTACAGACCAGTAATATTTCTTCTTGGTGTAAATGTACAGCACGGCATAGGCAGTACGCATGGGTAGTCACAAATCCCTAGCATTATGCCAAGATGACAGAGTACTTGTCTTTTTTTGTTCTTGTGCTGCAATTTATCTTAAAAAAAATGGACTCCGGTTTTCCTGCATACTACAAAAAGTGTCCAAGAGAATGTCATAATGGCATTACTCCTGCTAGAAAAGCTAATCTACTTTACACTGTCCTCCTTTACGAGACACTGTCACTTCTCAGAAACAAAAGTGCCCGCACACCACTCGCTGAAAAGAAGTTGTAAAGCCCTGTCAGTTGCTCTGCAGAAAAATGCCAATTATATCACATGCTTTTCTTTCCTTAGCTTGCCATATATGTAATTTTTGATGAAAACTGTGCCATGGCCTCATTTAGGCCCACATGATACAGATGTTACGCCATCCTCGATGGTGAAAAAGAGACCACAGGCACGGTAATAAGGATGCAGGACAGTGGTCCTCTCGCAGCAGCAGGTACTCACACAGTGAGATGTGCAGAGACTACATACTGACTACATTGAAAAAATACATTAATTTAAAATATTCCAAATATCAGATAGAAATTTCATTAAGTTCATCAAATAAAGCCTCACTCATACACACCCCCCCCCAGTATCTTTCATATTTTTCCCCCCTTTTTTTTTTTATGGACAGAATCTTTATTTCCCAGCTTTGTGACATCCTAGTGGCAAAGACGACTTCTTCACAGAATAAACACCCACTTGCTCTTGTTTTTTGTTCATTACCATTTCTCAAAAAAACAAAATCTTAATACCAAACAAGTTTATAAAGGCTAAGGGTGACTAAGTAATCTAGTTATAGCAAATACATTTTTACAGAAAACATGAGAATATAAAGACTACACAGAAATTAATGTCTGAAATTCAATCATAGTAAGCAAGAGGACAGTAATGTCAGAGAAACTACCCTTACTGAAAAATTTATTGCTTGTCATCTTTGCATCTGAGCTGTTCTTTCAAGAGAGTTTTTCCACACACCTAAATATAGAAGCTAAAGGATGTTACAATATAAGAGGAATTTAGCAATACCTCTGGTAATTGGTGTTGTTAACTGACACGGTAAGTCGGTCCAAATTGCTTATTTTAAACTCTAAAAAAGGGGATTAAAAAAGCCCAAACACTATTTTTTGTCATTTTTAGAATCAAGTTACAAGCTACTGAATTATTCTATTACAGATAAAGTTTTTTTTTTGTTTTCCAGCCAGCTAAGAGGTTCCTACATGGTAGATGGAATGGCAAGAGGAGCAAGAAGTAAAGCAAAAAAATACAAGGGGAAAGGACATTGCAGACAACAGCCTTGGTATGAACTGAAAGGAGATAAACAGTCATTGCTGAGGACAGTAAGTACCTTCAGTATCTCTCAAGATTTACATCCTATTTGGAAAACACTTACAAACCCAAATCTACTCAAGATTCCTAAAAGGTCTAAGCCTTACATAAAATCTTACTGTGCCCAAATACAGCATTATATTGCAGAGTCTTTTGATTTGGGATGTTGGCATGTGTCCTCTATTTGTTAGAAAGCAAACCAACCCTGTTGTTGGGACGGTCTCAGATCAGTTGTCTCTCCTAACGCAGCCGACTGCAACCAAAGGAATCTACATCACAATACAGATACACTGAGAAATGTTCATTCTGTTCCTGCCAATTTTAAACTATTTAATTTAGAGCTTTCAAATGATTATTTTTAAAATATTTTCTGGTTAAGATGACACACCTGCCCCTGTGAACATCTGTTTAGAAGCAGCACACTGGTAGGGAGAGAATTACTCTGGCACACAGAAGAGGTCTCCTCTTTCAATGTATCACATAAGCTGTTTTTTTTGAGAAATAACGATGAACAGATAAACCTAAAACTTTTATTAAGACTGGTCTGTTGATTCTGATCATGGCTCAAAGGGAAGCCAAGAGGACTCCAGTAATGTATATCCTGTAGCTGTAACAGGCCCTTTTGCTGAAGTTTTATCAAAAGCATCCCTATCAGATTGCAGTTTACATGACAAGAATACATCTGCCACATTCTGGAAAATCAGTCAATTCAATTTAGTTTTCAATGTATTATTTTATACAATGCTTTTCAAGATGTTTTCTTCCAGGGACTGGCATTTTGGGGATCACCAATGGACTTGAAAGAAAAACGTTGGTAGAAAACTTGAGCATGAACATATGCTGTATGAGCACACACACACACACACACACTTCTATAATTGCTCTGTCATCTTGCTTTAAAAAAAACATATTCCCTCTACCCAGACCCCCAAATAAATCCATAAATAGAAAGGGAAAAAGATATTAAAGTCCAGTATCTGATTTTCTCTCTGAAGTAAGCCCTTCCCTGTGAAGAGCTGGCACCATTCAACTCAGGCTGCTCAAAGCTGCCATAAATGATGAAATGTCCTATGAGGGAATGTGAATCCCCATCCCTATGTATTTGATACATTTAAATCAGGTCATATAGTCACTGTTATTAATTAGAAACACTGTTGAAGTAAAAACATTTTAAATAAACCCAGGGACTGAATGTTAAAGCTGTCATTTTTTACACAGCCTCATGATTCAAGGATTAATGGACCTTAAAACAACCATAAACCACCGAGGCCCCTGTTCTGGTTTAGAAGAATAAGAATAGTTTTATTTCTGCTTCAGTCTGCCAGTCTTAAATTCATTGTGTGTCAGTGGGCACTGTAAACACTTTTAAGTATTTTGACATTGTAGTATAAGATGCTGCTAATCTGTTTCCTGCCTGACCTTCACCAGTTCTGTGCACCTTGCGATTCACAGGAAAAAGAAAAGCAAACTAATGAAAAACGAGATATATAATACATACACTATATCTGAACACACAAATACTGTCATATAAAACTGCAATGCACCTTGCGATTCACAGGAAAAAGAAAAGCAAACAAACTAATGAAAAAGAGATATATAATACATACACTATATCTGAAGGCACAAATACTGCCATATAAAAGTGGAGTAATATTCAAAATTATTTAGACTTCACTTTATGATAACTCTTTTACAGGAGCCTTTTCTAGATGTATTTTTTTCCAATTACTCTTCTTCTTGTCTCCATCAGTGGATGTAAGGTCTAATGCAAGGGGTGAGAAGGCTTGTGAGGTAGGAACTATTCAGAGCAAAAGGCTCCAGTTTTGAAGTAAGATCAAGTACGCAGAGTACATTTCTGGGAAGCCAACAAGATGAAGTAATCACTACTATTTAACAAAAAAACAAAACCAAAACCCAAACAATATTCAGCAGTACAATCATGATGGATGCTCAGAGTTGTGATTACCCTGGAATTCAAGCCTGTGCAGTTATCACTGGGTAGAGCAGTGGGATACCGAACTAAACAAAATAATGGCTGATAAGCAGGAAAAAATATTATTTTATCTATTTTTAACATTATCTGATGTGAAGGTCAGACTTTCTGTGGTTTAAGGATCAGAACAACATAACTGGAAACTTGGAAGGTTTTAAATTCCAGCTCTTTCTAATAGCTGATTTCTGCTGCCCCAAAAAACGGCGCTTGACCAGGTTTTACTTCAGTCACACAACCTGGGAAACTGGGAACAAAAAGCTACTTCATTTAAAGCAAATGTAGCATGTGAGTGAAGCTTAACTTGGTACATAAAGTACCCATTAATTTTCAGTATTTTCTGGTGTGTATATATATAAAATACCTTTCTCTGAACAGCTCGTCAGCTTGGAACCGTGCTGCACCAGCTCCGCAGAACTTTGTTTCAGGAACTGTTTGACAGACTTCTTTCCCAAAGGTTTTACAGCACCTATTTCAAATGTTACTTGGTTACCAACTCATTTTTCTAATCTCTCACAAAAGAACATCAAAGAACAAAAAAGAAAAACCAAAATGGCATTGGGTAGAAATATTACATCTATTAGAATAAAATGCCGTAAACATTTAGCAATTAATGTGGCTGTGATATAAAGTTACCAAAACAATCCTCTGGCACTTGCTTAGGAATAAAAAAATAAGTGAACTGCCATTATAAGGTACATAATAAATAGTTTTGTCATTCACATTCTAAAGGAATTTAATTTTCATTATCAGAAAAAAGAGCCAAATTGTTTGAGTGTAAACAAATAATTTTAAAAGCAATTTTAGTATTGATGATTTACTTACAGATAGATAGTGAGACGCACACAGACATTTTTCCCTATGAATCTACCTATCAAGGTAACTTTTGCTATAAACAGCATTTTAAAATTATCACATAAAAAACTATCAAGCACTAAATTAGAAAAAAACAGAATTTTGAACGGGATAGTTAAATTTATGAAGCAATTCTGCTCCCCTCAGAGGCTTGTTGCTTGACACGCAAGCAAATTGTAGGGCGTGTGTTTGCCATGCAGGTGAACCTCTTTCCATGGGATTAAAAGGTGGGAGAAAGGATGAAAGCCACAAAGGCTACACAATTACAGCCATGTGCAGAACACATGTACTTTGGACTTAAGCTTGTTTGCATGACTAATAGAGATAATATTGAATGTCTTTTCTCATCATTTCAATTTTTTTTTTTTTTTTTGGCTCAGTGCCTTTTTTTGCTACCTCCAAGAGCTGTTAATTTTGTTCACTGCTGAGCAAAAGTCAAAGTCAGAGTCTAAACAGCTTGTAATGAGTTTTCAATGGCCCATCTCACTGAAATTGAGGGCAAAGGAGCAGCAGAGTTAGACACTGTCAGCCCTTGGAATTTATTATTGAGGGAGCAACGCGTTCGGTAGAAAATACAGAGAGGAGGGGCTGCAAATTCTGACAGTTCTGCATTAAGCCTTTAACAAAGATGTGTTATTACTTATGTAAATACCTCGACAACACAGATAAACACGCAGAAATCAATGTAATGTAGCTCCATTAACTGTGCAGCTAGATTGGGAGTAGAGAACGCTGCAGTAACTTTATTTGGCAGCCACTTAGGGCTGGAAGTTTTAAGCCCTGCTCCAGAAAAGTGATTAATACTTTGCTAAATACCTTAAAGTCACGAGGAAACCAGGGGTTAAAGGGTCCTTAGCAATGGTAGGGAGTCAATGATAGTTTTGCGAGTCCTTAGTGACTGATTTTTATAGACTGTACAAAAAGGGTTATCTTTCACCTCTGCAGCCCTAACACCGAGGTGTGCGAGCCCCTCAGACTTCACCCACTGCTGCAGGGCTTTCCAAGAACTTTTTGGAGTTCTGTCTCTTCAAGTGTACACTTGAATATACCTCATTAACCTCTATATAGATGATATGCTTCTTAGTTTTTCTGCTTCACATTTTAATTGGATTTTTTTTTGTTTCCTACTAGAGCTAGTACAGATTGTGAATAGTACTGCTTCATCTTCACTGAATCTTTGATTGAAAATTACAGATGTAAAGCTGATCTTGCAGCTTTTATTTCAAAACCAAGCAATAAAGCTACTATTAGGGCTTCTAAACCCAGGAAAGAGTTATCAACGGACCACTTTTGTATTTATAACTACAATTCTTTATTTTCCCTGGAAGCCTGTAGTTTGTGTCACAAAGAAAGTCAGGCTTTATGGGTAGTTTGGTGAAGAACAGGACTGTAAGATTTTAAAATACTGTCTGAAGGCCCAGTCCCAGATGAGAATGCCTACAAGAAGCACCAGGGAAGAACAGTGGGTGGGGTGGCATAGTATTGATGATTTATTGGTCCTTATTTGGGATGATTTGAAAATGCACTTGCAGTTTTACTTACTGTAAAGTCTGTTACCTCAACCTTTCACCAATCAAGCCTTTCATTTAATCACAAATACTCCACGTTCTATACTCACACACTTCACATATCTTTCTTTTTTTCCTTACAATTCCATACCCTTAAAGAACGATGCTTCTGTGATATTTTATGCTGCTTTTTCATGCATCACTACTTACGTAGGGAATAGCGCTGAGGAAAAGTTAGCAATAAAAAATGCAAGGCTTTGTTTGGCTTGATGTCATTTGGTTTAATGCCAACAAACACCTCCAAATCACATCAACATCTGATCCAACGCCAGCATTACAATGTTCCAGTCTCCTAACGACATCACATAAAACACGCTCACCACCTTTACCAAAAAGTTTTTACCTATTAAAAAAAATTGTAGTCACGTATGTATTGAAAAAATACTGATACAGCTTTTTTTTTTGTCAGACAATGCCAAAGATGCACAATCTGCAGTGCCTTATCTCCATCTTTTCCCTACAGTCCACCAAAACTCTGGATTTGCCTGACATGGCTCTGAAGAAGAAATTTGTCAGATAAGAGATTAACAAGTATTCAGGTGAAACTGGAGGCCATGGCATAACTTCTGCTCTCAAGTGTAGCTTCATCCTTACCTCATTTTCCAAAACATTCAAGGAAAGAATTTCAAATTCAGTGCAACACACCACAGTTTCCTCTGAGGTCCAGGCTGATGCACTGAGTAAGGTGGATGACCCTGATCCCAAGCATCCTTCCAGCAATCCACAACTTACCTAGGTACCCACATAGAGAGTAAAATACAAAGGTTGTCATTTGCTTACTGTAGTGACGGGCCCTATTACTGGTTCTTTTTAAAAAGAAAAAATGGCAAATTGAAGTTTGTGAACTCCCAGACAATGTGTTGTCCATATCCAGAGGCAGGGAGAGACTGAAATGCCTTTTAAGACAAATTAACAACATTAAGAAGACAAGAAAAATTTGCACTGTGTCATTCAATACTGCACAAAAGCACAAGGAGGAATTGTATGGAGTCAGTAATACATAGGTAGAAAATCACATGATTTAGTGTAACTTGCTGGGAATATATCCAACTCCTCTGTATTCAGTATTATTGACAAGCATTATATTCAGGTAATTGATGTTTAAATGCAAATGAATGAGAACACTATATCACCAGCAACAGAACTCACTCTGGAGATACGGCTACACTGAGAACAAGTGGATAGACTACGTAGCAGCAAATAGGGAAGTGGTGACAAAAGGTACTCAAAAATACAAAACTAAGAGAAATGAAAACTTAATTGAAGGAAAAATATTTTATGATATTGCTAAATCTTTCCCAATAGATTTTGTCAGTCTACACATTCACATTAAATCTCTGAAATTTTGCAAACAAGCATCTTTTAAGAAACCATACACTTGGTGTACTTCAAATTTTAAATTCAAATCCTTTAACTGGCAAAAATAATGTGTAATATGTATTTGGTAGTGCCCGATAAAAGGGTTTGTATAGTTTGAGAGGAATGTCACATCCATCCTCTTTTGCATATGCATCACATAATAGCCTGTTTTATATAGGACATAAGACCTTTTCAAAAAAGGCCTCGAATGAATAATGTACTACAGAGTTGTGTATGTCATCACATATAATAGAAGAGTCTCTTGCACCACGTATTAGGGAGGATAGATCTCCTCTGCAATTCTATCATCACATAAAACACCTTCCAAAATTGTCATAGTCAGGTCAGACCAAGCATTTCAATTTTTCACAGCACTATTTTCAGTTTTCCTTCCTCTCACGTTAAGTATTGTCAATAGGACTTCAGGTACTTGTGCACACCATTTAGCAGAGAAAGTAAAGTACAAAACAGCAAATCATTTCCACAGCAGCTGCCCGCTTCTACATCTGCCCAAGGATGCTAATTTGGACTGTGCAGGCTAGTTCACAACAACATTTATTTCCCATCTCTACTACACCAAGGAACAAGCACAGGGCAACATATTATTCCAGATGACTTCCAGCATCTCAAACAGTGAGCAGGGATATACCCTCCTATCATTACAAATCAAAGGGCAGCATGAGTTTTTCTTCTTCTCAAAGCCTTAACACCTCCAGCTTTGCAAGCAGAAATTAAAATACTGTTTCTGTCTTGAAAAGCCACATAATCCTAGGAGCAAAAAATTTGGCCCTACACTTGAATTTCACTATTATGCCCTACGCCGAAAAGCTCCTTTTTTTTCCATGGAACAGTGAACATTTATACAATCATTAAAAGCTCATCTTGCACCATATTTTTATCCTTCTCAGTTTTAATACATTTTTATAATTGCATTGAGGATATTCTAACCCTGTTTTTAGTGCAACAATAAAATTTATGAACCATGACAAACGTATCATACTAAAGACCACCCGAAGAATAACAATGTGCACGTCAATAGAAGAAACCTGGGCTTCTGCTTCATAGGAATTTAGGATTTGGGGAGGGGGGATGAAAAATACTTAAGATAGTATTCCCTTGATAACCATGAAATGGTAGCAAGATCACCCTTTTTTTCTAAGCGAAATGAAACATGAGGTGTTATAAGAGACAAATTTTCACAAACGCACTGTGTAGACTGGTTGTAATGAGATTTTGAACTTTTAAAATTTAGTTTGTGTGCAGATTTTACTGATTTCATCATTGTGCTAACTACCTGAGAACTCTTACTGCACAAGACCTATTTCCGAACACATTTCCAATATCCCTAGTTTTACCTGTGCAAATTTTTGCACAGCCTCCACTCCTGCTGCACGAGCCTGCTACACAAAACAGTCTCAGAAAATAAATGGTTTTCAATTAGAAAACCCTTAGAACCAGATCTTGTTTTCGCATCATATTATTGATTAGAAACACAATTAAACATGCAAATCACTAAAGAACATGCATGAGAACTCCTAAAATTTACTAAATTCTAATCATGTTTAAAACAGGTACTTTCTAATTAAATACGGTGTGACTTGAGAGTGTGTGTATTTCTGGAGTTTCTCTGGTATTTCATAATACAATACCATATTTTTTAAGTAAATCATGAAAATCAGGGGTTAGGAAAAATCCATTTCAATACTTAAAGTTCACAGATAATTCTAAATCTCCCTAACATATCACTTTGTCTTTTCCAAATAAGAATAAAGAAATAAGAAAACAAAGAAATAACCCTGATAAAGTTCATGCAAAAGCACAGATAATCTTCCCAATTTTTTAAACAGTTATTGTGACAAAACAGATTGAAAAGGTATTGTAGATACAAGAAAACATAAATGAAATGCATCCCACTGGAAAAGCTTTTTTGCTCACATTGTCATTTACAGCTTCTGAATTAATAGACCAAGAAAGGCACCACAGGCACCAACAAAATGCAGTAAAACCATTGGCAGCCAGTGGTGTCTCAAAGTTTAATTCCCCTGGGGAGAAAAGGACACTGCCTAATCTGTATTCAGTCCTGACATTGTCCACATCTGATATGGAACATTAGCTACTAACTCTCTCAATAGACTAGTGTCCTTCAGTTTATATTACTTTATGTTAATAGTAGAAAAATTACACACAACATCATTTATCATTGTTATACTGTACTATACAACCCATAGCTTATTTTAATATATTTATTTACCCCTAAGAGGTACCGAAATTTAAACATATATCTCTAAATTTATATAAATTTAAAGATAAACTTATAGTGCCAGTACCGGTGCAGAGCTGCAAAAGGGATATCCCCCTTATTTTAATTGTACATACAATCTAGAGAGTGGTCACATTGCTTAAATATGAAAAAAATCACGTTATTTGTGTTATAAATCTTACAGCATCAGTACATAACACAATGTTGCACCTTAATCATAATTTATCTTTTGATTTATTTTTTTTTTAGTTCCACTACAGGCAGCAGCTCTGCAGCTTTATTTTCACATCCTGCCCTTACATTATTTACCCAGAGCTCAGGTAGGCAAGCTCAGTCCCCCTTTAAAGTGAAAAAAACAATGCACTTCATGAATCAACAAAGAACTAGGATTTACTTTTTTTTTTCTGAATCCCAATCTACATCTCAATGCATCTAAATTTCAATTAGTCTGTTTAAAAACACTCCTGCAGTCAGTGATGTGTGCTGTTTGCCTGGACTATCCAGAAAGGAAAAAAGACAGCAATGAAGGAGAGAGAGAGAGAGAGAAATCTATACTCTCTTAAATGTGTATTCCTTTAACTTTAGTTTTTCAAATCTAAGATGTCAAAAAGCTCCTTTTATGATGGATCAATTTTTCAGAAGGGATAATTATCTACAATCATTCAATCACACTGAATTTCAGATAACAATTCCCACATAAAATTCAGATTTTTATTTTTTTTGCTGATGGGAGTTGGTTATATTTCATTTCGTACAGAAATGTTAAACTTAATTGAAAGGTTCAAGTAATGGAAAATATAACATATAGCCACAAATACTTTTTTTTCCAAGATATAGTCCCTTTCCTACTATAAAATTCCATCCTATTTCCAAGCTGAATTTGTGCAATTTTAGCATCCAGTCTTTGGATGTTATTCCACCCAAATTTCCTCCATCGTGCTTCAGTGCTGTAGAATAATTCACTAAGTCTGACTGGCTTTAGAACAATTACTCCAGATTAAATGGAAGTGGAGTGACTGATGCCACCAGAATATCTTTGGATGGTGCACACCCTTTGGTTTTACTACTTACTAACGACTGTTTTTGCTGAAATTAACTAAAAACAGAGAAAAAGAAGGAACCCCCTCATATATATGATTATTAGGAATATTATAACTTGTCTCTACATATATTCCATGAGACATTTTCTCGGGTCAGATGGTTTCAGATAGCTTTACCGAGCAAGAATCCTCAAGCATTTTCCAGGTACAAACCAAGTTCAGATTCTGACGTCCTGTTGAATATTGCAGCATTTGTCAAGAAATCACCACCACAGCTTCCTTGTGGCAAGGAGAGCAGGTTACGAACAAACCTCTTTTGCCATAAAACACAAGAAGGATCAGATCCTTAAACAGTCAGAATTTCCATTTCACAGCACTTTTTCCCCAAGTAAGAACAGAGTGATAAATTCAATATTTGACCTTAGAATTTGCAGGGCAGCAAGGAAAGAATATATTCCATCCAACAATATTTTTAAGCCACTTTAAAGTGAAAAGACACACTAAAGATTGTTTTGAACTCTCTTCTAGTTAAAAAAATAACTACAATCACACTTGGATAATGTCTGTTGACAAAAAAAAAATAATTAAATGTGACAATTAAAGAGAAGAGTTTGAACATGAATGTTATTACAACTGCACTAGCTTATATTCACAAGCACGATGAACTTTCCACCGGTTGTGTTCATTTATTATTTGTACAACCACCATCACAATGAAAAAAAACCTCTACCCTCTCTCAGGATAAAAGCCATGTAGAAGAATTGGTCAGTTTATACCACGGTGCTCTCACAAAATGAAGGCAGACAGACAGCCAGGCTGGTAGATAGACGTTCTTGCTTCCTCATTCATTAAGGTCATCTCCTGACCTGTGTGCCACCAAGGGAAAGGCAACAGCTGTTTCCAGTATCCGTGGTAAGAATGATGGAAGTGAATTAATCCACAGATGGAGACCAGCACCTGAAGGGACCAGTCTGGTGAGCAACAACAGCCTTTGCCTGAGAAACACACTTAAATGTTACCATATGGAGCGCTAACAGAAGACAGAGGGGAATGAGAAACTCTGCACGTTGTGTTATTGCCACAAAAGCTTAAGTATGGTATTATTGATAAGGATAACAAAAAGACTGCCTGCCTAGGCAGTTCTGATTTAGAATTCATAAGCTATCGAATTAGTTAAGATGCCTTAATTAAGAGAAACTAGGTGATTAAATTACTGAGCTACACGGGAAGATTCCACCCAAATAAAGCAGCGTAAAATAAGATCACAAGAGAACAGAACTCGGAGATGCAAAAGACCCATTAAAATCTGAATCGATTCCCCCTGCGTGATATATTTTTCAGACTGAAGATGCATCAGCTGTTAAGCTGATACGACACTTCATGTTAGTCAAAAGGCTGAAAAGCTGCAATCATGTTTTATTAAAATAACTACACACACTGGGCTGGGCTGAGGGAGAGCACCAGAGTGCCAGAAAACAAGAACAATTAATTTAATGTCTCTGAACTCTTATGAGTAGCATTTGTAGTTCAGACACTGGAATATAACTGTCTGTCTTTATTTGAATGTATTTTCTACACCCGGCTTCAGGGTCTTTTTGGAATAGCAGATGGGAATAAACAGAGCTGCACTATCAGAAACGCTGAAAAATAAAGCTCAAATATATTGGCAAAGACAGAGAAGTGGACAGCAAATATTTGGAGATGACTGGCCAGTTTCATCTCTCCCTTATGAACCATAAAAGTCAGTAAAATAATGAAAACAAACGCTTTCAGAGTTAGGAAGCCTGTGTCCTGCAGCACCCAGGGCTGCCTATGGCTGGTGTCGCACGAGGGCAAAGAAGAATCCTCTTTTTACCACCCAAACCACCAACTGGGGCAGAATTTGAGAGACAATTTTCACTCTGCCAGTTGACAGTGGGTTACGGTACCTCTGAGGTCTTCTCCAGGCATTTCACCACAGCAAGAAATTCCAGATCAAATTAACCAGAGAGGTACGAGCACCCCAGTCTGAGAAGAGGTATTTGTGCTGTCACCCCACTACACGTGCTCCTTCCTCATGCTCTTTCAGCCGGTTTTATTCAGCACAAGCAATCGTGAGCCCGTAACAAACCTGTTCATGTTGCAGAACAAATCAGAGGTTTCCCTTGATTTTTGCTCCCTGAAGTGTGCCCCCAGGGTATCAGCTCTGGGATCATCAGATTAAGAAGTAAGTGCGGTGTGTACACTTCTACTTCTGAAGCTTTTTTTAGTGTTTACATTAAAAAACACATTTTAAAGTTGTATTAGAAGTAAGATGTCAATAGATCTCTAAACTGAGATTCCGGGAAGCAAGATTTCAGCCCATTCAGGCAGACTTAAATGAGGAGGAAAGGTTTACCTACTTTAAACATACTTTTACATTTCAATAGGTTAAAAAAGCTTCACTCCAAAATGAAATTTTGCAGGTCATTTACTGATTATGATTAAATCACCTTCATTTATTACCACATGGAAAATAAGCCACTGTACTCTACATGGGAAGTAATCTTAACTGCTTAGCAATTTATTCAAATACTCAGAAGTTAAAATCATTTCTGGGCAGTTCACTCATTAATAAGGGCAGATGGATGGCAGTTTGAGATACTATTTGAATATCTTTGAAATATAATTCCTAGTTTATATAGGTCAAAGAGGTTTCCCTGTTTACATATTCAAGACTGTACAATATGAAGACAGAGACACTTCAAGATGGGATTCTGTGAGGACATTCAACTTCTGGGGCAAAATGAGAGCCACACAAATATACAGAATTTTTCCTGCCCTGTTTTCTTCGTGATGTGTGTGCAGGTTCTATTAATGGTGAACAAATACAGCCAAGGCAGCAGAAGGTAACTGTTCTACCAAGACAAGGAAACATCAGCAATAGGACACTGCCTTTTTCAAGGAGCACCTTTTCTTGTTTCCAATGGTTTTGTAAAATCCCTGTTCTTCTGTCCCAACTGGAAAACCAAGTCTTTTCCACTACTTTCATGCGGATCCCACAACAGGTGCTCGAGAGAGGGGATTTGGGTGCTGCAAAGCATTTTTGCAAAGTAATTTGCCCTTGTCAGGTGATGCCAATTTGTCTAAGTGTCTTGCTAACAAAAAGGAAGCATCCTATCATAATTTCAGAGCATCTTCTCTATTGGATGGGGGAAGGGAGGCGATGGTTAAGTACACCAACTATGTCTCTTTAATTAGGTCATTAATCACCATCCTTCAGAGCTCTTGAGATTCTTTTTTTCAACCCCATATGCTTAAGCATGAGAAAAAAATTCTTAGCTCTGAAACCAGCAAAACACTTCTCCCGTTCTTATCAGAATAACAATCTGCATCTTTACCTAACACTTAAATTCTTCCATGCATATATTGCCAGCAGTGCACTGCCTGTTCCTCTCCAGTCTCTGGAGTCCAAGAGCAAGTCACCGAGCTCCTTCCCTGTACCCCAGGGGGGATGCTCTGTTCTCATCCCTAATGACGCAAATTCCAAGCAACTTATTTACATCAGTGAAGTCACCCAGAGGTCACAGAGAACTCCTTTGGTTTCCTTTGCTTCATCCTTTTGCTTTATCCATTACTCATATCTTTTAAAAACCAACAGGTGCTGTGAACTAGTTCATACGTAGCAGAACTCGGTTTCCAAAACGATTTGCAGTTTGAAATGTGGCTGAAGAAAAATTCTGCACAAAATGCGTGCTGCAAAACCTTAACATTGGCTCATGAAAAGCAAAATGCCTTCTAACCAGAGTAGGAGAGTGAAAGGGAGCATCCAATCTTGTAAATTTAAGCTATATAACACGGATCGCTGAATTTTATCCAGTTTCTTCTTTATTCAGAGCAATCACTCTCATATGACTAAAGCATATTTTCCAGAAACAGCTAGTCTTGAAGCATTCATAATTATCCCTTTTTTTACAATACCATTGCTGTTGTATATGACTCTAAATTAATGTGAACAGAGAACTGGAACCTAAACTCAGCTGCAAATCCCACAAAACTTTTACATAGTTCAGAACTCTGGGGACTGAAGGTGATTTTTGCCCTGTAAAAAGGCTGCCTAAATGTTTCTGAGATGGAAGGCAGTCTTCCAAAAATTAATAATTTATATTAGGCTTTTTATAATTTTTTAATAATTTGTAATTGCATGGGAGACGAGTGGATATTTACTCCATTTCAGTATGAGTTTTGTTATTTTCAGCTTAATTTAATAACAGCCTAATCCTAGGAAATGCTCAGAAACTTCCCAGGGCTAACTTTTGGTAAGGGCTGACTTCTAAACGAAAACCATAGTCACCTGCCATGAGGACACAGGGAAGGAAACTCCTTACCTGTTCTCTGGAAACAAACAATGATTTGTCTTTCTAATGGAAAGACAAATGATACAGGTGAAGAAAGATGTGGATTGCAGCTCTAAAACATGGGAAACGGTGGTAAATCAATTCCTTTAGGACAAAATCTAAAGCTTTCTGCTTGACTTAAAACCAGTAGATGGAAACGTGAGACGGAAGTGAGGTATCACCACCACCATTAGTGAAACTTCACGTGAAATAGCCTTACGGAAAGGTCTGCCATACAGCAGAAGAATCACCAAATAAACAAGTTTTAAAACAGCACTTGCAACTACACAGCACATGCACAGAGACATTAATAGCAACAGAGAATATTGTTAAGGCATCTTTCTTTTAACACACATGAAATACTCGCACACTTCTTAGAAACCACTACCACCGACTGCCCTAATGTTCTATCAATAAACCTGATAAACTCCAACATATATGATAATATAGTCCACATTTCAGATTTTTTTCACCTGCACTGCAAGTGAAAACCATAGTTCTACACAATTAATGTCTTCAAGATAATCAAATGGCAAAAATAAGTCTGAAATTCACATTTTATACTACATATGGGATGACAGTAGAAACTTTGATGAATGTCTTTGCAATACCTAGAACAGAATTTCCCACAAGGACCAAGATAAATACCATCTTCTTAATTATCTGTTTGAAATATGAAAGGCAAACATCTAGGCACTGCGTGCATTTACTCCAAAGGCTTGAACAGGATTTTTAGATACTATTAGCAAAATAAACTTGGTACTTATCTCGTGGATGTCTACTTATAGTTCATCTAGGAAAAAAAAAAAAAAAGCATGAATGGGAGGATTTGAATAATGAGAGAGCTACCAGCCAAACCAAAGGAGAGTCTTTCCCACCTACTTCTGTATGTTCCAGAAGCTGTAACTCCTTCTAGTATGTGAGGGGATTGGGGGATTGCACATCCCTCTTATCCTTCCCCAGCACACTGATCCATGGCACCTCCAGCTCTCAGCGCCACAATCCAATAAACAGGGAAGATCATAAAATATTAGGTAGGCACAAATTGAATGAGTCATCTCAGTGCTCTTGGGACTCCTGGTAGAAGCAGGGGGGAGGGTATCAAAAAGCAAAAGGAAACATGGTGTAGGAAAGAAACACAATACACTTTCAACAAGGAAATAAAAATGCTTTGCAAATAGTTATTGGCAAAAACTGAATAAAGTAACAGCTTTCTAGCTAACCCTATTCTAGTATGAACTATCACCCCACCAGAATATAAATACTTTTCTATTTCTATTATCTATAATTATTTGTCCCAGTGAATTATTAATATGAATTTACTGAAGGATTTCTGAGGAGGAAAAAAAATAAGCTTTCATAAGAAGGAGGGAACAAAACTAAGTTAATAAATCACTCTGTCTCAGATCTCTGAAAGATGTGTTAGTGATGATGTTTTACACTTTTAGTAATTTTATAGCTACTGGTTTAACTTATCTCCAGTCTGCCACCAAATTACAAGTAGCATTTGAAAGAATTCAGGCTGTCTATTTAAATGGTGAATGTTTGTCCCTTTTGCTTTCAAAGCCAAGCTTTCCTTCTAGAGACTTGTATTGAACAGTTCTTGCCTGACCTATGGATTAATCAGAATTTAAATACTGTATTATTTCAACAGGCACTTCTAATATCTGTGTTTCCTGCCATGAAATGTAATTAGGGAAAATTAATTTACCAGGGGACCTCTGAAGCTTTACCTTCTTCCCCACTGCTATTTGCACTGGGCGACATTCAAATGTAATTCCCTTCTATTCCAAGTATATCAGGGCTATCTCCCCTGGACTGCCTCGGAGCAGAACACGTCACCCAGTATTTGGAAAGTTCACAAATGTGACATTTTTCCAGTAAAACTGTACTGTAGCAGTCAGCTTCAATAGGTTTATCACTGTTAAGAAAAACAATTGGAAATCCACTGAACATCTTGCTTCATGACTTAAATCAGTCTCTAACCGTATTAGAGATGCAAGCCAGTGCTCCAGGACAGATTATCTCCCTGCGAGTCTCTGATGGACCTTTGCTGTTTGTAAATGCAGCTGGTACTCACTGGTGTCAGGGAGGATAACAAACGAGGTACACCTCAGTTCACATCCTCTCTATTGGTTTTTCTGTTATGTTCTTAACCTGCACCATCCTTTCTTTTTCAACATTGATTTTGATTTGGAGGCCACGTAATAATACTCAGCTGCAGTGCAATATTTTTATATTCAACTCTAAAAAAAAAAAAAAATATCTTTTTGCGGCTGCATACAAAAGCTTTGTGGGCTGCAGGCCAGCCTTCAGAAATACCTGTTTTGCAGGTTATTTGGAGACAAAAACGGAGAAACGCACGGAATTATCTGTGATAAATGCAGCCCCATCCTTTGCAATTGGGTTTCAAGGATTTTCACTGTGAAACAAAGGCCAGGGCAGGCTGCAGGAATGAGTTACAGAAGTATGTTCTATTTAACTCAACGGTGTCAGGCATATAACGTGCCCTTTATATCTATAGTTTATTTTAACACATATCAAGAAGACAGAAAATTAGTGATCAATGTAGAAGGGAGCATGAGGTTTCATTATAAATTAATGTAGGAAGACTCGGATTTCAATGATGAAATGAACATGAATCTTAAAAATTGTCTGTCTTTATGAAACAGATGAAAATTATTACAGTATATAACTTTTTGGTGACATTTTACTGCAAAGGGCATATTGTTACAAAATTCAGCAATGATGTAGCTAACAGAAATACTGCAGGCCGAGATAAGATTATTTATGTAACATGATAAAACATGAAACATGGATGTATTTGAGTCATGGGGTTGCAGAGTGGGAAAAATACTTTGCCCTGCTCTTATGTGAACCCTCCCCTTAAATCAAGGAGCAACACAGATGGGACTTGTTGGGAGCCCAGTTTGCCCAACAGCAGTCAGTAGGCAAATCCAGTCCACATCGTTGTGTTCTGGTGCCCAGAAAGAAAAAAGAAAAAGAAGGAGAAAGTGCAAGAAAGGTTCGGAGAACTTCACTCGGGCTTCCACTTTAATGGTAGCTTTTTCCAAAGACAAAGCATCCCTGCACCAAAACGAGAATTCACTTGTAACTGGATGAAGAAGTCACCTCTGAAAATGGAAATGAGTAAAAAATGTCATCTCCAAGTAGTGACATCGCGACACAGAACGGGTGGAAGATTGCTGCAAAGTTATTCTACTCCCCAAGCCGGAGCTAGAGATAACTCATCATCTCAGAAGTGGCCCTGGCATAGTATTTTTGGAGGTCTGGAATTAAATTCAGATTCTGGGATATTTCTACGATGGAAAGAGCACATACATTGATTGACTTACATATACAGACCATTGACTGACAAATATACATGATTGACTCCTAAGAAATAATCACTAGGATACAGAAAGTTCAGAGTTAACAGAAACAAACATTTGGCAGAATAACAGAATCTTTATCAGCTCAATGAATCTTGGATATACAACCACTTTTTAAAAAAATAAATCCCACACATCAAAACCAGACTGACTTATATGCGTAAAATTTGGGCAAACTCTGCTGGACACATTTCTCTAATGCAAATGTGATGGCAAAAATAGATTTTCACACAAAACTAAGGTCAAAAATTAGGTTTATCTTGGAACTGAAATTTTAGTCTTACCTAAGAAAATATTTTCCCATCTGTAAGTTTTCAACACTACTCTCGTTAGAATGGTATAACTGAATCCAGATATAAATTACTTGCTATCCTTAATTAGTAGAACCTATATTCGATCTTTGTCTTTCATTTTTGTTTCTCTTCCCATGTCCTTTCCTACCTTGCCAGGATAAACCACTCTGTTACATTCGCAAGCTTCAATTCTACTCATACCACTGTGATTTCCTTTAAACAAACAAAAAGACAGTAAAGGAAAGAAAAACAGTGAGAACCACCTGCAAACTATTATAAATTTTAAACCCACCCACACAGCCTGTAAGTCATAAGTGAATGAAAGCAAGAAGATTCAAAGAGAGGAATTAAGTGGGTTTGGTTATTTTTTTTCCTCTATAAATACTGTGCAAACAGACGATACTAAAATCTAAAAAGGTAAAAGATAAGAAAATACTAAAAAGAAAATATTTTTTACACTTTCTGGTTGTGTGCAAACAACAAATTCAATTGCCTTCCTTGACTGGGAATGGTTTAACATCGTCCCTGTTATCTGAGATGCTCATGATGGGCTAAATCTGTACTGGCTGAAGATTACCTGATCTCAGCAATGGGCCAACTGCACTCCCTAGCAAAGGCCCATGAAATTTATGATTTTCCTGAAAGGGCAATTTTTGTCTGATTATCACAATGATATTTTTTGTTGTTTATTGGACCAAAGAGGTTATCACTTCCTGAATACAACTGAGAGAAACTGGTCAAACAGAGCAAGCTATTGCATTTTTATTACATTTGAGAAACCTTCGTTGTCTCTCCAATATCGTCATGAATAATAATTCATTACTTATATCCAAAAACTTTCTTTTGGAGAAAAGGGAAAACCAAAGTCATAAGCTTTATTCTATACAAACACCTCACAAAGATCTTCTGTTCTAACACAGTTACACCAGCTTCCATCAAAACTAATTCTCTTAAGAGCAAAAACTACTATTGCTGAGTTACAAAATACCTTCTGATGGTTAATTAGAAGGCAAAAACTCCAGAGGTGATATCATGGCTCTATTGCATCCAGAAGAATTTTGCTGTGGACATGGTGAGTTAGGTTTTCACCCAGTAAATATGTAAAACATTGAAAGTGATATAATTTTTTTTTCCCTGGAAATAACATAAAGGATAATAAATTCAGTTTAGTACATTAAGATTTACTATTTTGTTTTTACAACAGATCTATCAGCATTCTGTAAAACTGAGCACCTCGCTAAGATGTCTGTAAAAAAAGCTACTCGAGTATTAAAATGCTTATCACTTCCATAGTAACTGAACCCAGCCCAAGTGACTGAATTAACTCCACTGCCACAGAACAGACTGGAAGAAGTTCAAGACTGGAAAACACAGAGTAATTTTTCTTTCACATATCGGCCTTACTGTTCAGCTGGATGAAATTTAACATAACCATGCTTTCATTTATTACATGTCATAATAAAGGCACAATAGAAATACTATAAAGGTAAGAGAATGGTGCACTATTTGCCTCAATGTAAAATAAACAAAGGAGGTACTTATGAAATATGAATGCCAAGAATTACAACGTCTGAGCCCGGCCATAGAGGAAATACGAAAGAATATTGAAATATCCATTTTTTAAAAATCCAAAGAAGCTTTATGAGCAAAAGAGCCACCCATGAAGATTTTTAGTCTGAACTTTCAGCAGGTTTATACAGCTATATATATATATATGTCTTACTTTGCATGTAAAATTGCCAGCCCCAAAGCACATCAGATTGGGACCACGCAATGTAACTTATTGCACTAAGTAACCTAAAATCACAAGGCTAAATATGTATTACAACCAATATTGTTGAGTGTTTATTGCTACTTATTTAATTTTACTTTATACCACTTTCTTCCCCTTGTGCCTTTGTTTTCTACAAAAGGATTTATTTATCTATTTATTCTTTTTATTTATTGAGGAGTGATATCTGAGAAGCCAGCCCCCTTTGGACAGGAAAATTGTAGATGGGAAGCTGCTGTGAAGTTACAGGTTTATATCAAAACATCGAAGTTCATCGTATGAGTTCACCACCTGCCTCTTGCATCTTAATTTAACTACTGACTCAGATATAAATCACCACTAGTTTTGGAAACTTTTCAAATTATTGTCTGTAGAAAAAATTTCAAATCCAAACTGGAAGCAAACATTGGCTCAATCGGTGGAAGAGCAGTGATTTTGTGCTTTGGTTTGTCACTCAAGGCCACCGCTAATTGGGACCTCAGCTTTCTCAAAGTATATTAGCTGTTAAAAACCCACTACACACTGACAGAGCAACAAAGTTTATGAGGTCAAAAAACATTCACCTACCGCAAACCGCAAAAACAGGCTCTTGGTGTTAGCAGCAGAAAGAGACTTTTCAAGTAGACCACAAGTTTGACCAAGACAGCCCTAGCTCTGGCAGGGAGGGACACACCAGCTGCCTGTAAGTCAAAGGTGCTGCTCAAGCAAACACAACAAGTACTCCAAGGCAAGTCAGCAGCTCCACTAAACTGCTAGAGACAAGGAGCCAAGGAAATTCAGGCAGATTAATAAAACCCAGCTGATGGGAGTTACTGGAGGTTGCAGTGCTTTTCTTTGAAAAGGGCTCTTAATCTCTCCTGACCTGGAGTACTAATGGTCTGCTGCAAACTCATTAGGGGAAATACAGACACTTGAACCTTACACTGATGAAGCAACAAAGACAGCAGGCACTGCTCTTAAAGCAACAAAGCATATAGGGTTTAAAAACACCCCAAAATTTGTACTCATCTCTGGACAGTCCTCTCAACAGCAAGTTGCGAGCAGACCACGGGCACTGCTGGGCACCTGTCTGAACTCAGTGAAACCACTGGGCACTTAATGATCTGAGTTCTTTACGCTGTAAGGACTAATATCAAGTCCTGATAACGACTCGCGTGCCATTTCTATTGTGTACATGCATTTATGATGGGGTTATACACAGACTTTGTACACACAATTAATAGTGAAGCTTGTGATTCAAATGCTCTATAGCAACACGCTGTCTGTAATAGCACATGTAAAATAACACTTTCACTTCTCTGAACCAGTTATATTATCTACCTGTAATCACTCATTTACACACCATATTAACACAATAGTGCTTACTTAAAATAAATATATGCACATGATATATGCATGTGGTATGTATTTATGTGTATAGACAGCATATACGCACTGACACATACACAGACGTGTATGCATGAAAATAAATTTTATAGGAAATAACACTGGTTAATTTTCCAACAAAAAATAAGGTTTCTTACAACTTTGTTATAAATCTTTTTTTAGGCCCCATAGCTGTGTAGGGAAGCTTAATTCTGCGGTTGTGGGATTTCCTACCATCGTACTTTCCTCTCTCTGCATCACCTCCCCTCACTGAAAAGACTTTCTTTCTAGGCTGGCATCTGTGTTTACACATACACATTTTGTATGTACGTATCCATCTGTGTCCCATAGCTATGAAAAACAGCACTTGAAAGAAATTCCTTGAAAGTTTCAATATTTAATTTTTCTACTTTTTTTCTTTGTTTGTGGCTCTTCTGATAGTTTACTCATTTTATTTTAATGTGTTTCATGAAATATTTTCCCAGTTTATTAACTCTAGAACTGTTCTGGACAGGAAAAAATATGTTTATCTCGTGGGTTTTTTTATTTATGAAATATCATCCACTACTTCCAATGCAAGAGATACTGCAAGAGATGTCACCAGAACCCGAGCTCTCTTGCAGAGAGCAATATGACCAGTGTGTTCGACTCGTTGCCACCTCCCTGACCTGGGCTGCTGCTGGGAACCTGGCCACACTGCAAAGTTCTGTTCATCCCTCCATGGAATAAATCTGCAATGGTGATTATTCCATGCTTGAGCCACCTGCCCTAATGAATAACGCTTCCTGTGTAGCTCTTCCCAGATATTGGAATGAGTTACTCAAGCTTGAAAGACAAGTAGAGAAATTAATAAGCGGCGCACACGCTCCTTGAATGGCAGAGGGGCAAAATATGGGCAAAATATGGGAAGAGGGATTCATTGCTGTGGTCTTCCTGCTGAAAGAAGGGTTTGTGAGTATCAGAAGACCTGCATCAGCGTGAACCTCACCAGACAGGCAGGTGAGCAGTCCCATGTGACTGCATTTTGGCTTAAATTTAGGTAGTTGAATGCTGATTATCATTTTACTTCAGATTTCTGAAAAAGATAGAGACTTACAAACTGACCAGCACATGATGACAACTGTTACTTAGTACCAAAAGGAAACTGAACCAAGACACCCCCCGACCTGACCCAGTACAGCAACAGCACCATGTTTTTCTCAGACTATTGTTATTTCTAAAACCAAACTTTTAAGTAGATGGGTTTGCATATTACTTAGCTTTTTGAGTTAGTACTCTTTATAAAAGGACACTGGTAAATAGACACGAAATGCCTTTGCCAGTCATTTCCAACAACAGATCCTTCTGAGCCAAGAAAACTGATGGTTTCTGAGCTTTGGTACTTTTTTTTGCCAAACAGTGCTGGATTGACTGGTTAAATTCTGTAACACAAATACACACATAATAACAAACAATGTCAAAGAAACACATATTTCAACAGCCCCTGGAAACTTCAAAGTAGGCTTTTCGTGTGTTTGAAGTTGAAACAAGTAAGCAACACTGTTGTCTCCTTAATTTGTTGATTTTGGTGTTTCTCCAGACCTGTAAAGACCAATTCGGTGACATGAAGGAAAAAAGAACGCATTTGTTCAGCACCTTATCCAGCAAACTCCATGTTATATGCAACGATGAAGCTTTTGGTTAATGTTACAATTTATTGAACATGCTTCCCTGTTGTACTTATTTGCTGTGTCACAAAAAGTCATCTGCATGGAGATTCAGTAACACCATTAAATGAAATTCAAGTGGGCGTTAAGTATACATATAAAGTACCCTTATATCCAGTATGTGTATGTTTAGATTTTTTAATTCAGACTGACTGATTGCTGATGCAATTGAGTTAGCCAGTAGGTTTGTAGGGGTTATCTCAGTCACTATGCAAATTATTCCATCAAAGAATAAAGCCAGAAGTAGGGGAAACGCCAGGAAAAACCCATCAGATGTTCCTCACAACTCCAATACAGCAACATCGTTGTTTTAGAGCTGATGGGACAAGATTGTGTCTGGTGCACATTGCTAAGCCAGACCCAAGTGCCATTTCATTTACATGGCACTCTCTGGGTTGATGCTTCTCCTCACCCCCACAGCTGGCTTCACTGTATTCTCTCTCCAGCTCAAGTACTTCTGGAAACAAAAAGCATCTGCTTTCCAGTTTTGCTAGCTGGCTACTGTTCTACTTCTAGTTTGGCCACATACAGTTGGATAAAACTGTATGTTTCTTTTTCAACACTACTTATAACAATAAATCCCCTCCTTAAGCGTTTCCTTTCTCAGCATTTATTATAACCAGAGACCAGCAGCTGTAACCTAATGAGCACCTCTAGCTACTTCTTATAATTTCCTGTAGACCCATTCAAATCAATGAATCTTCTCCAATTAACATGGCTGAGAAACAAGCACACTCCTTCCATAAACCAACCACCTCCTGGTAGAGCAGAACAACCTCAGAGACATGGTGTTTGATTCTTGTACAGCTGTTTTCTGCACTACCATAAACCTCCAAACATTAACACTGCTATGCAATTTCTATTTATTCCTTCTTTATTATTGTCTCAGGCCTTGGAAAGAGATTTTCTAAAGGCCCTGTTTTGAAGGACATATCACATGAAGAGTAACCATTACGCCTCTATAGTCTATGAGCATATCAACTTGCTTTTCTTTTTCCTTTTTTATCCTTCATGTTTTTCATTTGCTGAAAAACTGTTTAAGGGAGAAAACCCAAACGCTTCCCCTGCTCCCCCCAAAATCCCAACTGTGGGAATGTTTGCTTTTTTTGGCAGCACTAATATTTATCCCTTACTTAATAGGAATTCTCCCTTGTGTTAAGAATGTTGCTTTTACAGCTCAAAGATCTAAACACGACATATTTGATCAGTATTCTGTTCTTCTCCCCTCTCTGTGCAACTTTGGAGCAGTTAGGAAAAAGCAAATATTAAAACAAAAATTACTGTCTTTGAGTGTCTGTGAAAATTTATGTACTAAAAAGCAGCTGTAAAATTTTTAATGTTTAAATTAATGTTTTATGTTTACAATAAAAACTCTCCAGCCATGAAGGGCTTTTAAAAGCTACATGCTAAATACAAGCAAAACCTAAGCAAACAGTAACACCCCTGTGAAGCCCAGCTTCAAGACATGAAATGGCAAATAAGACTTTTGTGTAGACTTCGTAAGTTTTCATGTCTTGCTCTACAAAAAAAGAAAAAAAAAACCCACCTAGGAATGTCACAGCTACAAAAAGAGCTGGCTAGAATATGAAGGCAAAAACCTTGTAATTCCTTAATAATAGGTTTTTCTGCAATTCAGAATGTATTTGTGATGGTCTGGTTTACTCTTTTATTTGAATTGTGTTATAAATAAAACAGCTCCTCTCCTCCCCCATTTCTGCCAGCTGTGAGCACTCTGTCCTCCAATAAAGGTTGAAACAAATGAATAGGTTTAAAAGAGACCATTATGCACTAGCTAGTGCAGACTGGGGAGATGAAATGTTGCCAAATCATACTCCTTTTAAAATCAATAGGAATTCTTGTTATTGGATTCAATGGGAGTATAATTAGGTTCTAAACTCACATGCTTTCTTGACAATGTGGGTTTCTTTACCTTTTTCATCCCTGTTTCCCTCTCAGATATGGAGAAGTCTCGTTGTTCCAAAGCACTCTCAGTTTGAACAGCTTTTTAGCCATTTCTCCCTGAAATGCTTGTGGCACAAGCTGAAGGCAAACTCTTAGCACAAATAACCTCAATTGCCTACGCTGAAATTCAGCTATAAGTTAACACCAACAAGAGCACAGCCCATTCCCCAGCATTATTTAAAGCCTTGATACCCCACATTCCCCCTCCTCCCTCACACTCCTGGGCATCGCTTTCTGAGCCCCCCAGTCAGAGCGACCCCAGGGATGGAATCATCACCACCGTCTCCTTCTGCAGCTCAGTCTTGGTTGGCAGGTCTCAGCGTAGAAGACTGACTAAGCCCAAATATATTTAGGTTGAATCAAATATAAATCTGTCCCCCAACTTGATATGATTTTCAAAACCCCTGTCAAAGTAAATACAAGAAGAGGATATAAATAACTTCCCCTTGAAAGGTCTCCATAAGGAGGACCTGGCGTTTCCCATATCTGCCCGTTGGACTCCAAATCAGCCCCTGGGGAGTCTTGAGTCCGCCCCCATTAATCTCTCAATGACTGGCTTTTATAAACACTGTATTGAACAACAACTAAAATACATAAAGCCACACCATCCCCCCCAGCGCCAGAATTTAGAGTTATCTTTTTCAATTTTTTTTCTATGCACAGACTTATGATGGTTCATAAGCCAAATCCTACGCAAATAGTTTTAACTCTTATCCACAGCGCTATCTTCATAAATTAATGTCAGCCTTTACTTTGTCCGAAAAGAAGGGATGCAAGAGCACTTTTTAACCGTTTCTTGGTTAGAGGTAGTTAAAGAATTACTGGGAAGCATTTGAAATGAATGATTTGAAATGAATATCCTTTTTCCTACTTCTCCAGGCACAAGAAAAGAACCACAAAAACCAAACAAAATAATGTTTTCCTCATTTTCACTCTTATTTGTTTGCAGTAGAAAATATAAAATATTTTTCCTGTCAACTATATTTTTAAAGTAAACATAACTCAAAAAAAAAAAAAAAATGGTCAAAGAGTGTAAGCATTAACATAAACAGAGGTAGTTAAAGAATTACTGGGAAGCATTTGAAATGAATGATTTGAAATGAATATCCTTTTTCCTACTTCTCCAGGCACAAGAAAAGAACCACAAAAACCAAACAAAATAATGTTTTCCTCATTTTCACTCTTATTTGTTTGCAGTAGAAAATATTAAATATTTTTCCTGTCAACTATATTTTTAAAGTAAACATAACTCAAAAAAAAAAAAAAAATGGTCAAAGAGTGTAAGCATTAACATAAACACTTCAATGTTTATTTAGATAATGGAATTAAAATTCACTACAGGTGATAACTGTGGCTTCACCTTCCTACACCTTATGTCAGTTGTTCCACTAAGCACAACCAAAGGTGACCTTAGAAAAGGCCAGTCCTGCCTGGTTAGTACCTTGCAAGGATAATTGGCAGAGCTGTTTGTAGGAAGTGTGCACAGAGCTTCTAGCTCCAACTATTTCCAATTCTTGTCAATGCTATGAAACTTAGGAGTTGAATGATTTTGAGGACAGCACTCCCCATTCCTACTGGTCTCTCTGATAACTGTGTTATCAGGACTTTAAAGCAAGGAGACCTGAAGTTCTTACGGTTCCTCTCTTCAAGGATGAGGGAAAACTTTAAAAAATGTGTGTTATGTGTGCATATAAAACATAAATGCACATACAGACAGGTAAACATTCAAATACGATTCTGCAGAGAACTTACCAAATTATTACTGTAAAGATCTTGAAAGAGTTTCCAAGGACTCTTTCCAGAAAAACTATACAGAATTTTTTTCCCAAGTCCACCCCAGTGAAGACAGAGAAAATACAGGTCCTAAATACGGCTTTTCAAGAAGAGATCTTTAGCTATTAGAGCTATTTAGGAAATGAGGTAGCACTACTGCAGTCAACATATTTAAGAAAGTGTATTTAAATTATTTCTAAGATGTTCTTTGCATATTTAGCAATATCCTGCCCTTTTTCACCATTTGTATGGCTAGCTTTTTTGCGACTCTCTGTGCTCAGCTCTTCCTTCAATCTTTGTGTATCCCTAATTAATTTGTTCATAACCACGATTAATCATTTTTTTAAACATGCCAAATATGTGCACTGCTCTTCTGCAGAGGAGATATTCCTATTGCAGAGTATCTCCCAAAAACAGATGAGGACTTCAGACATTTTATTAGTTTTATTAGCTCATGTTAGGTCTGTGACAAGCAAGTCAACTACATTAAACATCAGGTAAATAAAGATTAAGATATCTTGATTTATAAAGCAAACTAAGGGAAAAAAAATTAGATTTAACTCATGTTAGGTCTGTGACAAGCAAGTCAATTACATTAAACATCAGGTAAATAAAGTTTAAGATATCTTGATTTTAAAGCAAACTAAGGGGAAAAAAAATAGATTTTACTTAGTTTTCCCCAAATTTTGAAGCCCTCGTGAATTTCTTCTACAGTTTGTGACTTGTAATGACCACAGCTTGACAGAAACAAGACACCCTGACTGATAGGAGCAGGGAACAGAAACACAGTGTGTGTTCTCAAACAGCCACGTTACTGGTGATAAAGGATCAGCAGCCCTTTAGATCCAGCAAATGCGGATACAAAGCGAGGGGTAATATAAAAATATAAGAAGCAGTGACATTTTAAACGAAACTATCCCTGCATGGTCTTGTCCACAGCCATAATTCTAGAAAAGAGCTTCTTTTCTAACGCGCCCTCCAGGATTAAAAAGGCATAGATACCATGCTATATATTAAAATTAGTGTTTCTTGGCCTTGGATAGTTTCAGATCAGGGTCCTCGTGCCCTGGACATGATTCAAATAAGCAACTTCTCCATTAGGTAATTTAGCTAATGTCTGGTAGCTAAGATTTATTACCTCATTTTTTAGTTAAAATTTACAAAATTAGGTTTGGAGAACGGTGGGGAACATCAAAAGCAGTTGCAGCACCACTACAGTACAATGGAGAAGTGAAATAAATTTGAATAGAGTAATTCTTAACTGCTATTTATCTGTAGATTGAAAACAAATACACACAATTAAACCCCAGAGACCAGAATAAGACTACCTGCCCTTTCCTATGAGTACAAATGGGATATTTTTACTTACTAAAGAGGGAATTTGACAAATATGCTAGTTAAAATGGCTGAAAACAGCTAAAAATTTCTTTATCAAAATATATACTTAGAATTATCATTAACAACACAATCTTAATTATATACAGAGCTTTTAATTCACAGTGCTTTAAAAAAGAGCTAAATATTGCTATCTCCCACTATGAACAAGTGGAGACGAACTGATTGCTCAATTCACCAGTACACTGGGAGCAAATCTGGGAAAAAAATACAATTATCCTACTTCTTAATATTAGAAAGGAATCACTGATTTGTCCAACCTACAGATTATTTGCCTCCCAGTATCCCCAGTGATGTCCTGTACAGCTCCTAAGAGTTCCCAAGACTAAGGAAGATCTACATGGCATTTCATTTTCCTCCCCCTACTTTTTACTCCCAGGACACACCAAGGAGGAGCCCTTGGCAAGGCTACCGTGGTCACTGGCGTTTCTGACAAGTCATAGCAGAGGGTATTTTGATGCATTTTGGCATTCCTCCTAGAAACACACACAAAACAGGCCTTAGTTGAAGCAGTATATAGGAAATGTGAAAGAAAATCCCGCAGAATTAGTAGCCCTTTAGATCCAGCAAATGCAGATACAAAGCAAGGGGTAATATAAAAATATAAGAAGCAGTGACATTTTAAACGAAACTATCCCTGCATGGTCTTGTCCACAGCCATAATTCTAGAAAAGAGCTTCTTTTCTAACGCGCCCTCCAGGATTAAAAAGGCATAGATACCATGCTATATATTAAAATTAGTGTTTCTTGGCCTTGGATAGTTTCAGATCAGGGTCCTCGTGCCCTGGACATGATTCAAATAAGCAACTTCTCCATTAGGTAATTTAGCTAATGTCTGGTAGCTAAGATTTATTACCTCATTTTTTAGTTAAAATTTACAAAATTAGGTTTGGGGTACGGTGGGGAACATCAAAAGCAGTTGCAGCACCACTACAGTACAATGGAGAAGTGAAATAAATTTGAATAGAGTAATTCTTAACTGCTATTTATCTGTAGATTGAAAACAAATACACACAATTAAACCCCAGAGACCAGAATAAGACTACCTGCCCTTTCCTATGAGTACAAATGGGATATTTTTACTTACTAAAGAGGGAATTTGACAAATATGCTAGTTAAAATGGCTGAAAACAGCTAAAAATTTCTTTATCAAAATATATACTTAGAATTATCATTAACAACACAATCTTAATTATATACAGAGCTTTTAATTCACAGTGCTTTAAAAAAGAGCTAAATATTGCTATCTCCCACTATGAACAAGTGGAGACGAACTGATTGCTCAATTCACCAGTACACTGGGAGCAAATCTGGGAAAAAAATACAATTATCCTACTTCTTAATATTAGAAAGGAATCACTGATTTGTCCAACCTACAGATTATTTGCCTCCCAGTATCCCCAGTGATGTCCTGTACAGCTCCTAAGAGTTCCCAAGACTAAGGAAGATCTACACAGCATTTCATTTTCCTCCCCCTACTTTTTATCCCCAGGACACACCAAGGAGGAGCCCTTGGCAAGGCTACCGTGGTCACTGGCGTCTCTGACAAGTCATAGCAGAGGGTATTTTGATGCATTTTGGCATTCCTCCTTGAAACACACACAAAACAGGCCTTAGTTGAAGCAGTATATAGGAAATGTGAAAGAAAATTCCGTAGAAATTGGCAAATGTTCTTTCTACGGGCACATTTTAAATTACCATTTTTACATAAGCCAACCAGATACAATGCAGACCCCACTGCTGCAGAAAGCTTCCACTATTTTGCACTCAATATACAAAAGATTTACTGGAGTTCCTTTCTCTCTCTCTGCTTCTATCTAAGCTATTTGAGTTGGCCCTGGGAGGGGGACATTCTGCCCTTATGTTGTTCAGTGCTCTAATCTGTTATCCTGAGAACAGGAGGGCACCAGATCACTGTGCCAGTTACCCTCCCAAATCTCTAATTAATGTTGACAGTAAAATATTAGCCGCAGTATTAACTGCCAGATAAGAGAGAGCACTCCTGAGGCTTGCACATCGCAATCAAGCGGGTTTCATTAAAAAGAGACTCGTTACCAATAATACCAGACAATTGCAACATTTTCTTAAACTAGCTCTAAAATAAAGATGACTCACTTATCTTTGTACTGCTATAAATAGTGATTTGTTTCTCTTCCCTCCATTTCATTCCCTCCCACCATCCTTCAATCAGATGTAAAACTTCCTTTTTTCTGCTATGAGAGGAGGGAGAGGAAAAAACCCAACACCCAAAGCTCAACAACTCTGTATTTAGGCTAAGTCACTCTGCAACATCGCAGCTTATGAGTTCCAAATATAGATGTACCCATCAGCTCCTCCAAGCAGCAGCATGGCCTACACTTCCTCCAGCCCCAGGGGCACATCAAAATTGCACTTGGGAGAGAGAAACCCTGTGGCCAAAAACGCAGTTAAAGCTCGGTTCTTCCCAGAGCTTCCAAAGAGTTGGTTTTATTTCAGTTACCTGCATTGCAGTGCGCGGTGTCAGTGTAGTTACAGCACTATTCACATTAAAACCTCATCCAACAATCAGCCCGCAAATCCTGCCAGGGATAATAAGGCAGAAGGCTGTTTTGCAGCAATGCAAAGCTTCCTTGCTCTGAGAATGTCTTTGCAATAAAAGTCATGGTTTTAGCTTGTCATATCCTGCTAGGACACGTGCGTCGGGATAAAAATAACACAACCATCTTCCCCAGACTCCCAAGTCCAGAGGAAGCCAAGTCCCACTCACACGTCATCACAGCAAACCTCAGGTAGGCTCAGAGAAGCAAAATGCCTCCCAGCCAAATTTCCCCTACCAAAACTTCCAAGTTTTGGCTTTTTCCTCCATAACTTGCCGCTCTCCTCACCCACAGCATGTCTTTTTTATGGCATTACAGCTACAATTGTATTTAAACAGAGCAAGCACAGCATCTTCATCTAAATGTTAAGGAAATATTTCTCAGCACAAAGGCCGTCTCGCCCTGCACGGTGTTTAAAATGTTTTTTATCTTCAGGCTACATTAGGATTTGCTGTGAAATGGTATTTGGAATGGCTTGTGAATCACTGCCAAATGTGGTTGCACCAACCATATTGCACAGCTTTGCAGAGCAGTAATCACGGGGTATTTCTGACACTGGGAGCAATTGGTACAGAAGAGCAGTAAAAAAAGGATGGTCTGTTCTTTTCTCACTTAATCCCTACTGTTGAAGCACTCTTAAAAATCAGAATAAAATATGAACTAAGATAACAGATGCCCTTAATGAGGCCCTCTGTTACTCTACTGGAGCATCTCCGAAAAAATAAAATATATAGATGCTGCTTCAGCAACTAAGACAATAGAATTACAGAGAGCAGAAAGTCTGTGATTCTTTGGGGCAGAGGGTTCTCATCAGACAGGAAGGAATCGCTGGAAGCAATGATACAAACTGCAGGATGCTACGGTATCATCCACCTCCACTTCTCAGCATACTCCTCTTGATACCAAACCCCTCTCCCCTCCTTAAAATGAGAGGTAAATAAAGAAATAAACAACTCTCTAACCAAATAGATTAAAAACATGCAAAGGCAATTTCCATTTTATAAGACAACCTGCATGTAAAGAGATTTTAATGCAGAAAAGTGCCACTCCTTGTTTAAGGGAAACTTCACCTTCTTTAAATGTATAAAAGCAGAATACTGGATAAGTCGCATTTAGAAAAGAAATCTGACCAAAAAGTGCAAAATTGATCTTACACGCCTTTAATTCTACCAACCAAAACAAATAAATAAATCACTCTAAAAAATATGTCCAAATACTAATTAAGGCCTTTTAGACTCAAAAATCTTCGTACTTAATAGCATTTTGCCAGCCGTGTATGATCCACGGAACATTTACAGCAACAGCTATTTGTGGTACCCAGCTACCAGCGTGGCTTTTCCAATTATGCTCGTCTAAATGGCATTTGAACACGCTGAAAACTATCTGAGCACTAGTAACCTTCATCTCAAATTTTTCATAAGATTATGCCTAAACGCAGTGGTGATAAGCACAGCTTTGCAAAGTGCAAAATCTTTCATTTGTCAGCAAACATTACTGGGCATTTGCTTATTGCTCTTGGTAAAAAATCCAGCAACGAGTAGTCTTAATGTAAGAAATGAAGCTTTACACTCAATATTTTCTAAGAAGAGAATATTAAATCTAAAGTCACTTTATGGATCTTTAAAACAGGTGTTTATTGTCCTCAAAAGGAATTAATTACTGCAATTGAAGAGGAAACCATGACAAACTCATGCAACTGGCAAACGTTCATACACTAATTCCTGAATTAAAATGAACATTTAAAATGCACAGATTCCTAGTAGAGCATCACCTTTTAATACCATTAAACTTCTCTGTGTAACTTTATATGGTTAGATCTTGTTTTGATCCAAGGCCCAACCTGAACCAGCCTCTCTTTATAAGCATGTTATTTGTAAATATTGCATATGTTCCTATATTCCTCTAAACCAAGCTGTGATACTCGATTCAGAGGCTCGGGAACCGGCTGCGAGGGATTTACAGATAACAATAAAATGCAAAGACTCATTTTAAAATTCAGTACGGACTGCAATAATTTTTAGTTCAAAATTGCCATCAACAATTATCACTTACTTAAATAAAACAAAAGAGGAGAGTCTCAAAAGAATCGTATGCATGTCACTCCTACCTTGACAAAAGAAACATATTTTTAATTTTCTTACATCACAAATCACAGGGGGTCTCTAGTCACTTCAGTAGAGCAGGAGAGAAAAGGGGGAAGTTATACGTTTTCAGGCACTAACGATTTAAAATTAAGACAAGAACAAATATTGTTAGTAAAAGGAGAAGACAGTGGGGAAAGCAACTCAGCTTGTGGAATAACAATATTGTTAAATAGAAATGGTTGTTTTCTGAACACAGTCATTTTATAAATTGTACAGTAAAGCTTTTATATGTAAATTACCCAAACTCAGAAACCTTTCACTTCAAATTGAATTGAGAATAGCTTGAAGTAGAACACTTTAGTGAAAACGTGCTTAAAATGAACAAAATCAAGAACAACTAAGGCGCACACACATTGTTTCACTGGAAAAAAATCCCTGTAAATATATATTTGATTGATGTACTGCTAACAAAAAGGATCTAAAATTGGCTTCAAATATATTTAGATAGCCTCTTAATATGTGCATTTATTTTTTTTCTTTTTCATAGGTACTGATTATAATTTTTAAACTGTGTCTATTGCCAACAAATATATAACTACGTTACATGGAAGATGAAAACTACTACAATGGAAGTACATTATACAAATAATCACATTACCAAATTTAAAAGCTCTGTTAGCTAACATGCTACAACGATGCATTTTCCCCTCAGCTTTTGAACTAAAATTCATATGATTCCACCACCGTATTTTTAACTTACCAACATCCCTTAAAATAATCCAATCACCTCTGAGGGTCAGACTGGAAAAACTGGTCTGTACCAAACTATCATGCTGGATACTCCCTGAAGGGACCTTAGGCTGGAAACCTGGCTTACACAGCTCACATGGATTTTAAGAGAAGTTATATATGAAACAATTGCAGTATCTGCTGTTTACATCAACCTTACAAACATATTTATCTTCAGGTTTTCTAGCAAGCCTGGCACCTCCAGGCTGGAAACAACAATTGACACAGACCATGTTATTGGAATGCCAGCCCCACATTTTTATTTCTGGGATAAATCCCTGGTAATTTAACAACTTTGACAAAACTAGCTGTAATCCAGATGTTTCTATTTGCTTCTCTGTGACTACATTTCACTCGACTGTTGTATCAGTGCCTTGCACAAACAAAGTGCACTAACTCACTAACTACGGTGATGACGATATGAGGTGGCACGTCAAGGTACCTGACTGTGGGTAAATAAAATCAGAGCTCATCAGAGGGCAAATGCGAATGAAACAGCCTGGTGATATTTCCTCAGTTACCAAAGAAAATGACTTATCTGTGGCGAATGAATGAGTAGAATTTTGAAAGATGGTATTATTATAAGCCAGAAACGAAAATGTTATTATACCCCTTACTAACTGGTATTTCAACTATTAATGCTGAACTCCATCTAACTTATCTAAACGCTTTTGCACTGTCTCTTCTTCTCTATTGCTAAATGCACGTACAAGACCATGAAGGAGACTTAGGTATATTGCAAAGGTTATATTTTAAGATGATATGGGATGGATGCATTTGACTTTTTAAATCTTTCTCACTTTACTTCAGAAGAGGAATCAGAAATCTGCGTGGCTTTACTGCACTCTATCTTTTGGCGAAAGCAGATGGATATTTTTAGCATGAAAAATGAGTTATGAATTTCTGAACATTTATTAAAAGCAATACTGCATAACGTTTCAGGAAATATAACCCACCAGAAATCTTTTCATGTTTATATCTAAAAAATGAATATTTTTCTCCCCTGAGTAAAACAATATATCTCATGACAGAAGACTTAAATGCTAAAAGCACTTCCAATATGTTCAATCATTATTCTATATGCTTGTGTGCATTTCACTTCTTTTAGTAGTAAACATGCAGTAAAACTTCCTAATAGAACGACTCTGAGTTAACATTTAGCTTGATTTTTTATATTGTCAAAATTTTCCTACCAGCATTACTATAATTGACTCTTCCCAAGGCATGTGTAGCTGGACTGTGGCTGCATGGCCCTTTTTAGGGAAGGGAAAGAAAGAAAAGGACTCAATTTCTACAAAGAAAGTATCTTTTTTGCTCAATGTAATCAGACATAGGCATTTACAAACAGGAATGAGGCCTCAGTCTAGGAATAAAGTGACCCTGACTAACGTTAACTTCTCTTTCCTCTCATTCTCATGCTAACTTGCCACGTCTTACCTATAGTTTTTTTGCTCCAGGTCTTATATTTCCTGCTAGTACTGAAGAATTAACAAGGTTAAACGATGAAGCAGGGCCCCAGGGTGCTGCCCCAGGGTGCTGGTGGCTCAACAAACAGTGACAAAAACTGGGGAGTGCTCCAGAACATCCCCAAGGGCAGTCACTACCAGTGCATTTTCTGTTCTTCCTATGATTTGAATACACACAGATTTAAAACACAGGTGTACTTCTAAGTTATAGTATATCTGTATCTTTTTGCATCAAAAAACAGATGAGATAACAAATACAGACTGTAAAAAATGTGTAATTTCAGTCTCTGTATATCAATGATACCTCTGACAGCATGAGAAAGCAAAAGTATTGCGGATACCTAAGCAGAAAAAGAAAAAAGTCTGTTTTTTTCCTGAAAGTAGCCTAAACAAAAACGTCATGAAAAATGTGACCAGCTCAGTAAGCAGCAGGACTGTAGTCATTTCACTCTGCAGATTAAAAGGCCCAGAAAAGGGGCAAGGCCGCCTTTCACCTGTGCCACAGCCCCACCAGCACGCCCAGAAAAGTGAGGAGCGGGTTGCTGTAATGAAGAGCAGAGGTATACGGCCTTTATCAGATGAGAGGGGATTTGTCAGAGATTAATAGAATTCCATTGTAATATCCATATCTCACAAAGGCATACTCTGACAGGGTCCAATTACTTTCAACAAGCTGGGCCTGCTACATGGACCCTCTGAACCGGAATGGCCCTCCAATCTGTATGCTTTCGTTCAGACAGATAACACCAACGTGTTTCTCTCTGTGATCACTGCCTAACTTAAATGAGTTAATCTCGTTTTCCAGATGAATTGTTATTTTGTCTCCCGCAGGCTGTGATTACCGGATAAAAGTATTGTGTTAACAGGAGGGCCAGGGTCTTTTCAGCAGCGGATTCCACGTTCAGATAACCAGCCAGAGAGGGCTTTTTTCTTGCTTGCTTTTTTTTTTTTTTTTTTTTTTTTTTTTTTTTAAAAAAAAAAAAAAAAAAAAAAAAAAAAAAAAAAAAAAAAAAAGAGGAAGGGCTTGTTTGCATGCATGTGGACATACAACAGCAGAGTCCAGCTGAAAATGGGCTTTATGAAGTATAACCTCATTCTTTGCTTTATTTCTTTCCTATAACTCCCTTCCCCTGCAACCTCATAATTTTCTATTCTTGATAGCATGGCTGGACATAATGATCTTGCGCTTTACTCAACTTTTAAACCTCTTTATTTTGACAGCAGACTTAAGGGAAACTGAACCCCGGGAGGGTTTTTTTTTTTTTTTTTTTTTTTTTTTTTTTTTTTTTTTTGCCTAATGTGAAGTAAGAGAGTGGCACTAACAGGAGAAAACTGTGAAATGACACAGAGATAAACCTTCCCAAATAATTACGTAATGCCATAAGAGGTCACAAGGGCCGTTTATCTTCATATTTCAAAAGAGCTTCCCGGTGAACCAATGGCAGTTCCAGCCCACTTCTACATATTTTAAGATGTTATTTGCCTTTCAGTTCATGCCTGTCCTTTCTTTCTCTAATGGCCTTTGTTTCTTAAGCCATTATAACGTGTTTGAGAAGCTCACAAGGGAGGCTATCAGAATATAAATATTTGGAAGCACTGAAATATATCTGGGCAGCATCAGAAAACAGGAAGAAGCAAACAAGACCGTGATTTCACAAACAGTTCTCTTAAACCGATGAAGCAAGAGCCATATGGTGAGAGTTCTAGTCTACAGCACATTTTTCTGAGATAATGTATTTTCTCAATGACACCAGTGAGATTCTTCATTTCCTTTTCTCGATAAAATGTTAAAAAAAGTGCCCCACTCTAAGGTTAATTCTTAAAAACTACACCTTTGGGGTGTCAAGGCAGGAGAAGCACAGTCATGAATTGCCAGTTGTGCTTTGACCAACAAGAAAATTCCTTCAGGATGAAGAGCAACTCAAACATAGATCCCATCCAGGCAAATTCCAACCCACAAAGAGTAGCAGAACCGCAGCGACTTGTGTCAAGCCTGTGTTTCACCCATTTTCATCCGTATAGAAAAAAACACGAAACCATTATGTTATTTTAGTATCTAGTGCGAAAGGTAAATAAAATTTGATCTGTGAATGCAGAAGATTTCTCCAGTGGCTCTCCCAGTAGGTAGACCCAAGTTATTCCTGAGGTGGGTTGTGTCAACAATTCGGAAACAGGATGCAACATCCGATGGCTGGCAAGGTATCAAAGGCCGCCCCCGAAACGCGGTCGATTCTGCTTCTGAAAGCTTCCTGACACAAAGCCACAACTTTGGGCTGCAAAAAGCCAACGTCTTCAACAAAATCTGAATGAAGGTTGGTGCGTGATGTGGTGTCTCCCAGCCTGCAGGACAGGACTGAGCACAGCAGACCCTGCAAGTCCTGGCCCCCAGCTCTGCGGAGCAGGGACCCAGCGATGCACATCCCGGCTCCTTCCGCAGGAAAGGAGGGGCTGCCACGGAAGGGAAACGCAAATCTGAGGAATATCAGTCTCTACACAAATATTTGGGCTCCGTCTTTCTTATGCGAAGAATACCTGAGAGCAGCAGATATGAAAATCATTCATAGGAAGCCAGGTAAATTAATGAAAAGATAACACGTTTTGGAGTTTCTATATTACAGATTTTAAATATTTCTGTATCTCATAATGAAGTGAAAAGTCTGTGCAGCTGGAACCAAAGTCATCATATCGCTAACTCCCGTTTCCATCAAGTTGGCAGTATTCTCATTTCCGGCCAGAGGCAGTAAGTTCAACCTCTATACTGGGAACTAAGTTCATAATCTGTCATTTAAAGATCCCTGGTATTTTTCAAAATGGGTAGATGATAACCTAATGGTTCCCCTTCTCTTATGACAAACAAGCTTTGGGATTATGCATCGTACACAACAGAATGCAAAACATCTATACGGCGTAAGCAAACAGTCAATCAAGTACTTAGGGTGTAAAATCTAAGATGTTACAGTAAAAACATGTCTTTGCTCCAGAAGGTGAATAGAAAAGATGGTTTTCACACAGTGGGAGTCTCCCTCAGGTATATATGGAATCGTATTGTTTCCTGGGCTACAAAAAGACATATTCCAGTCGTCTTCTCCACCCAGCGCTGCATTTTGTTCTGCTTAGCGGGAGACAAGCGATGTGGTGAGGAGAGTGTGAAGTGCTCCTATGCATCATCATAAACAAGATAAGCAGAATTATTTCCTGAATTACAAACATCTACACCTACAACAAATCACCCAGAGGAGCGGGGGACGCTGTGGGCGCAGGATGGGCACAAACACGTGGGCTTTGAGCGGCTCTCCTCAACGCTGCTGCTGGAGGAGCAGGACACTGGTGTGACTTTGCCTTGTCTTTGCCTGATGAAAGAAGGAAAGATATTCTTCTGTCATTTTTCACAAGTGTTTTGATTGCTTTGCTTCTCTCCACTTAGTCTAGGAAAGCGTAGGCCTCAGTAGAGATCTCGGAGGCCATAGTTTCCCTGAGGTATATCCTCAGTGGAGGGTTTTTTTTTTCCCCTTTTTCTTGCTTAATTAACAGATCAGATGTGGGAATAATTATGAATAAACATCAGGTAGTGTCATTTAGAGACTGGTCACTTTGAGTAAACCCTGATGAGTCTATACACAGCCACACAAGGGATTAAGCTCCCAGCACAGCTGTACCCAGGACTGCTCACATCCTGGCTCCCTTTTTTGTGCAGGACACAGCCCTGACATCCTGCTTGTTATAGGGAAATTCAGAGCTCCCAGTGAATAGTCCTATTTCAGCTCTCAATGGCAGCGAACGCTGGTCCTCCCCACAATAACAGCCTTTTTCCAGACAAAGCCACCACCAGTACAGCAGAAATGATGCTAGTAAGAAGTGATGTGAATTGGTAACAAAGAAGCTTGATCAGCCTGATGGTGACAGACAGTCACAGACACAAATTAAATCTCAGACGCAAATTAATTTCTCATTCATTTTTCTGTACACCGGTGCCACAGAACACTTTGCAAAAGTTGCATTGAAGGCAGCAGCTGGAAATCATACTGTTTCAAGAGCTGAAAATATTCTCTGTGGGGAAATTTTATACCCATAAACTTTTCCTTTTCTTCCTTTTTTTAAAATAGTGTATCAGAATGCATGCAGAGCAGATCTGTGAATTGCTACACGGTTTTATTTTTTAAATTGCCAGCCTCTTTTTTATTCAGTGGTCTTAGAACATAAAATTGATAAAATGGACAGCCTTCTTTCTAAGCTAGCTTACATCTCGCCTTTTTTGAAAGCTTCCTAAACATGCAAGCACTCCATAAAAAAGTAACTGGTGCATGCAGAAGCAATGCAGTTCACAAATGAAGCAGTATAATGTCAATGGTTTGAAATTGTTCAGTCTCAGTTGTTTTCCAAGTCAATGCACTGGCAGTCTTGCCTGAATACAACTAGTCAATAGAGGGAAAATAAATAGAGCATTTCCAGAATTCACCCATCAGCACTGAAAAGTGTCTGCTTACTATTACACAGTTTTAACATGTCATAATCGTTTTTCACAGTATAGAAAGCCTCCTCATACCTTGGACAAAGAATGAATGACTATTTTAGCACCCTATACATATCTTCTAATAGAAATTCCAAGCAAACTGTATTGATTATAGCATTGTAAGTGGTATGTGTTATTAAAGTAGAATAGGAATCCTTTAGCCTATTTTTAATGCTACATTATGAACAAAAAAATTCTAATTTGGATACCTAAAAGCAGAGACTTCTGTATTTGGACTTCTAAACAGACTCATTTAACATTTCTGTAAGTAACTGTATATTGAAAGAGCTCCCTGTAATTTCAGGTAGAGTCGAACACCACAATTCATGCACAGTATTATCCCCATAAAGAATCCTCTTGACTATTAAGTGGGGCGGGTTTTGCTCGCATAGGTAAAAGCTTTAGAGCCACAGTTACACGACTCTCAACACTCAAACATTAAGCAGCAGAGAGATACAACTGTCCCCTATCTTTCCATCTTTTATTTCCCCCGTGCCCATACAAGTGCTATGGCAAATAGCACCACTAGGCTGAATACTACACAAAAGAAGAAAGGAAGCAGAGCAGACAGGACAGCCACATTGCTACACTTCCCTTTGGAAAAAAAAAAAAGAAGAGGTTATGCCTGCCTCTCCAAGCTATCTAGATGCTAAATTGCATCTAAGGTGCTATGCTCACTTAGATAAGGTCCTTGCAATGCCACATAATTGCAGAAAGGATCTGCCATAGTCTGAAAAATAAGGAGAAGTATGTCTTTTCCAATCCCCTGCCTTGTTATCTGTCACCTGGATGGAAATCACATGAAAAAAAATAAAGAGGGGAAAAAAATTCCCCTTCAGACCCAAGAACACACTAACGCCCATGGATATAAATGTTACAATAAAAGAGCAGGACGACTACTAGCAGAGCTTTTATAGCTTAACAGTATTTTGACAACAAATGTTCATATTTCATTTGAAATTTATGAAACCTTTGTGCCTGTAATCCCATGAGCAGCTACATGGTAAATGAAAGTAGCAGGCAGTCTAGATTAATAATATTTTGCTTCATACTGGAAGAGCATTCTAAGGAAAAGAAATCTTGCTTTATCTGCTCGCCCACTTTCTTTTTTTTTTTTTTTTACAGTCTCTGTATTGGAACAGATTCAGAGCTCTAAAACCTGCTTGCAAATATTCACAGATGCCTTATTAATTTATGAGAAACTGAAGGACCCATCACAAGGTATAAGCAAGCAATTTAGGAATAACAAGTAGAGGGGTATGATACATGGCAAAATACCACAGCTCCTAGCGTTAGAGAGCTACCGGTGGTTTAAATCAAGTTCAAGGGGAATACCTGGAGTAAGCTCCTGTATTTCATATTCTAATAAAAAAATTGGTACGAAAAAAACAGTTGCCCTATGAATCATAACCTTTGCTTTCACATTTTCACAGTTTAGACATACATGTATGCTAAAAGCTCAAGTGTGGCTTCTTGCACTTCAATGTCTAAGTGTATAAGTGTAGTTTTCAACAGCTCTATTTATCTTCAAGCCGACCCAACACAAAGTGTTGGCATTTTTTACTTTTTTTAAAGTAGTCTCCTAGTGCAAGCTATCATGGCAAATATGATGTAGGCCAATTACGTGCCTAGGAAGCAGATATTTATTTTTATTATCTTTTTATACCTTTTTTGAACACTCATGTGGACTTACCTCACATGCACAAGGTATATGAGGTTGGCAAGACCACAATCTGATTTCTTGCTTTTTTCCAAAGCATAAGTCACATGAAATATAAGAGAGACCACAACCTCTTTGTTGCAAATGGTGTTTTCTTCCCAAAATAACGCACTTTCAGCATATTCATGTGGGTATCCAGTAACACCAGCTCTGCTACTGGGCAGAGGAAGATCGTATCACCAGAAAGGAGACTACAAGCATCAACTATAATTGCACCTGAGTGTCTCAAAGCTAAATTTGCAACCTTCCCACCAAATTTACAGTCCTGTATTTTCACTAATATAATGCAATTAATATTTACCACCAAAACCAGAATATGAGTTACATAGTTTGAGTTCTTTCCTCATAAATACACTTTGGATTGTCAAATATACTAGCCACCAAAGGAAGCCTTCCATCAGCATCTGTGCTGAGTGGATTCAGTAAGTCTAACCAATTTACTATAAAACTTTTATAGAAGCATTATATACTTGCATCAGGTTCACAGTTTTATTAATTTACACAGATTTTATGGTTTCTTGAAGTTCTTATGTCTGAAAGAATGAACTGATACTCAAAGAAAGCTGAGTCTAGTGAGAAAATGATCTGCTTAAATACCATTCAGTCTCATAAAAGAGTAACTATACAGTAGTTATACCACCATCTACATTTCCATATTTATAAAAACTGATATAGGTATAATCGGCTAATAACTTCTGCTCCTTCTAATGCACAATAAAATAAGTTTTACTGATCAGCTTTGTGGTTTAACGGCTAATTTGGAGAGGAAGAGGGGTCTTGAAGGAGAGCAGGGCAAAGGGAGGTTTAGGGGATTTTTTTTGCTTTCTAAAGAGGAAGGTCCAGGAAGAAATTGTTACTCTGAGTTCACCTTCAGGATGCTCCAGAGCAATAAATTAAAGACAGGAGTTTCCTTCTTTTCCAAAATAGGATCTTAACATTAACGTATTTTATGAAGTGAGACCCAACCAGAAAATGTTAGCTTTGTTTCTGTGTCCTGCATTGGGAGCCAGCTAAGTCCAGGAACCAGCTTCCAACATTGTCACCAAGGCTTGGCCCAAAAATCAGATATTGCTTGATGAAGCAATACATCACTGTACTATCTTATATTGCTTATGATACCAGAAACGATATAATTACTGAGCTGCTGTGCACCTATCCAAAGCCTAAAAAACAACTGCATTACTTGTATTTACATAGTAATTCTGGAGGAATTACTAGTAATTCTGTTCTGACAGAACACCTCCTATAACTATTACACAGCTTAAGCAAAAGTATAATTACCTAAGAACAGAATAAGACGCAAGGTGAGGGTGGAATAAACACTTGCTCGAAGCAGAGTGGATGGTTGCCTCCAGGTCAAGGAATGGGTTTGCTAATAAGAGGTAACCACCTCACCCTCCTACACCCGAGCAACACTGAGCACGTCACTCCAGAGCCTCAGCAATGTCCCAAAATGATCGTGCAGTCACATCCTGCACCATGCGGACAAGCCCCGCCAAACACATTATTTATAGCGTGTGTATATATACTGAGTATGTACAAGTGTGTATATATATAGAAGTGCACATATAGAGAGGTATAGTAGTATATACATAGTATATAGAAGTGTATATATACATGCTATATACACTTTTATGTAGATATAGAAGTGTATATATATCCAGAAAAGTGTGTGTGTATACATATATACACACAGAAGTGTGTGTATATATATATATACACACACATGCACACACACACGTACACATGCTTCTGGATAAAGGAATGGCAGAGGCAATTTCTCCGTGGAATCGATCGGATCTGGAAGCCAGTCCCTGGGCTGAGATTGAGGCAGCAAACCCTCTGGGTGAGCCCTCCCCTGGGGCTGCGCTGCCCCCGGCACCAAGAGCAGTTGGTTACTCTCACCAAGCCCAGGGCACAACGCACCTTGAAGACAGATGGACTCTCCTACATAGGTTTAGTTTCCTGTTTGCTTAGACTTAAAGTCTTCCGAGCTAAGTAAATGGATTGAAGCCAGAAAGTTTGCTGGTTTGTGTATTTTCAATTAAACGGAAAACCTGTAAACAAACTGGGAATGACAGGGGATTGAGTGTGCTTAACCTGGGCCAGCTCTGAACCCTTTTTTTCCAGCTGCTTAAACTTGGTATTACCCCCAGAAACAAACAAAAACTTTTAGTGAGTAAACAGTGTTCAGAGGCTGTTAGGGGAGTTCCACAAGAGCAGCTCGGAGAAAGAAGCTGTCATGATCTTGAAGTATCTTTGTTCCAGATGCTATTTTTATCATTTTCACAACACCGTGTTTTTACAAATACTTAGATATACACAACTTCAAAAATAAAGCTGCACTACATCACAAAACCAAGTCCAAGTAATTTTGTGAGGTTAATTTTCCCCATATTTTTTTCACACTCAGATTAGCTGAATTAAACTCAGCTAATTTAATATCAGAGCAGTATCTTCAAAGGTGTGTTTCCTAAATAAGATACTGTCCAGTCCTTACTGTATCTGCAAGCAGTAAGAGACCTGTAATATATGCATTAAGGAGAAAAGGAGGTGAGAAGATCTGATAAAACTCAGGATACCTCATCTCAAATACGTAGAACAAAAGGAGTGTCTTCTTCAAGGTATGACACAGACAAGAGTGCATACGTGAAGGAAGTCAATAAGAAGTTTTACAGCAATATCTGTAAATTTCTGTAATGCATATGACTTCATTTGTACGAATCCTCTGTGTATTTTAAGCCCACCATTTGCAAAGGGTTCAGCTGGATCTTCCCTCTCCCTTCACCCCGGTGCTCTGAGCCACGGCTGACCCGGCATTGTATTTACAGGCTTTTCTTTTTTTAAACAAAAAATCTGCTCTCACTTAAGAATTATATTTATAAAAAAACAAGGAAGAGAGCCTTAATTATTATACTTATGCTATACCGTAAATCAAGACATAGTCCTCTCACGGAGTTCTAAATCACTTTCCTCTGCCACCCACAAAGACCACATAAACCAGGAGTGTTGATCCACAGATAACAGTTACCCATCCAGAGGGTATTTATTGGATTCTCTCCCATCATCCAACCTCATAAACTTCCTAATAAAATGTAGAAACAATAATACAACTACAGTTAGAGCACCCCCAAACCATAAAAATGTACCTACCTCTGAATACCTGTTCATTTAATTCCAACTACACAAATTGTTTATAAAACCTCAACTGAACAAGTGATTTAGCATATTTAAGAGTTGAAGCCTACAACAGCTCGGATTTCCAATCTGATCTCTCTTCTGCAATTTCTCCTTCCCTCTTTCCCCTGGATACGACCATGAGAAGTTTAAACTAACAAAAAACCAAGACAAAACTAACATGGTACAAACTAACTCTGGTACAAGTTACCAGAGAAACATTGCGACCCTTTATAAATTAAATACTGGTACAAGTTACCAGAGAAACATTGCGACTCTTTATAAATTAAATTATAGTATGAGGGAGTCTGCTTAAACCTTTGGCATAATAATTATAATAATTAATATAGTTAAATAATCACAAAAATTAAGAACCTTCGTTAGTTTTAAGTAGTTTTTGATGGAAGTCTCCTTTATTGCCCACATGTTTTGTAGTTAGAAATTTCAATTGCTGCCTTCAAGAACTTAAATAAGAAATCAAAGGCCAACAAGGAAAATAAAAACAGTCAGTTTAAATGATGTATCGACCAGGGAACCATAAGGTAAATTGAGATATATACACTTAGGTTACAAGTAACTCATGGCAGTCACGACTTCTCTTTTCTCGTATAGAATCAATACACGGTTTTGCTTCTTCAAGAGAAGCCGAAGTAAAACATGGCCTTTTGGAAAAGAGATCCCCTTCCATACAGTATAAACAACTCAACAACAAAGTAGAAATTAATAAAATACATATAATAGTTATTTTCACCTTCAGTTGAATGTGCCCTATTTTATAGTGCTGAAATTGAAAAATCTTAAAATAACAATAAATCCCCGGGCATCTACTAACAAGGGTACTCTAAAGAGATTTAGAGGTCTCCAATGATTTCTGGAGCGCTCGTTTGTGTACCGGCATCAGACGGACGTATCCGCATCGAAAACCTGCAGCCGATCATCCTCAGATTAGTTTGGGTTTGTTATGTGTGATGGGGAGAGTGTTATTTTCTATCGCATTAACACTCCGAGAGCTCAGGCAAGACCGGGCTTCACTGTTTGGCCCGACAGACCCATCCGTGGAGAAGAGCCCTCCAGCCCCAGCAGGCAGAGACTCTTCCCGCTCCCCTTCACTGCTTCAGGGACCCAAACCCACCACAATTCCTGTGGCTGTGGCACACGGCGGGCAGCAGCGTGGGTTAGCACAGCTGTGTGTGTCACCCAGAGTGCTCCTTGCACACACTCGGGTGGGAAACAAAGATACCAAGTTTCGAGAGCAGATGTAGAGGCAGTTTTTGCTTATTTTCAGTTCAAAAATATTATGCAACGGTTAGAACAAATGAAGAATTCCATAATTTTCCTGTTTAGACCTTCTCGCCACGCCTTTTCAAGTTTACAAGTTGTTTCAAGTATTATCACAGAGCAAAGACACATGAAAAAAATTCAACTGCTGTCTTCGTCGTACCAGCAGACGTCACACACTTTCCATGTGTCATCCAAACACACAGGAACAACTCACCAAAGCTAATGTGTAAAGGCATCTTGGCATGAACCCTGACTGCAACGCACCATTTAAACACTACAACTCAGATAGGCAGGGCTTCTCAAGAGATATCGGGGGGGGTTCAGCCAAAATTCCTCCCCTCCCACACCCTTCCCTACAGAGTTCTCAGCAGCAAAGCAATTTACTCCCGTTACTAGAGCTTCATTGCTGAGAGCATTTTTCTTCTCCAAGTCGTTTAGAGGGATGGGTAAACCAGACTAGGTTAAAAACAACAACAAAAAAAAAAAAAGAGAAGAATTACAGTGCTGAATTCTCACACAGATATCAGTAAAGCTCTTTGCAGGACGGATGAGTTTGCCATTCCTCTGAGCCCTACGATTTGCGGTGAATGCTGGAAGTGCAGCAGGGAAGTACACGCCTGGCACAAAGACGCCATCTATCCTCAGTGCCCCAAAATTCTCCAAACAACCTGATAGCTCATTAAAAAAAAAGCAACAAAGGAATTTTGTTCCAAAGGAGCAAAGTCCAGAACAATATTTAAGACATATGACTCATTTGGCATACTCAATCCCAAACATCCCTGTTACTCCTGAAGAAGAAGTCCCCAAGAAGAGAAGATTACAGAAACTTTCCTGGTGGCTAGGAGAAGAAATAAAGGCACTGGCATTCCCTAAAAAGCAACCTGATTCTCAAAGTAATTTGTAATAATCTTTCTAGCAATACTTTCTAAAACCAGGTATTTTTCCTGTGTCAAAAAAATAAGAACAATTTTTAAAGATGTCAATTAAACACTTTTTTAAGAGTTTGCATCTGGTTATTTTTCATCTTTCTTTACTCTTTGGAAATTATGAATACACGTTGCACTGTTTTCCCTATATTTAACTTACCCAGAAACGGATGATTTATAGTTCGTGGTTCAATACAGCAAAAACATCTCAGTGTGGATTCATCACTAAAAAGAGCTCAACTCTCTCTTTTCCTATATTTTACATCCTGCCTCAGGCTGAAGATCTGGAAAAAAAATTCAGGCACTGAAGCCTCTTACACTGTCGAACAGTTTCCCTATGGTGGTAGTAAATGCCCCAGAGCATGAGTCATTTATAACTTCTCCAGGAACAAACAAACAAAAAATATGTAATAATATACTCTAGGAAGTTATCTTAACCTCGGAAGGGGGGGGTTAGGCTCTAGTATGACGTTTCCACCTATGATGCCTATGACAACAAGAAGAAAACAGAAAATATGACCAGACATCATGTATTTTCCATCTGAAACACCCTTAAAAGCAGGAGCAGCAGATGGCAGGCAAACCGGGAAGGGATTTTTCTTGCAGTGATTTTTTCACAGCAATTGAGTCAATAGTGGTTGTTCAGTTCCCCTTCCTCTCAGCTACAAAAAGATACTTATCCTCCTGCAAACAGAGAAGATCAGATATTGGTTAAAGATGTGTACAGGGTGACAGAGGCAAAATCAGCCAGGCTGGTAAGAGCCGTCCTGTACGGCAAGTTCCCTGCGAAGAGCTGTGAAGATACCGGCACAAAAATCTGCACTGCATATTGCTGCAGCATAATTAATTAAGCCTGACAACACCCCTGTGAAATACAATAGGGCTAACCACTAAACCAAATCATCCTTATAAACATCCAAACGTCAGCAAGTGAATTTATGTCAGATTTACTATTCAATCACAGGAGAAAAAAAAAAAAAAATCACATATAGCTTCAAAAAAAGCACTTTACATTAAGTAAAGCTCTCTTATATTTTTGAATAGTAATAAAGAAATCAAAGGTATGACAGCCTTTTACAGGGATAACGCCTCAGAACATTAGTAGATAAATCTTTGAAGAGGTAAGAAGTATTACCAGGATTTCCAATTGCAGAATCATACACTGTACTTGAGAATTCTCTGACACTATACATAAAATATTATAACTATTAATTCATAATGACAATCTAAATAATTAAAATAAGCCAAAACCTCATTAATATCAAGATTTTGATAGCTGGATGGGTTAAGTGGTAAGGCAAAATGTACTTTATAGGATATGATGCCTTTAGGATCAGGTATCCCTAATAACACACACCGAGAAAAACATAGACATATGTTCCAAAAGTAAGTCCAGCTTCATTCTTTATGACTTTAGCTTGAAGGATTTTATTTTCTGTCTAATCTTTAAAGTAGAAGTGCAGCCACTAGCCGCTGGCTGCACTGTTTATCATAAAGTCAGCTCACTTAGTGCTGTCCAATTAAAATAAACTACAGCTGCAATGTATCACTGTTTTTCTAAGTATCTGAAAATATTCCTGCAAAGCCCAACCTCCAAAAATAAAACATAAACGAAAAGCAACAGTTCAGTTGGCAACCATCTAGGAGAGGATGTTTTGACATTATTTTCGTGTTATTAAATGCACATTTTCCACTTAAAAACAAGAAGCTCCTGTCACAAACGATTTATATTTTAAAATACTTTATATGACATAAGAAAGGCATATAATGGCTTGCTGCTGTAACCTTTTAAAACAAAATATAGGAATACAGACAATATATTTTTCCGTTGATACTTTCTTTGACTATTTTGCTGCTTATTGTGACAGACAGACAATTCAGTGCTAGCCAATGTAGTACAGCAGCCTTAAATAAAATGTCCAAACTCCATCTGATTTCCTACAATATGTTGACTTAATTTTAAATTACCTTTTTCCTATTGGTCTCTTCTTGTTCACGCCCAGAAAAACGACAGGCTCTAAAACTTTATCATTTTTTAACCAACTATGGTTTCAAAGTGATTTATTTTCGTAAATTTGGGAAAACCAGGGTCTCCTGACATGTTTGTATGCTTCATTTCAAGCATGAGGAAAGAACAGGAAATAAAATACAAAGTTTTTTTTTTTCTTTGTTACTGACTTTGTTCTAGTTCTTCCAGACATCGCACTTCTAAACTCAGGCTGCCACCAACAGACAGCACACCGCCACGAGAAGGTGATGTTCCTCTGCGAGGCACGGGGGGAAGGCAGCAGGAAGGCCTCCTGCACTAAACAGCAACTCATCAATCTACACAAAATAAAACCAATGTAACTTTGAGATGTTGAGTGAAGTTCCTGCGCAGAAGATTTCTGGGCGGACAGAACTACAAAAATCACACAGACATCTCAAAGTACCTATAGAAAGGCTGTAATTAAAAGAAGATTTTTTTATGGCTGGAGATACACAAACTTTCCTACAGACAATTTCTAAAAGTTAGTCTGCATGTAGATAAAGAACAACACTGCACCTTTAAGAAAATGTTATTTTTCCTGAGGCCCTATCAAGGTAAATTTCATCAGTATTCAAAGAATGAGCAAAGCACTTCAACAATTTATTTCAATAAAAGAAGACTTAGCTGAAAGGAGTATAAATGATGAGAACTTGCTTTAAACTGATTTATTCCCTGCAGCAATAAAAGGAATGTTTCTTCACTCAGCTGTTTAATATGCAAATATGCAGAGCATCCAGCTTCTGACAGCACATCATTAATAAAACCTTGCACTAAGCAGAGCTCCCGATATTTCATCCTGATGAAAATACATGATGATGATTTTAGACTGTATAATTTCAGAGTTGGAACAATGTACTTCCCAGTGATGGAAACTCAGCAATCCGCAGTTCTAGCATCGATTTTTTAATAAGTTCACCCATTTCTGTAAGAGGGAGACATCTGTTTACAAGAACTGCAGACACCGAAAAGCTTGTCACCAAACCCCCTCAACTGGACAATCTAAACCTTAGTTTGGGAATCAGTAAAAAAAGAACCACATTATTTACAGAAGAACACAAGAGTTCATTTCGTTTTTCATCAACTAATTCTTCTCTTATTTACCAAGTTCACAGCCTAAAAAAGTTCCCTTCACCTGAACTTCTATCAGCCACTATACAATTGTTATATATTTAGCAAATGTGGAAATTGATGCTATCCCTTAAAACTAATTAAAGCAAGGAAAAAAATCTGCCATTTTACTTCTTTTCATTAAAATCTATAAAGATGAACTCCTATATTTGACCACGCTGTAGCATTCCACTTGTTTTTCTAGCCAAATTAAGTAAGTACACATGCTTTTTTCTCCATTGCTTGTGCTAGAACTCTTAGGCTCTTTCCAAAGAAGTTTTAAAAAAGGTTAAAAACTATCAAATGTTTGAAATAGGGAAAGGAATATTTGCCAATACTTTGCTCTGAAGTCTTTCCAGTCCCAAGTTGGAAATTGGAAGCAGTACAGAAACATTACATTTTTTAAAGCATCCCTTTGTGCAGAATTGATCCCAACGGGCGACACAGACTGTCCATTTCTGTGCTGGAATTAATACTCACCCAGACGAGCAGTGTCGCTGTCGATGACTTTACAACCTGGAAACCTGATGGGCACTCATTTGGTTGCAATAGTAGGGAACAATTAACAACTTGTTAAAATCTGGTGGGCTTTTTTTTTTTTTTTTTTGCTGAAATATGCTGTTCTTTTGCCACTGTAGTGCCAGGTCAAATATAAAGAGACCTCTTGTGCACCGCGAGAACAACAAAAAAAAATGACTTTGCGTTTTAATTCAAAATTATTTCTACTATGAATCAATCATTTAGCGTATTTCAAAGAAGTCTGAAGGATTTTCCTTTGAATCATTTCCCACTGGGTACCTAGGAAACAAAACATCTCCAGGGCTACATTTCAGGGGAAGTCTTGCAGGTTTTAGTAAACTTCTCCTAGCCAGTACTTTACATGTTTCTGTTTTCTGTGCGTGGCAATACTCCCTCATAACTCAAATGGGATTAACCAATTAAACATTTCCCAGTAGTCTCTAAAATAGCTGCTCTTGGCATGTTTTTTGCATGGAACAAACCTCAGCGGGAGGATATGATAGAAATCTTGCACTATTTAAATATAGAATTGGGACATCAAAGAAAGGGTTGTATTGAAATAACATGGATAATTAAGGAAGTGGAGAACAGTAATAACTGATTTACATAAAATGCTAATAAGCCTCTTGACTTGTTCGGCAATTTCTGCTTTGGGCATGGTAACTGCGGGTTCAAATTTGTGTACTAATTTTATTTTAGTATTTTCTTTTTCTTCCTTTTTCTCCTTCTATTTTTTAAGCTCTCTATAGCCAGGCCATTCTGGACCTGGCACCAAATCTTTTCCAGAACAAAACCCTAGTGAAATTAGAATCCGAACATAAACTTGTGTCAAAGTTTTGTGCTCCCCCATAGCCACACATGCATACAAAGCACAAAGTGTAAAGGCCTTTAATTACTTGGCTGCGTGTGTCCGGGTTCAGATTGCAGCCCTTCTAGTTTAGCTCACTTTCATGTCATGCTGAATAATGTGGTACAAACGATCAATGACATATTAAAAATGTTAAACGCTCTTCACAATTACCAGGACTGAAAAACTTTGCAAACAACTGGAGTGTAATGTGCAGAAAGCATTTCCATGGTGTTATGCTCCTTGCTACTCGGGTGGGTGACGAGGGGACTGCACCGACGCTATGGGTTATAGCTATTTTATACTGTACCCTTGTGCCATTTGCTTCTGCGAAGAAATTATATGCTCTGAAATTCTTGTTTTATTTTACTCTCCTCCTGATCTCTGCTCACAGCGCTACAGCAGCAGTGGCTTTGAGATGTGAATGTGAATGAGTGTCTGAGCCGTTCCTTCAGGACATGTCTGCGTATTGACCTTCAGCTTACCCTGTTTCCCTGTGAGCCCTCTAAGCATGATCCATCGCTTTCTCAGGCCATTCTCCCTTCACCCCATTGATGGGTTTCAGAGCTACTTAAATTTCAAAGTCCTGATGCGTTGCAGCAGTGGCCAGGGCTCAGCTTTGCTCACTTATAGATTGTACAAGGTCACAGTAAGGGAAGGGGAAAAAAAGCCAGAGCATTTATCAGGATGTATTGCTTTACTTTTTCTATCCATCACAAAGGCGATGATTCTATTTTAGTGAAAATCCATTGAACTCAGATCAAGTCAGATGGCTGTTATCATTGGAAACTCAAGAGCTGTCACACCATAATCGGTACAAATGATGAACACTGAAACGTGGGGCTTGAGGCCGCTTAATGGTCTTTAGTGAATTTTTTTCTGTTGCTTTTTAAACACCACAAAATCATTTTACTTAAGTGATTTCAATTTGAGAACGCTCAGATTTTGTTATGGGAGCACAGTTGATTCAATCACAGACGATCTGACAGCTTTTGTGCAATGACATGTTTCCTACCAGTGCACACCCCAGTACCTGCGTGTGGACCACCCATAGAATCATCACAATTATTTGCCTCAAAGCTATTCTGATTCTGGACATCTTCTGTGATACACTTCCCTCTTGTAACAGGCAATGAGGCCACGCAATATTAACAGGACCCTCTGAAGCAATATCACTTTGGAGTTTGTGACTGAGCTTTGGTGAGGGTTCCCTGGAAGCAGGAGCTGTGTGTGCGTCGGGAAAGGGGAAAGCAACTCAAACTTCATTTCTCTCTTTTTTTCTCAAATCACTGTGTGACTGTTACATTTTAATAAAAAATCAGGGATCTTGACCATACTTCAAGGTGCCAGAAAACTTTCAGGACATAGATAGGGAATGAATGGATATTATTCAGTGTATTTCCAAGTGTATTTGAACTGCACCAGCAGCACAGCACAGCGGATTAAGACACGGGGTCTCACCATCGTACCTGACAGAGTTCCTTCTTCCCTGCCACCCAGACATGCTAATTATTCTCATACTTGGGCTTCATTCTACTTCCTATCAGTTGTGACAGACTCTACTTACTTGTTTTGATTTCATCACATGCACATAAGAAAGACCAGCTAGCCCAGATTCTAGGGGACCTTGACAGATAATTAAAAATGCCTCTCTAATTAAGAGAAAAATAGCAACAGACAACAACTTTGCTCCAGAGAAAAACAAGCCATTCCACAAAATTGTTATTTTCCTACTGAAATCCCATAATAAAATAATTGCCATCCAATTTTTGAAAGTTAAAAAAAACAACAACCCAACCCTCCTCACTTCCCACACAAACCCATTCCCCAGACGGATGATTTACAGTACTTAGGCAAAATAAACATACTCAGCTTCGCAGGAACCAGCAAATCTTTGCCTTGAACACCCCCTCCTCCACCACACCTCCAGAATATGGCAGAGAAAAGACATGATTGTTATGGAGGAATGTCCCAAGCTACCTGGAGCTTTTTATTGTTTAACACTATGATTAGATCTTAGGTCTGACCTCCTCCCATGGAGCTACAACGCCACTTTTTGAACAAGAAGCACCTCAAACCATACAAGATTGCAGGAGGGAGCAAAGGGACATAAGAAACAACTATTTCCACTGAACGATGGATATTTATTATGACTATTATTATTAAGCACACATAGCACCTTATAAAAAGCTTGCACATCCTGCAGCAATTGTACACAGTGACTTTGCTGTCTCCAAAATGTATCAAGAGACACCGGAATGGGGATCACTCAGCAGAGATCTCTGTGCATCTGGACATCTAATCTAAAGAAACATCTCATATTTTTCCTGAACAAAATTTTCAAGCAAAACCACAGGGAACACAGACCTATAGTTCCTCTCCGTTTTCAGCCACCAATGCTTCCAGAAATGTGGAGCAGGCCACGGTGAAGGCTCTGCACAAACTCCTCAGGAGCCCCTTTAAAAGTCCTGCCAAGTGGCATTAATAAGCCTCAGTGTAACGGAGGATCAGCCCCTGTGCTCTGTGCTTCAAGAAGCAGAAAATCTGAAATCGACTGGTATTATGTCTTCAAATCTTTTTTTTATTAACATTAAAACAACTACAATTTTGGGAAGCTCTGTGTTTAAAATAGTATACTTTCCTTTCAGGAGAAAACTACATCTTAAACTTCAGTTTAATAAAAAAATCATGATAATCTTTGTGGATATTTTAAATGTACCAAGTAACAATGCACAGACTTTTAGCTGTCGTCACCTGTGCATACACCGCACGCTCAGGGGAGAGCACACAACACAATAAGAGCTGTGCTATGATGTATTTTCAGCAGTGAAATGTCTTGGGCAAATAACTGATTTCCTCCTATATTATAGTGGAGATCCAAAAAGATGCAACTGCTAAAAATATGCTTAAAATGCATATACTGAGAAACTTTTTATTGCTCACTGATTTGTAAGATAAATTAAAAGTATACTCTCTGAGCACCCACATTGGTCTAAAATATCCAATTATTACTTTTAAAACAATACATTTATTTCAAAAGGCAGGCTGGGTGACACCAATCTATCTCCACTCTCTGCTCCTGGATTTGGGTCCAGGGCACTGACAGAGCCCGGACAGAGCCAGGGGACTCTGCACATTACCGCAGTTAAGCAGAATGGTTTCTTCTTTATTTCCTTCACTTGAACTCTGTTATCACCCAGGGGACATCTAAAGAGTGGGATATGTGTTGTTCAATTATACCAGCAAGGACTAATTTGTCCTCAATAAAATTTCTGATGTCACCCATTTTTGCAAACAAGCTTCTAGCTCTTCTCTGCATCTTTTTGTCAGCTCTGTAGGTACCGGGCTATTTGCAAAAGCGATATTGTACAAATCAGGCACTTGTACTTTTATACTTTAAACCTCTTGCTTCCTACCCTGTCTCAAAATTCTAATGGATTTTTTCCTCCCACATCAGGGAAATATCTTCACCATTTCCAGCAACCCTGGTGTCTTCTGCTGGCGTTTTGGGAGAGCGAGCAGCAGTGGGAGGCACTATTTCACACAGGCCTTTAATTCCTTTGAACGTTTCCCTCTCCCGCTGTGTGGAGCCAAGACATGGATACGCTCAGCTCGGGGCATGTGCTTCACAGATCCCACTGTAGCACAGCGAGGCCTGGCTTCTCAAAGTTTTAATGTCACACTCTTTCCCAAAGCGCAAGGGCCTATCCAGGTTTTATTTCTTTTTCCCACAAAGCCAAACTTTTCAAGAATTCAGCTGTAAAAGCCTGAATCTTTCTGGCAAATAGCACATGGGCTCAAATCTCGACAATTCAGTTTGCATAAAATTGAAACCTCTCTCTAATTAGGTAATTTAAAAAGAAGGGGGAAAAAAAAAAGCAAGCAAAACAAACTGAAAGCCTTTAGTTTCTATGTTATATCAACAAAGACGTGTTTTCATCATACTGCTCTTGCAGGTTGTGAATCTTAATTGGCCAATGTCAGTAAAGTGCTCTGAAATCTTGATGTGGTATTGAAGTTACCATAGAAATACGTAACACTTGTCATTGATTCACTAAATACAGTCCATAGAGAAACAGGAATAAAAGACAGAGCATGGATTCTGGAATGAAAATACACGCGGCGTTTTCAACAAGCTTCAAAAAATGAAACAACATAAAAGTCCTTCTCAAACCATTTTTGCTGGACACAAAATTCACTGCGACTCCCGGCACCTAAGAGATGCTTTTGCTTTTCTGTGGCTTATACATCTTTTGGATACTGGTGCTGGTGGCTGTAGCAGGTGATGTAGAAGAGCTGAGAGCCCTGCTTGGCCAAGGAGTACGGGGGAGTGCCACCAGCAGCACAGCAGGCACTCACACTCAAAGCAGGCCTGACATTCCATGTCCCCATCCCAAAAAACAGCTTTCTAATCAATTCCATCCACTGGAGATGTCAGCAAGGGAAACAAGGTTATGTGGCAGCAGCTACCAGATTTTACCTATCTATATAAATACATTTATACGTGTTGGAAATAAGGTTAGGGGAGTGACCTTGAGGTAGGGACTTTAAGGCTAGTAACCCTCACGTAACTTCAACTTCACTGCAAACGGGAGGAAAAGCAGAGAGTGAAACAGATGCATCTACTATAAACATCCACAGGAAAGAATTAAACCTGTTCTGGGCTTTAACCCAGCCCCTGTCTGTGAACTGGGAATGCTTTTGTGGCGCGCTGCCTCCCAGAGCAGACGAGCTTCTTAATAACTGGATGTGAGGAGAACTGAAGCAAAACTTTTCTCTTTACTATAAAATCTCTCTTTTCAGTCCCTCAGCTCCCCACGAAGCAGCACAACAATGCTGCTATTAGGTAAGCAAGGGACAGCGTGGATGCAAATCCCCACTGAATTCCCCTGCCTGCTCCTGAGTCAGCGCTGGGCCTTCCAGCCCCGACCTTGCCAATCAGCACGGCTGGTTTTCCCCATTTCCCAGTGGCACAGGGCTCATCTTCTCTCGGAAGAAATCAACCCCAGTATGTGGCACCTCTCCAAATTAGCACCACAAACCAGGGTGGGTTTGAGAGTCTAATTAGCATTACTGGGAGAGCGTCCATTTTTCGATAACCTCCACAGTATTCAGACAAAGCAAATTAAAGCTTGTGGCCCTATAAAGTAGAGGGTCCTTTTGTGAGGTGGACAGTGAGATGTGCACCCCCACCAGTGCTCCTTGCCAGTTTGGGTTAGTGGAATTGGGGCATGAACTGAGGATCTGTCAGCAAATAGATGCTAATACACCAGTGAAAGGTCATCAAAGCAGCCTGACTTTGAGCATCCCATGGAGGTACCGAAGTCTCTCATTCCCCCAGTATCCTTTGTCCCTACCCCGTTTACCTAATAGATGATCCCCACAACTCACATTGGCAGCCCTTTGTAGTGTAATGAACACTGTGTGGTCTGATGAATGCAACCACTGCACAGAAAACGTCAGTTCTTTCATTAAGAAAACCTTCCCAAGTTCATTGTATTGAACCAGCGCTCCGGCTATTAGGCTGATACATGACACGGTCAATTCCAGTTACACTTTAAGTGACTATTCATGGTTGGTGAATTCAATTTTTAAAGCTAATTTATATATGTTTAGATATTTACATGAATACACATTTCTACCAACTTATCCTAATATGCCTTTTTCTGAGCTTTCTGTTTTTACAGTAATCAGGAGGGAGAAGGAGGGGGTCGTGTTTCCCAGCAGATCCTGAAAATGCACAGCTGATGGAAAAGACACTGAGAACCACATCAGCAGCTGAGAATATACTTGCATAGAACTCTGAATTACTTGTAGGTAAAATAAATTGCAGCATACGCACTTATTAATGTTAAATAAAATATCTGCACAAATTTCTTGCAAAAATTACTATTATTATTGCACATTTATTTCTGAGGACCCATTTCCTGATATTAGCCAATATAGTACCCCTTTGTATATAGTACTACAATCAGTGGCATGTAAACTTTTAAATAGGTAATTTAAAAAGTTAAGCTATTGCTGCTACTGAACAGAAAGCATCAGTTCTTTCATTAAGAAAACCTTCCCAAGTTCATCGTATTGAACCAGGACTCCAGCTATTAAGCCGTGCGATGACACAGTCAATGCCTGCTATAGTATCAATTCAATTTAAACATCTTTTTGTTATCACTAGCCTTTCTGTGCTTTCTTTCAACTGACTTTCTTTATTGATAATTATTAGAGGACGATCGGTTCCAAAATATAGGCATATTTTCATTATATGTATTCTCTACAGCCCACAGGAGTAACAGTATTTCTGTACAGATCATGCTCAAGTCTTTGAAGCATTTACAGATCATGACACAGTTCTTTAGAAATAAAAAATAAATAAGGTCTCTAATTGCATCATTTGGACACTGAACAAGAGGAATTTAGCTTTCCATCCACGTATTCAAAAAGAACAAGCTATTTACTTATTTTGAAATATATTACAAAAATGTTTCCATCAATGTGGCTTTGTTTTAAATGAAAGTATCAAGTCTAATTTTCTACAACAACAACAACAACAAAAAAATTATATCTTGACTTTACCAGGCTTAAGATATATTACAAAAATGTTTCCATCAATGTGGATTTGTTTTAAATGAAACTATCAAGTCTGATTTTCTACAACAACAACAACAAAAATTATTATATCTTGACTTTACAAGGCTTAACATGCTTGTGGACTAAAGCTCTGCTGTTTGGGAAATAAGAAGAACTTTCTTAATACTGCATTTCATAAGAGAAATCACAATTAGGGGATGCAGGGACTTTGTGGCTTGATATACTTTGCAAGCGGAGAAGGGGGATGCCCTTCAAAGTTAGAGGGTAATCATTATTGACCTTGTGCATTCAAGACAGCATAGCGGGTTTCTATATAAAGAAACTTACAGAGAGGTCATTGAAAGCACTAGTGAAGAGACATAAAAAAAGGAGATGGAGCGTCAGTTCCACAGAATACAGCTTCAGTTAAGCAGGTTAAAAATTTAACTATAAACACATTGGGGAAGCGAAGACAAAAACAAAAGAACGTTTTCTTTGTAAAGTGCCATGCAAATTTATGGTTGTGCATTAAATGCTCATTATCAGTTAAGTAGCCTTTACAATGTAATTATTAACTTTTATAGTTTCTGTAAAGTTTTTTTTCTCTCCCTCACCCAGCACGAGCGCTCTGCGGTTCCTCAACAAAGGGCCTGTGCTCAGGGCTGGCTCTGGGCTGCAGGGACCCGGCTCTGCTCTTCCCTCCTTTCCTCATTCCCAGGGACTCTGTTAATCTCTCTTTGTTTGAATTTACCTGTCTGCAAAATAGGTACAATAAAACCACCAGACATCTCCCCAGGGTTATATGACACTTAGTTTGGCACTTCAAAAAGCACACTTAGTAGAGCATTTTGAAATCATTGAATGAAAAGCATTATGTAAGGAAAAATAAATTACTTTAGTATGATGAAGTTGTTTGGAAACTGTTCAGTTAAAATGCTCGGGTTAGGAATATTAAAACACCTGGGATACACAGTGGGTAGCTTTAATATGCTTTTTTCTTTCAAACAAAATTTTAAAATAAGCTGTAACACAGAAAAGGTCCTATTCATGTGTACTTTTTACTCCTATTTAATTAAATCACAGTCAGTACTATTATACAGCCTTCACATATTTTCTATTTTCCTCTCTAGATAAAGAATAGAGAAATTGAAAGAGAAATAGAAAGGAAAAGACTGAAATCTTACTTTTTAAATTTCATAAACAGACAAGACACAAACCTGCCGACCTTTCTGTGACTTTTGCCATTTCTCTTCTACCTAGAGCCTGCCCATGGCTGTATAAATTTGGGCTGGGTGGCCAAACCCCCTCTTTTCTATTGGGACTTTCAGCTCAAGAGCACCAGGCTACCGTGCAGCTGGGAAAGTGCCACCTCAATACACCAAAAACCTCCACCAGAAGAGTCAATCTTTCTTATTAATAGATGCCCACAGTGTCCTAGAAACAATTCACTCGCACGGCTGTCCTGCCCCTTAAACTTCCCCTCCCCTGTCAGCCGATAGCATCCAGTTTCCCCAAATATGTTTCATTTTCAAGAGATAGATTTATTACCGCCCCGTTATCACATTCATACCCTTCCTGAAAAGATAAAAATAAGAAAGACCTTACAAGAAGATGTTGTAGCAATAGCTAAATCATAAATGTTTGATAAGGAATGGCTAAATCCAGACAAATAACTGTTCAATCCCACTTTGTATTAGGCAGATAAAGTCATACAGGAAATCAATGTGATCTATTGAAATGAAAAAAAGTCCAGCTTAGGGACTATACGGTATTATAGAATATGTGACATTATAAATGGGCTGCTTCCATAAGTGCTATACAATGAGAAGTTGCATAGTTTTTATTTATTTTTGTGTTTATGAATGTAAAAGCAGGATGTGAAAGTCACTATTTGTCAACAGGGCAAATGTGGGCAGCAGTGAAGTAGGTGAGTATTTATAACCTTTTTTATTTTCCCACTCTTGAAGGGAATACATAATCCTCTCTAGGGATAAAAGGATCTTCAGTCACCCACTAGCCCAGGGCTCCTTTTTAGCACAGGCTGACAGATGTGCTAAAATTATAAGTGAAGTGTTGTGATGTTGACTCCTAAAGCAGCGATCATTAAGGTTGAAATTAGTATCCCCTCCCAGCCATTCAAATGTTAAAAAGTTCTGACACCAGGCGTAATTGGACAACTTTACCTAGTGGGGATAGCATTCCATTTTATCCCCCTGACTTCTTTCTGCCTTTTTCATCCCTGCTCCAATTTAAATGAAGCAAAACAACTTTTCATACATCTTTCACTTACACAAAACAAAACAAAAATCTGCTTATGCAGAAAGACATCTCAAAAGCAGACATATGAGCTCACAACTACACATACAAGTAATATTGTTTAAGGCGATACTATTTCAGCTGACAACAGTATTTTAAATAAGATGCAGTTAAAAAAAAAGACTGAAGGAAAATATAAACAGATGTCCTAATATGTATTAGCATCTGCTGAAAGAAACCTCATTTGAGAATGTAAAATACACTTTTCTGGCTACATGTACTAATTAGTTACATGCAGCATTAACACACTTTAATCTTCTGAAATAAAAGTTTCACATGTACTGTACTCACATATACCTGGATATAACTCCAGCAAGTATAGCAGCTGCTATAAATGGCAGTAAGTGCTAAAAGATATAAGCAATCCACACAATTAGATTTCAGGTCATTTAGATCAGTGTGAACTAAAAAACATGTTAATGTGCTCTACACGCTGCCACTTCCTCCAATATTGCTGAGTTTGACACATTAACTAATGGACCAGCACCTGATAAATACTGGCTGTGTGCGGAGGAATGAAGTCTCAGATTGTCTCTACTGACTCAGACCAAGATTTTAGCAATGACACAAAACCAGCAGTGCTGCTGTACTATTGCAATATTCTTGTGCTGTGTGTTGAAAGACAAATGAAGTATATAATTTAACACAGTTTTCTGATAGATTTTCCTTCTTTATTTTATAAGAAAAACGTTTAAAAAGTAGCTCAAGGCCCACATTGTAATGTAAAATACGGGAAACCTGAGTGGGAAACCTAACCAATGTTTTTAAATGTTTGGTGATGTTTAACACTTTGCTGTTGAGTTAGATTCAGTTTATAAAGGCTGACGAGTATTTCTGGCATGAACAAAGGACATGTTAACGCTGTGGTGCTCTCCCAGCTTTATACTGTGCCTCGAGTCACCAGCATCACCAGCCTCACCAAATATTTCATCTTTCAGCCAAACTGTGCCCATTGCTTCCTCTACACTGGGCTCCTGCCCAGGGCTACCACACATCTCCTCCAAACTACCCTGGTCTCCTGCAGAGACACCTAAACCTCTGTTAGGCTGCCTCACTCTGCCTCCTCTCCACTCTGTCACTCATGTGTCAGGCTCCTAAAGACTTACTGGGCTGATGCTCAAATCTTGCTCTAATTAAGGCAGGAGACAAGCTAATGTGCACAACCAAGTTCTGCTTTGGCACCGCACTGCAGCTGGGGTAGAGAATGCTGAACTGATTGAGGATTTTGAGTTAATGATTCATTCTCAAGGCAATCAGCAGTCCCTTCTGTCCCTCATCAGCTCTCCTGCCACTCAGAACATCGTCTCCAGCACGGCACTACCAGCTGACCCAGCTTCCAAACTGGTTTCTCCCACTTCCAAGGCCACTCAGGACTATTAGTTGGGGAGCCTCAGACAGTCTGCACAGACGCTGTGCAAAGAACAGGGATAGAATTCCTGCATTTTGGTTTAGAAGATATTCTTGCCTGTTTCTTTCATCTTGAAATTAAATTTTTTGACTTGTACTTGCTGCGATCGATCTCTCTAAGGATGTGGCTGGTGAAGTTCCCTTCTACAACCTCTTTCAGTGTTACCCATCAGTCCTCTGGACTTGCACAACCACCAGCTCACCAGAATTTACTGCTCATCCATGCTCAGATTCTTATTCTCTATCTGTTTCTGTCTGGTTCATCGCTAATTCTTTCTTTTAACTGTAAGACTTTTACCCTACACACCCACATGCAGGCCCTGCACTCATTATGCTGAGCATCTTTGGTAGAAAACTTACTTTTTCACAACAAATTCATCCTTTCTTCCTCTAATACTGTAGTCTGTCTATATAGAAATCTTCAGTTTAATCCAGTTTATCCCGATTGACGATCAAATGTCAACGCTCACCCTAGATCAACTTCAAGATAGTTGTTTTCATTGATGACTTCCTAAATTTTCAAACAAGCATTTTCATGCTTTCTTTTATTCTCCTTACAGATCTGCCCACAAGCATTTGCAATATTATCTCATTATCTTTCTTCATAATCCACATTAAAATTCTCCTTTTTCTTTGGTATCTAATCTTTTCTTTGGCATCAAAAAAAATCATGCCTAAAACAGGGCCTACCATATTGATTAATATTATCTCATTATATGCTTGTTCTTTTTATCTATCTCTATCCCTGACTTTTGATTAACACTTAAATTTTAAGCAATATGGACTTGGAACAATCTTTTTGGTTTATTTTGCATATTTATTAATATGGCTGGGTCCTCATCTGGCACTAAGTATCCAGGCACTGCACTAAGGATAAGTATCATCAGCTTGTTGTTCTTTGTTGATATATCTTTTTGGTTTATTTTGCATATTTATTAATATGGCTGGGTCCTCATCTGGCACTAACTATCCAGGCACTGCACTAAGGATAAGTATCATCAGCTTGTTGTTCTTCTTTGTTGATACATAACCATGTAAACTGGATTTTGTTTTCTGGGCAGGGCTGCCAGGGATGACTCTTCTTCTTCAAGAGACTTCTGCTGCCTGAAGAAGAAACCCAGGCACTTTTAGGAATCATTTTCAAACTAGGATGTAGCCTTCTGGTCTTTTAATGGAAATTAAGGATGGGAAAATTTTTGGAGTAACAAGAATAATGGTTTGGAAATTGGAATCACTTTGTGTTATTTTGTCAGATAAACAGCATACACATAAATTTTTTTCGTAAACAACTGTAAGAAAGTAAAAGGAAAATGAATTGCCAATTCTGCTTGTATGTGTATCAACAAGGACACCGGAGCATAATACACCAAAGTGAGAGTCAGTCTCCACGTAAGAGACGGAACGAGAAACACAAACTCAGACAAATCTACCAGATGAGAGGGTTCAAATGCCAGAAAACCCCATTTAAGAACGGCAGCACCAGTATCCTTCTCCCAAATCTTCATGAGTTGGAAGAATTAAATTACCTAGTCTGATGCCAGCAGTCGGATTAAATTTTAATACATTGCCATGCACTAATTCTATTATTAGGGAATGAAAGGGGAACAGAACATGCAAACACATTACCATGACTGTATAAACTGTCTATTTGGAATAGGAATTACTTTAAGGACATCTGAAGCTCTGTTTTTCTTGCACAAAACCTGGGGTGTGAACCTGAAAAATTAGCAAAAGGGCAAGAAAAGCTTGAAAACAAGCTGATTATGACAGTCCTACCAAGAAGAAAGTGAAAATGCAAATGAAATAGACATTTTCTAAATATAGTTTAATTTATAAATAAGACTTCACATCACAGATTTGTTTATCCTCATTTGGTGATAATTGTTCACAGCAGAATATATCAGAAAATTCTATAATAGGAACCACAGCCAGGAAATGTTAAATAATTAATCACCCTCCCAGCCACTTGCATTTCTGTTGATATAAATGACCGTATAATTCCAAACCCAATTATCACTACTTAGCCATTCCATTTTGTAGTTAAAATCCCACAAAATTAAAGTGCATCAATTGTTAATGGTAATAGACCAGACAAGGGATTAAAGATTATTTTAATGTTTATTTCCTGTCAGGAGGTTTTTTTGGCAGGAAGCACTATAGACAAAAGGCTACATTAAGATGAGATTCATACAATGTATTTAAATCTACTAACTTCTAAAAACCTTATGGTATAATTACTTGTTTAATCTACTTGTTCCCTGAAGATACCAATGGGGGTTTATCAAGCCAACTTCATTATATCTGCTTCGTAGAAATCAAAATATTCCCTTTAACTTTGCAAAAAGCAGTCAAGCTTACCATAAACATCATTTTAACAACAACAGACCTGAAAAAGGAATGGACTATACTAAAATATAAGGGCAACCAGATTACCATTGGGTCTTTTTTGTGTCATATTGTGTGTGGTTTATCCCCTGTTACTACTGGCACTATGGATTTACATACAAGATTCGGTTCTTGTAAACACACTTAAAGCAATCACTTTAATAGCAATGAAACTTCATTTATTACAGAACTTCTTTTCACCTGCCACGAAATGGTGACTTTTCTCCACTTTTCAGAAAATTATTTATGCAAATGCATTATATAGAGAAATCTTTTCTCCACTTTTCAGAAAATTATTTATGCTAATGCATTATATAGAGAAATCTCTTAGTTTACAGAGTACTTTGTTGTCTTCAAATGCTTTTTTTTATCATACGGCATTGCCAACAAAACTGATAAAAGTACTTTTTTGCATTAACTAGTACTCTGTAGAACCGGGTGTGAGGGCTTAGGGATTTGGGGAGGAACTCTTACAGTTTGCTGTTTCCATAGGCAGCAAGAAAAGGCTGAATTTTATGTGCTTCAAAAGGTTATTCATCTGCATGAAGTTATAGACATGCATCCGTATCCTGGGTCTTTTGTGATGAAACCATCAGATTTAGAGCTGGCAATAACTGTGGCAGTTATTTTAGGCTCACACTCACATTACACAATCTCATTCCATTCTAGTCTCTTTTCTGTATAAGCAGGACTCTACATACGGACTAAATATAAAAGCCAAGGGGGAAATATTTGTGTTCTTTTCTACATGGATTCCTTTCCTTGCCCACTCAGCAATACTGGCCAATTCTTCAAAACCTCAGGACAATTTACAGCGTAGGATCATTATAGTACTCCCTATCCATAGTTGTTTTTTTTTCTGCAGGAAGCCCTTGCCCTGCATATACCCAACGAAATAACACACTAAATCACGACACAAATAGCACGGTACATAATCCCTCCGCATCATAGCAAGGCCAAATATTGTTTCTTGACACAAATAGCACGGTACATAATCCCTCCGCATCATAGCAAGGCCAGATATTGTTTCTTTGTCTGTTTCAAACATTTCGTTAGGAGCATGTTTGCTGTTTGCCTGGAGTCGCCTTCCATCCCTCCTCCTCTCTCTCCGCTTTAGAGGAGAGACAGAGCCAGGACAGGTCTGTGGCAGTCCCAGGGAAGGGATTTCCAGCCTAAGAGATTGCTCAGGAGGGCAGAAGTTCCTCTCTAAAACCAGGATTTCCCAGCAACAGTATCACTAATTTGTCAACAATGAGTTTATTAAATGCCCGGTGGTGTTAGTAACTCAAATGTCATCGGATGCACGTATTGAGAAAGAAGCTTTTAAGTGAGACAGAGTGAAGAGCTGCTCCTCCCAGAGCCCCAGCTGTTAGGGGATATCACATCGCTGATCCACGTTTGGCATAAACTGGGGGGAAGAAAAGGAAAGGAAAGCAAAGCCCCACACCAAAGTTCAGAGTCCATATCTCTTCTGAGATTTGTGAGAGCAAGTAGACATGGTACAGAAACCCATTCCATAACCTTTCACCAAAATAAAATTTACTGTGAATAAGGCCCTAAAACTCTATGCTCAGCTCTGATTTAAACCTCTGAAACCCAGCCTCCCAAGAACACTTCCATTCTAATAAATACCTCACCGTGACATGATATGCTAATTACTTGGGTCCTAGGGGAAGCTTAAACAACTTAGCCATGAGCAAGCTCTACCACAACACTCGCTCAAGTGGCCAGGACAGGATCTGGCCTAAAGTAAATATTCTTAGTTTGCAAGTTTAAGATGTTATTTTGGTTTGAAACATGTCAGCCATCCCAGATTCTCTTCCCCAAACACTACGGCTGTGGCAAAGAGCAAAGCAGGTTCAGTTTTCAAGACTGATAATTTCTCTTTAATTTTCTACAGTATTCAAGATTTTACCAATGAGAAGTATTAATCTAACTCGTGGAAACGAGACTTCCTTCAAAACTCTAACGTTCTGTATCTTTTATTTGTGAATTGTGCCATTAATAATGGCCTCAGCAGCAAGCAGAGAAAACGTGTGAAATATATGCCCTCTTTATAGATTTCCTGTTTCTGCAATTCCCCTTGAAAAATGGCACTGCCCTGCCATCTGAAGTTTTCAGTTTGTTTAACTCCAAGCAAAAGACAATTAAACAACTTAGAGTATATGGTCATGAGACTCTAATTGCTCACTGGTGCTACTTGTTGTGTCAGCTGCCACCACCAGCAGCAGTGGTTTAGCTTTCCCAGCCCGGCAAACCTGCCGGAGGTACCGACCACGGCAATGGCCTCACGCTGAGAAGAAAATATTTCGTGAGCAAAAAAAATGTCCACAGCATTCTTGAGGTGCTGAGTTAGCAGAGAGTAAAATGAAGGGACTCCACGCTGGACAAGCACCTAGAAGTACAAGGTGGCTTTTAATCATCTTTTTTTAGACGCCAACAAATTAATATTGCATTATCTTTTTTATTATCTCACATCGTTTCTTAGAATTCTCCCATTTTCTATAAACATTTTAAAAATTCCTGTAAGCAAATTTATATCCTGAGTCTATACCTCTTAGGTTAGCCTCTGCAATTCTGCAATATAGAAGTTTTCTATAAGAAATGATGTATCAGCTTTTTAATAGGAAGCTATAAACACTTGAAGAATGGATGGTTTAGGTGAACGACTAAGATAAATCGAGCCTTTCAAGTGCTCTTTTGGGTAGAAATCATTCCCAAACCAGACTGACCAAAAGGAGTTCCCATCTGAGAGATGTTCACTGCAGTTGTATTTGTTCTCACAAAGACATTCTCAGAGTTGGCCCTATTTTGACATTTCTAGACAAGTGACTTGTAGATCACAGACCAATATCTGCTCTATCATTACTGATATCCTCTACTATAGGCTGAAATAAGAAAAAATAACTTAAAGCACCAATACATGTTGAAAACATTGGATTTCTCAGTCTAGCACACTCTCAGGACTACCTGTTATCCACATCAAAGACAAAAAAGCACATCATTAACGTTGTTCTCTGTAATGGCAATGCAAGGGAATTCATATTAATGGTTGCTTAAGAGTAATCACAGTAGAGTCTGGGCATTAAAATGAGGAATATTAATTTTCCAGAACATAAAAGCATAAATAACACCTACATCTCTATGCAAAGCTGACGCAAATCAATTGTCTAAATGCAATTTAGTTCAAGATTCTTGGTATACCAACACAGAGCCAGAACCCTATGTGATCAACAAGATGAACAGGAAAACTGTATCTCTTAAGACCACATGTCATTGTCTAGTGATTCTTTTGGTTGTTTTGGTATGCAGGAAAATATTAGGTTTTTTAATGAATGCAAAAACAGAACAGAAAGCATATGCAAAATGATAATATAATACCTGGACTACAGAGCTTAAGAGTAAAAGAATAATGAAATAAATTAAAAGGGAGGGAATAAAGCCATTTAATATGATGATGACATTTGACATTCTAATCTTACTAATATCTGTACTGGAGATTAAAGCAACTTTTCACTTTCAGTTTAACAAATATTTTTTCATGGATTTCTGATTAGTTCCCTTGGTTATTTATTTGACAATACAAATAAATGTATATAAGCTCACAATCACTACCAACGTCTATGCTGTGAAATGTGACCCTCTAAAACGCCAGAGCAAATTTCTCAACGTATTGTCTCTCTCTGACCTCCAGATCAAGTTTGCTCAGTGTCTGACTAAAAGAATGGTCTTTGGTTTTGTTTCTGCTTTTCTAAATAACTGCTAGCTCTACAAATTCATTATGGAGCTAGAATAAAATCCAATCCATTTTTCCATGGCTATGTTGGCTTAGCATCACCAGAGGAAATAACCGCAATTTAGTTACTAAGGTGACCGGTTACAACAGTGGTTCCACACAGGACTAAGATACAGCAAGATAAAAGCTGCCGGTTTTATGTGGTAATCCTTCTGCCTAGAAGTGTCTGTTGAGAGACAGCATGCAGGAAAGAGCAGGAAGTAACATAATTTATTCAGTAAGAATACTATGGGGCACAAGCGCTGAAAAAAGGCTTACACATACCCCTCCTGCCTAGTTTTCCATTGAGCTAAAATGTATCCGTGAATATTAAATATTTATTCCATTTTTCATAGTCTTGCCTTTTCCCCCTTCTCATATTTATTTACTTAATTTCTTGATAAACATTTAGAATTTACTTTTGCTGAATAAATAAATTAAAAGATGAGGAATCTCTAAACAGGCAAAAGGCTCTGGGAGTTTTGCTACTGGCAAAAGGAGAAATTGCTGCTCGTGAATGTAATGAGCCAACTACCAATGTGGAAATCTGGCAGAAATCCTGCACTTCAGAATCATGGGACATATGACTTTATTTTAGTGTGTACCAGGTTTTCTTACAAAGTTGACTCTGCAGAGATTTTTTTTCAGTTGGTTTTAGTTCTTCTGTCTCCACGCCTCACTCCAACTGCCACAAATTCATCAGTAATAACCAGCTGACATCTTCCCCACCTCTTTTATCAAAGTCACTGAAGTTTTCAAATATACCAGATTGTCAAGTACATATACATCATCAGACAAACTAATTCCTGGGCATAATCCTATCTAAAGCATGAAGTAAATTCATCTGAGTAAGTTCAGCTCAGTGTGTTCTACCCAATGGAGTAGGTAGTAAAATTTTCTTTCATCCCGGAAGACTTTATTTTATAACTCTTTCACCTGGGATTCCAGGAAATGTTAAGATGTTAACTATCTGACAGAGTTCAAATCAGTGCCAAGTAGTTTATTATAGCACAGGTTTTATTCCCCGATTTCAGGGGACACGGACTTCTGATGAAAAAGGCGGAATAATTCTTGCCTCAGTGTGTAAAATCAAGATCAATTTAGTAACTCACTCCTCTAATATCGTATGTGCAAAGAAATAATTTAGACTCCTAGTTAATTTGAGTATTGAACTGAAATTCTGCAGCTGCTTTCTGCCAGTCCTGAAAACAGAAATTAATTTCAATGACCAAGTCGAATGGAGTGCTGCTCTGTCAGGTAATTAGTCATCGTCTTTTGCTACTCAGGGTCTATCACTGTGCTAATCCATACATAAACCCCAGTATTCCCCTAGTCACTCACAATTTAAAGAGCTCTTTAACTACCTATTTCTCCCATTCAGTCCTACCCCAGATATCAGCTGCAAAATGAGCATTCTTTCATGTTTAGCTTTCTTCCTACTATTTACTGCCAGCAGAATTAATGCAACTGATTTACATTTTCTTTTTTCTGTTTGATCAAGTCTGCTGTTGATTAAGTAGAGCTTAAGGGAAAAAATTATACTCCTGCAGCTTTCCTACTTGACTTGCCAGTTTATTAATGAAAGAAGCAAGGATATTGATGGCCCAGAAACTACAAGTGCAGCAATTAAAGGGTATGTCCTTCCAAGCTTCTAATTAAAAAAGAGTTCTTTTGTATTAAAAGATATAGTTTAGTGTCATATTTATATCTAATTCTCACTTTTGCTGTTTTGCTTTTTTTCTTTGTTTATTCTTTTTAAACAGAAATCTACTGGGAAAACTTAGATCAGGCAGAATAAAGAAACTTTCCCTGACAATCATTTCTGGAAGCTTTGTTCCCAAACAACAGTCGTAATGATAAAACAATAAAAACAACCTTGCCCCCCCAAATCCTTACAATAATGAAATAGCCACTGATAAATACCACTCTGAGGGCAACTCTGTGTTATTTTTTTTCTTGTGTACATTAGTGGAGTTTGTCCAACAAGAAAACTGAAGATTTTTGGTATAAGTCCTTTTGGACACATAAAGATAACTAGGCCCTTCCCTCCTCCTAATATTTTCTTACTTAGTATCTAAATTCTAGATTCATTTTTTCATGGACTTCCGATGACCAATCTCTTAAAGTTTCTTTCTGTTTCTTGCATAGTTTGATTTTTGCAACTCCTCCTTCAGAAACACCTGAAGCCAAACACACTGCCAATACTTTATTAGTCTGCTGAGTCAATCCCTTGCTCATTAATGACGTACCTTCGACATCAGAACTTGTTGTGGTTTGTAGTTCACTAACAGATGAATAAGTGACTCCTGCTGCTGTCTAGGGCTTTGGTTCTGTGGTGTGCAATCCAGAAGTCTAAAATGGTCTGGCTTAGTGAAACTTTGCGTGGCTGCAGAGACTGACTCTTCAGGACCTGTGGAGTAATTGCTGTGGGCTCAGCACAAAGACCAACCTCCCTGCCCCACGCTCAAACCATCCTGCACCCAACTCAAAGCATATCTCCATCTGCACAGTGAGTGCCTCTCCCAGATTTCTGCACAGCAGCATACTCCTCTCGTTACCAGATGTTTAGAAATCCTTGGGAAATTATATTAAAAAAATAGGTACAATACCAAAGTTATAATCGAGCATCTCAAACAAGTAACGGCAGGTATTTAACACACTGAAAATGTTCCCTGCACTGGTGTTTAAGAGAAAAAGAGAAGTAAAGCATCTTCCTTCTCCCGGCCTCCGTCCCTCATAGCAGACACTGGTGAGAACTGCTGTGATCAGATTAGGGAGGTAATCTCATGTATTATCGGATTCCCAGCCGGCAGAGATAGCTATGTATTTAAGGACTGTAAGCTTTTCTTGAAAGAGGTACTAAAGTGAATCACAAAATTTCCCAGAGCTCCCAGCTGGACAAAACAGCAGTAAACAAGTGTGATTCTTCCTCGGGGCTAACAGCGTTAGGGATGTTGCTCTCAGTCATCCACAACGGGGCTGTCCACATTCCTCTCCGAGCCATCCAGAGAGGCCTCCTCCTGTTCACCCACTAGCCCCAAAAACCCTTTTCGGGGGTGGGAGTTCTTCTAAGGGACTTTTTGTGACAGAAATTTCTCAATCACTTCCAGTTTTAAGGTGACTTCATAGAAACTGTGACCCTCACAAGTACCACTTGAAAAACACAGCAGCTTTAATCTTTTTCAAGGGAACGGGAAAGAGCTCTTATCTCTCCTCTGACCCTTTTTCCCCTCTAGCCTTACACTCCTGGCACCATTGAAAAGTCAGAACCATTAAGTTGGTGTCAAGTGGCTGCGCTATTCATATTCTATTATAGTCAATGACAATTAACAGTGCCATTCAGAAAAAGCCAGGTACTGTATTACACAATTGAAAAATTGATCTTATCTGAGGCTCAAAAATCAGCAATGTTCAGCCCTCAACTCACAGGCAAAAAAGAAGGAAAAAAAAAGAGGGGGAAGTACTGCCTGACCTCAGGACCACAGAGCAAACAGCCACATGCGAGGCTCAGAAACAGCTTGAAAAAGGCCAAATCTCTGTATGAATATAGGCTCTGATTTTTATCATCAAGCAAAAAGACATTAGGAAGAAGAGTACAAATTTATCTGAATGCCTGATGATCTCCTTCAAAGTCGTTATTGCTGGCGAAATGCAACATCTTAGCATTGCTGACACATCAGAAAACCTTGCGTGTGTCAATCCCCAGCTCTTCGCCGCACACGCCCGCAGGCGAGTGCCCCTGCACCTACAGCATCATCTTCATTCCTAGTGCCAGCACCCAACGTCTATTTCCATGATGTTTTTCCTAGAAACGAGCGCAGACACATCTTACTTCTAATGAATTACTGAATGGATCCAAAAGGAGAGGATTAACAAAGAACTCTCTACTTTGGAAACTGAGACTGTTTTCCTGCGCCAGTGAATCTCAGCATTAACTACAAACCGGTACAATAGTTGATTACAGTTTAGTCTATCTGCCTGAAACCACAGGGGGAATTTTAGATAGCAAAACTCAATTAGCTAGCTTAAATTTAACTAAAGCACCTGAGCTAAAACCTTTCCACACAAAGGATGCATTGTGGAATCAGGAACAGCTCCAGCCCACCGTCATTCTTGTGATTTTTATACCTCGTCTCAGAGGGATCCTCCGTGCCACGTGCCCGAGGACACTGGCTTTTAGCAGAATCCAAAACCAGAGCAAGTCTTACTGAATCAGTTAACGATTACGTCATTTATATTCCCCAGTCAAGCACCGAGTAACCCACACAAGTACTACTTAACCTGGCGAGTTCACATCCTGGAGTGGATCTCAAGATTTGTAGAATCACTACTTCAGTTCAAGTACGTAACTGAAATACTTAGCAATTAGGTGGGGAAAAAAACCCAAAACAAGAAGTATTCTTCCATTTCAAATGCTGAGTCCTAAAAACTCGATGATTGCACAGACTGAGGGGAGGAATGTGCCATTACATGCAATTCTGCTTCAGATTGCTGCTTTCCAGGCCAGAGGCAGTGAAGTCCTTCCTGGACCTGGACCTCTCTAAGACATCCTGGGCCTCTGTGATGAATTGAGGTGTCTTTGGTTTTCCCCTCCCTTCACTCCAGGTATAAGGTGTGTGTACAAAATACCAAAGAGCAAAGCTTTACACACCTCACCCTGGAGATCCACGGTCAAACCCATTCCAGTAGGAAAGTGACAGTCCCAAATCCACCTTTGGTCACTTGGAAGAGAACAGCTTATATTCTCCCACATGTTTCACCCGATGCCAAGTTTTCCTGGGGAATCAGGAACAGACCGAGCACAGAAATCATCTTTGTTCATCGTTTTACTTCACAGAATACAGTAAGAAACCATCAGCTGGCTTCAGTTCTCTGGGAAAAAGTCTCAGATTGTTGCCTTAATGAAAAACATAGAATAGGCGCAAAGCCACTACAGTTATACTTAAAAATCAATACTCCCTATTGGTCTTATAATTTGTGTACCAAATATCTGCTTTAAAATGTGCACAAGTCTCAAAATAAAAGCTAGGAGGTTTATATCTCAAGCTTTTAAATGTTTTCTACAGTTTTAATATTTGCAAAACAATGCCAAATGTTATATAGGATTCTCTGCTTGGCAGTGAGAGTCTATTCTATTTTTTATTTTTTTTATTGAGAGGTAGAATAGAATTCCCAAACTGCTCCAGTGCAATTAAAACGACTTTTATTCATACAGTTACCTCTCCGTCCACCCTAAGCATTCCATGGTACTAATCCTTTTAGGCCTTGATCCAGCAAAGCACTTTACCGTGTCTTAGTCTTAAAATTACAAGTCTCCCCACTGATTTCAATACAGTTCTATTAGGGATGAACTTGGCCTACTGTAGCAAAAATAATGTTAAAAATACAGTTTAAAAAACAAGCAAGGAAATTGAAAGCCTCCGAGACTTCAATATTTCTCAGTTTTAAAGTAAGGCATTACTAGTGTGCATTTGAGTACAGTCCAATAGTGGGCTATTTTTGTCCAGTTGGGCCAATTCAGGTAAGGAGCCTATTTGTATTAGAGATGCATTGATTTCAGATCTAGATGGTTTCAATAAGCTTCTTACACCCAAATGTTACAAGGACAGGGACATAAAAACGTCAATTACATAAATAAATCTGTAAGTATTGATAAATGCCCCAAATTAAATAAACCCACTTCACTCTAAGAGGCTTTGCAGCTGATACAGTTGTAAAACAATAAGAAAACCATCATAATTTGCATGTTTATAGCTACATTCATCAATAGCTCAAATATTTATCACAAACACCAACCCACTGCAGGCAGGAAGTGTATGAAGCTACAGCCCTGCTTTGGCTGTAAAGACACTGAACCACGGCTGGACATTTGGCTACAACCAAAGATTCTCAAATGGGTTTAACTACTCATTGTCTTTGGCTACTTCTTTCTGCCTTGTTTTTGCTGGTGCCAGAATTTATATGAGCACGCAATGAACTGGATCAGGAAACTAATCTGGCTGAAATATAAACTATGGAAAAGTGCTGACTTTAATGAAGAGGGCAGCTCAGGGAAGCAGGAGCCCGAGACTGCTTAAGACAGCATTGCCCCAAAATAAACATACATCAAACCGCACATCCCAAGGCTGGGAGCAGCAGCCAGAAGCAGAACCAGGGATGTCACCAATTTATCCACGTAAGCCACGGGGGTGTACTGGGAGGAAAGCCACAAAATGGATGGGGAACGTTTCTTGAGAGGCTTTGGAGCATAACTTCTGATTGCTGAGGAGGGACACCAAAATGGAATTTGCCAAGGATGGCTAAATACCCCAAGAAACAGAACTCAACATGGAAGCGTTTTCCAGTGGCTTCCAGATTGTTCCTCCAGCCTTACCAGCCAACCTCCAACCTCCCAACAATATTTTTAAGTACCCCCATTTAAAGCAGGGCACACGAGAGAGGCTGAATACATCAGGTAAATAAATTCCTGTGGACATTGTGAAGGGAATAATGCCCTTCTATTTGGTTTATCCCGTACTGCAATAAATGTGTTGGTTTTTTTTTTCAGCCAAGGTGCTGCAGTAACCCAAATGATAGTCATATTACACTTATAAAAGACAACTTTAAGAAAGATCTCACTGCAATAAAAGTGAGGCTTTTTTTCCCTTGGCATCCCCGCTTGCCATAGAAATGAGTGAGTTGCTGAATTTCTGCCAAGTATAGATGGTTCAGCATGCTATTAGATTAGTCTGTTTATACAGAAACAGCCAAAAATAGGAAACACACAGAAGCTATTAAAGATATTGTCCTGTGAGGGAAATATTTGAATGGTTTTGTTACTGCAACTGGGAAATAAGATATGAGTCAGTATTAATGTGATAAAGAAGTTAATGTGTTCTAAAGCAAACAGTTAGTTTCTTCAGCTTGTCTCTGAGTTGACAATAAAATAAATGTACAGACAATTATGTAGGGTTGGATGAGCCTGCAAGTAAGTGTATCCAGCTTAAAGCTCAGCGCTGCCAGTGGGTTAGAATTGAAACTCCGTTATCAAGTAATGATATGCTAACCCCAGGTAGTCTTCAGAGAAAATGGATGATTCAAAACGCCATGCATCACTGAGCTGGTGGAAGAATGGTCAATAGTGTTTAAGCTATTTGAACTGGTCAGAGAGAAAAGTTCCTTTCCCTTGACCATTTTGCACTGGATTTGCTAAATTCTTTTCACTTTTGACATAGTCTAATGAAAAATAAACCCACTTATTTTATTTTATTTTTAATTAGGGCAGTGGCAATATTTCATAGTGGATTTTACTGGCTTTTTAAAGAGCCGTCACAGAGAAATTTGCCTGTCCCACGTGTGACACTGAGCATTCATTCCTAAACACACCCATACACAATCCCAATGCCCTGACCTCTTTCTCCCTCTCTCTTCCACGTATTAACTAATTCAAACCCAACTAATTCTTAAATTGCTGCAATGCCTTAAAAATTCTAATATAAAGCAAAGGAATGGGCTACTATATGGTACACATATTTTATATAGAGAGAAATAAACGGTGTATATATTTTTTCTGTAGTAACCCACTTCTACAAACCCAAAGACCACATATACCATTCCTTAAGGGCCAACACATTTGACCAGTGAAGAAGAACCAGTCCAAAGCTAAATGACTCTCCCGCTGAGAAATGCCCCTCTGCAGCAGCTTCTTTTTTATGGGGAGAGTGCCCTGGGCCAAGCCACGGCTCCTCCCTGAGCTCAGCTCACTTACTAGGACACCAGAAGAGAAGCAGCATCTTAAAGTACACACAGAAACTTATATGAGCGAATGAAGAATAAAATTTTTCAAGTACACAAAGGAGCCTCATGAATTCCACACCGGTGGCTCGTTTCCAGAGGGATTTGCAAACTGGCCTCAAGTCGTTCTGCCCGTGTCGGGTCTAGACAAAGCTGAGGCACAGCATTTGGGAGAGGAAGCAGCTGCAGAAATTCAGTCAAGGTACCGCAGGTAAAGACGTTCCCATTGCAGAGACAAAAACCTGCAGGTGGTCTAATGATCCTGACAGCACAATTTAGGAACTCCACAATAACCACCAGCCAGAGCTTGGAGCCGGGCTTTTCCCTGGCACACATCGACTCGAAACCAAGTCAAGCTGTTACATCAACACGTCTAAAGGCTGCTAGTGATTTTGAGGCCTTAGTTGAAATTTATCTCTGGGATAAGTATATCTTTCAGTTCTACTCCACAGAAACCAGGCTAGTTTATTATTTTTGAGCCTAATTCCTTACTTCAGGCAATGGGAAGCATGACTTACGTGTCCCCTGACACCAATCAGATGAGGACAGTATCATTGCCTTTATGCAGAGGACCCTCCAAAACTGAGGGGATGCAGAGCAGTTTCCTCCCCCAGCCTGTCTCCTTTGTGAGCATGCAGTCCATTTCCAGAACGGGAATCTCTTTAGCTGGAGAATAAATCTGCAACATCCTTTCAGTATCTGCGGCAATGTAATCCCAACCCAAACAGTTTAGAGCATATATTGCTGTTCTAAATATATATTACTATGTGTGTTTAAAGCATATATTGCTATTGTTTAGATAGAACACTGGAGTCTCTACAAACAAACAAATTCAATTTATTACTTGTTTGTAATTGTGCACGAAGCATCTGTATTTCTAAAATGGCATAAACTAACAGCAGAGACCCAGCAGTTACTCTGACACGAAACAACAGACACAGGAAACGTAACGCGCCTTAAAGATGTATTGGAGGCTCAAAAATAGAGAACTTCCTTTTTCAGTAAAGGGACAAAGTAACCCAAAAAGAGAGTAATATGTCTGTGCTTGGAATAGGAAGAAGAAAAAGGAGCTAAGTAAGTTTTACCGGCCGCGTGTCTCAAACCGAATGGGTGTCTTTGAAACAAAAGCACCGCTCTTGCTTCGTTTCATTTTCAAACTGTAACATCTGAACAAGACAACGGAAAAGTTTAATCTCTAAAACATGAATGCTGAAAACAAATGCATTAGAAAATACCAAGCCAAAGCTATGTTGGTGACACAAATGTGAAAAATGGAATCGAAATAAACTGTGCCAGAAATCTATTTCTAAAAATATGTCTTTACAGTAGTGATATTTATAAATTTGACATACTCTAAAATTTAGCTCACTAAAGATTATTTCTATGCAAATATGCATTTCTCAAACCCCATAAGCGTGCGAAAAATCCAAAACACATTTCTTGAAAATCAATTTCTGTGCAGTACAAATGTATCAAGTTAGAGGCAGCACGCTGATAAATATTAAAAAGGTCTACATTGTGCAAAATGAAAACTTATAACAGGACAGAGTAGCACAGAGCAGTATGTAGAGGTTCAGAGAGAACATGAAACAGCCCCACGGTTTCAAAAGGACTCTGTGGTCTGACATTAGTCATTTTGGTTCTGATAAAGGATGTTGTAGAAGGTGCTGCCCACATTATGCAAATCACTAACCACTTAATTTCCTTCCCAAGTGGTAAAGCTCAAGCGTTTTCCCTGAACATACAGTGCTCATTTTCTTGTAACTCTGTGGTTTCCTTTCAATAGCCTGTGAATGCCAGCAAGTAAGGAGATAGCAGTAAGAAACTAAGAGGTTACTCAATGATTCCAAAGGTTATAGGAGCGCTTTTTAGATACAGATCTGAACATAAATTCTAGACATCCACAAAGCATTTTTACTTCTAATAATACCCCATTAGCTGCTTCAATTTCAAAATGCTTGGATAATTCTCTCTCTCTCTCTCTCCCCCTGCCACCTCATACTCCAAGAATTAAATATAGTTCACTCCTGGACTGTTCCTAGCCTGAACTTCTCTTAAAAAGAGATTTTACTCTTCTGAAAACAATGCACTACAAGTTCCATGTTATTTTTACAGAAGCTAATTTTGTGCTGGAAAATATTTCAGGTAGGAACTATTCTGATTTACAGACACAACCCAGTTTAATGATTTGTACAAAAGTCTAGCTTCTTTCCCCTTAAAATGCACTGTTTGCTGCTACAAAAGTATATTTGAAAAAATCTACATAAATCATAAACTAAATAAAATATAGCTAGTACTGAATGACCTTTCTTATTAATAAACAAAACCCAAACCACATCTTAAAATATTGACTAAAATGCAAGAATATATCTTGAAAAAAGAAAACCAGGAAACTGTCATCCTCAAACCTGTTCCTATAATTACTGACATTATCCAAGGCACACAGTTTCTAAGCAGATTCTTGTTACTTGTAACGAGAATACCCTGAACTTTACCAGTGCACAGGACAATAAATGATTTTCTTGACAGAACAGTACCTGACACAAATTCTGAATGTTTCCCCCACAAGTATATTTCAGTTTTAAAAGAGCCCGTTAACACCAGATGGTGTAATGTGAATATTTCTGTCCAAAGCAGCAGGACTTTACAAAGCGTCCCCATGAAGTTGCTCCAAGAGAATATTTCTGTCCAAAGCAGCAGGACTTTATGCAGTGTCCCCATGAAGTTGCTCCAAGCGAAAGACCCTCTTCCCTTCAGAGGCTAAACATGACAACTCACATGTACTGTCTTTCAGTGGTCAATAAGCAATTACTGTTGTTGTTGTTATTATTGTTATTATTGTAAAATTCCTAGCTGAATGTTAACAAGCAAATTCAAAGCGCTATCAAAGGAACGCTCCGTGCAACAACAGCTTATAAAGCACTTTCAAAACCCACTGGTCATAACAAAAAAAAAAAAAAAAACCAAAACCAACAAAAAAGACATTTAAGCCTTCCTCTCCCAGCTGGGTGCTTTTCCAAGGAACGCTCTTCAGCTGTCTGTTTTGTTTTGGTTTTTTTGTTTCTTTTTTTTATGTTTTTGACTGCACAGGGGAAAACATTTTGGGCTTGAAAAAACTGCTAAGAATTTCAGGTAGCAGTGCCACCTCATGCAAATTTAAACTAATATAAAAAAAAAAAAAAAAAAAAAAAAAAAACCCACCACAATCCACTGATCTTTTTTTTCAGTAGTTTCTTTGATACTGAGTGTGTATGGATGTAAGATTAATCACAATATACTGCACCAGGATGGCTAGAAAAAGATGCCCGTTTAATGAAACAATTATATGTTGTAAAGCCAGCAATCTAAATAAATGTATGGCTGTTCCTGTGCGTGTGTGTGTGTGTGTGATGGGGAGAGAGGGAGGGAGGGAGGGAGGGAGGGAGGGAGAGGACAGATCCGCCTGGAAATGCAAACAAGGTAGTAGCAGAGAGCAATATTACAGTGCTGCTATAATTATATGCTACTGACTGTGTACTCCGTCTGAACTTGCTCGTGTGGAGTTT